>NW_025062891.1:3650000-4250000 GCF_018153295.1 Drosophila grimshawi | reverse complement strand
AACAACAGAAACAACTTGTTTTCATACTCAATAATTCTTAATTGAAAACATTTAATTATAATTTAACATTCTATGGGTTTTCTTTTTAGGCACACGGCCGTTTGTCGGAATCATCGCGTAAATTAGATCTCTTGCGCTACTCCTTGGAGCTGCGCCGCCAGGAGCTGCCCGCCGACTCGCCCACTGCCCAGCTGTTGAAGCAGGAGTTGCAAATAGTGCAGCAATCCACATCGCCGGCACCGGTTCATTACACATCGCTACAGAGCGGACCGGGTGGGCTGCTGGGTGGAAAGTCGTATCAATCAGTATCGTCGATGGGTCGTTGCGCCAGTGTCACCGGCAAGCTGGAGGTGCGTCTGATGGGCTGTCAGGATCTGTTGGAGGATGTGCCCGGACGTTCGCGTCGCGACAAGGACAACAGCTCCAGTCCCGGTGATTTGCGCAGCTTTGTCAAAGGCGTCACCTCGCGCAGCAGCTCCAAGAGTTATTCGGTTAAGGATGAGACCTCCATTGAGATTATGGCTGCCATTAAGCTGGACAACATTACGGTGGGCCAAACGTCGTGGAAGCCATGCTCACAGCAGGCCTGGGATCAGCGCTTCTCCATCGATCTAGATCGCTCTCGTGAGCTGGAGATTGGCGTCTATTGGCGCGACTGGCGCTCCCTGTGCGCCGTCAAGGTGCTCCGGCTCGAGGAGTTCATCGATGATGTGCGTCATGGTATGGCGCTACAGCTGGAGCCGCAGGGTCTGCTCTTTGCCGAGGTCAAGTTCTTCAATCCGATGATCTCGCAGAAGCCACGGCTGCGACGCCAGCGCATGATCTTTAATCGGCAGCAGGCCAAGAATATACCGCGTGCCAAACAGATGAACATCAATGTGGCGACCTGGGGTCGTCTGCTCAAGCGCAATGCACGCAATCATGTGCACCTGGGCGGCAACGGCAGCAATAATGCCACAACAGTTGCTGGTGCCACTGCCATGGGACGCGCCTCTTCACCACTGCCCAGCAGCGCCGCCTCCCGTGGCTCCGAGTCGCCCATTTCGCGAACACCCTCGTCAGATGCGCTGGCCATCGAACCGGAGCCGTATTCACCCGGCGAACAGGCCCAAAATATGGAATTCGATCCGGAGGCTGGACTGCATGATCATGTTGAGACGCCCGGCGAGTATGCCGATCCCGGCTCGAGCGGCTTGAGCGGTCTGCGTCCGCTCTCCCTGCATATGCAGGGTATCAGTGTGCTGCCACCGGAGACACCACCGCCGGCAAGCAGCGTTCAGCCCAGCGCGGCCAGACCAAATTCGCTCAGTCTGCAGATGGCTGGCAAGACGACAGTTGGACGCACTGCAGCACCAACCACAGCGCCGCCACCGCCGCCTGTGCTCAAGGCCGTGACGCCTATCCTGGATCAAGAGGTAAGCAAATTATCATATTCTACGCCTGGCAACTGTATAGCAACACACACTACTCTACCCTATACATAAATAAAAACTCCTCTCTAAATATATATACATATATATATATTATATATAAATCTATATAGCTGTATTCTCTGTAGCTGACTTGATCGTTGTGCCTCTGCCAGAGCTGCTCATTCTGTATCTCAATATATATATATATTTATTCACTCATCCCATTCTACAATATAGTCTGTATAGTCACACTTTACGCTTTGGTGTTGGTATTTTTTTTTGTTTTGGAACTGTAAATATTTTCATATATTGATTTGGTCATTTGAATAGCTACCCAAAACTCCATACAGAACAAACTCGACGTTGAGTGCTCCATTTGACTACTGCTATTTTCAAAATTGGTCAAAATACTGTTTTCGATTTGTATTGTGCATTTCATTATCTACTTGAAAGGTTTGCTCAGAAACACTCTGCAATATTACGGCGAACTAGTTGTTAAATACATTTAGCATTAGTAACATTTTGTTAGCTTTTTTAAAATCAGTTTTATTTATTGGTTGGCATAACTGCAATATTTTTGAGGAATACAATGGGTTTAAAGTACTTTCTACTACAGTTAGTTCAGCTGAATATATCTAAATATTCCATTCCTATGGCCTTACGAACATCCCTAGCCAATATTTTGATTATTTGTGGCTATAAGCGTAATTTTTTTTTTGGTCGGAGTTATTTTTTTTTTTTAATGAACTAAAATATCATTAGTTAAATTGATGCGTGCTATCAAGAAACCCTTCCGAAAATCAATTTATTTTTTAAACTTAATGTTATATTTGGAATGTTAATGATATTAGCTCGGAAATGCATACAAACCCTCAACCAGAAAAAATATTTGAATTCGTGCAAGAGGTCGGAAGGAGTACTATACAATTAAAAATAGTCTTAGGTGATAGTTAGTTTAGTAAGTATAATTATTAAAAATTTTATCAAAAGAGCAGAGTTCTAAAAACCAAACCTTTATTCAAGCCTGGCTAGGTTCAATTCGTGGTTCCTTATATCTGATTACTTAGTGAGCATTACAAAGAAAGAACGTCATAATTCTTAAAGCATATTTGTATATTCCGTCTGCTTAGCTCTCTATCTTCCTCTTCCTTCTCTTTCACTCTCTCGAGAGGCGTGTGTTCTTTACATTATATCACATTCATGTCTTCAACTCTTGACCTCATTTCTACTTTCGACTCTCATATGCATTCTCTCTTTGCTCTCTCAGTTTGCCTCTCTATCTTTCTCTACTCTTTCCCTCTATTTTCTCTCGAAATTCTCTGAAATCACGCGCATCTCTTCATTTCTACTCTCTATTTGCCCTCTCTCTCATTTGCCCTCTCTCTGAGATCTCTCTTTCTTTTTCTCTCTCTCTCTGTCTCTCTCTGAGATCTCTTTTTCTCTTTCTCCCTCTCTCTCTCTCTGAGATCTCTCTTTCTCTCTCTCTTTCTCTCACTCTCTTCACCTGTTCACATCCTCTGGAATATCTGTCGCCTTCATTGCACGCTTAAACTTCTTATCAACAGTTGTGTGCTTATCTCCCCCCATTTTTTCGTCTCTGTTCTCCTCTCTTCCACACTCTCCAATCTTCCCCCCTGCCTGCTGTTTGCTTTATGCTTTGTGTGTGCGGGTGTGGTGTGTGTGTGTGTGTATGTGCGTATCGTATGCGTGTTTTGTGATGATGCCGTTAAACGTCGACAGTTGCAGGATGCGTTGCATGAATTTGACTTCCTCTCCGAAATGGAGTCACATCCAAACACGCTGCGCCGCATGCTGCACACACAGCAGTCACCCGGCTGGTCCATGGAGCAGTTGCAACTGGAGCAGGAGCTGCTAGCGACACTGCAGCAGGAGCAACAGCAGCAAACGGATCAACAGCAGATGCAGCAGAACACCGCAAATCGAATGGCAGCGCTGCACGTAATGCAGATAGAGACCATTATGCCCTTGCAAGAATCGCCAGCAACGCCGACCCCTGAACCGCAACCTGAACTAACCAAGAGTCGCCAGCAAACTGATCAAAACCACCAGCACAGGCAACAAAGCGCTAGCGAGCTCACCTTATCAATACGCAACCCGTTTCAGTTCCAGCTGCCCCCAAGGCCAACGACATTGCCACCCCCAGTGCCCACATCGGCTGTGGAACAGCAGCTGCATCGTCCAGTGTTAACGCTGCCTCCGGTGGTGATCCTGGGTGGTGATCCTGACGAGCCGAAGCCAGCGTCGCCACTGGTTGAGTATCCCGAGGATGATGATGAGTATGTGTACAGCGGTGGTCTGCAGTCCAGTCACAGTTCCAGTGCCGATCGTTTCTGTGTGGAGGTTAGGAGGTTTTTTCTTTCATTTGATTATCTCTTTTTGTTAATTTGTTTTGTCGGGCAATGGTTTGGTTTTATTTGTCCTTTAATTGCGTTTGGACTGCCGTTTGCAGCCATTTATGTGTTTTTATCCTATTGGTGTTTTACTTATTGTTATTCAATGTCAATGTTATTGTTACATGATCCGCTTGGCTTCAGCCTTTAAGCTGTTGTTATATTTCCTGAATTCCTACTCCAAATTCCTTGTATGCTAACCATTAACTGTTAACAGTATGTACATAGAAGCAACTCACACACGCACACATATAGACACTCACTTTTACACTCTGTAAAATAACATAACAGCAAGAGCAACAGCAACCGCGCATTAACAGCACACGTAGTTCAGCTAACAGCCCGTGTTATTAACAGCATCACAATATGCACCTGTAGTTTACCTAACAGCAACTGTTATTTAAATGTTACAAGAAAGTATTGCCACTAATTAGGCGCCAGTTGAAGAGCGCAGCTTTAACTGTATAAATTTGTTAACTCTAGTTTATATTTCTTATATAAGTATTAGAACCAAACGAAAGCTCTGAATATTGTACATATTGCGAAATATTTACATTCTCACATTTCATTTAATAAATATGAAATGATGAAGTGATGAAGTAGATGTCAAGAGTTGAAGTGTTAACCCAATTGAATACGAGACTAGCAGATACCCTCTAGTCACTCTTTCACTTTCCCATTCACTTCATACAATCGCCAAAGTTTTCTAATGTCTGTTAATAGAATTTGTAATTTATACAAAGTTAAACTCATTTTTTTCATAGCAAAACATGCTTAATTTGACTTTGTAGTCAAAATCACTCACTTCGCTAATATGGTCTGCTCTTAAGCACTGGCATATATCAAAGTTTATGTCGTAAATATAAATTTTGACAATTTAAAAGCAACTACCGCGGCGACACTTCAAGCTAAATAACGTGGTCAAAATGAAATGCTTAATGAGACGATTTGAGTGCTCGAAATAGACAAGTTTATATTGAAGCAGAGGCAGGCCAACAGCAACAAAAATCACTTCACGTGCCAGCAATAATGGTCTTTTCATTCGATGTGCCACGAGTCACCCTGTATATGTACTATGTGTGTGTTTCACTCTCTCTTTCTCTCATTCTCCACATTCTGTTGCTCTCTCTCTCTCTATCGCTCTCTGTCCTGCCCCCGCACACGTTGCATCCAAGCGAAACGTCAGCGTTTTTGTCTGTTTTTGTTTTGTTTTCCTTTTTAATGCGATTTAACGTTGTTTAAATATATATATAGTGGCCATATATATATATATATATTTGAGCTAAGTACATTTGCGCTTTACGAGTGGATTCTTTTTTAGCCTACATTTTCTTGGCAATTTTTAGACCTCTTGGCCTTTTGGTCATGACTTTGTCAATTGGACGCCTTCAGTTGTTTTTAGCCAATCGATCTATTGGCAATGGTTTGTTAGCGCCATGCTATTGCCAACATTTCAGACATTTGCGCAGCTAGTGCGTCAAATCTGTGCGTTGCAACAGCAACATCAACAGCAACAACAACATCAGCAGCAACATTTTCATCCATTATTGGCCTTGGCCAGTCCCATGCAACAACTGTTGCTGCCAGCAACAGCAACAGCAACAGCAACGGTAACAGGAACAACATCAACCACTGCACCTGTATGTGTTTTGTGTGTGTATATTTCTATGTGTGATTCACAAACTAGTTGAAGCTGCCCCCCCAACCGCATTTTAAAGTACAAATAGAAACTCTTGCAGGCTAGAATCAATCTTGTACACATTACCATCGAACCCATTGAGACAACAACACCAACAAACAGCAGTCGCAGCAACAGCAACATCAGCAGCAGCAGCTGCATTGTTATTGAGGATTCTGCCAAGGAGACAATAGCTATTGAAAGTGTTTTCATAGAAACGGTTGAGTGCGTTAAACCACTCGATGAGGTAAACGACGAGCAACAAGAACAATTCAACAAATTCAGAGCTTTCCAGTTGCACACCAAAACAAACAAAACTAACACATCCCTTTTACAAACTGGGGTATTTATATTAATCTGAATCTTTACATTTTGCTATCAGGTCATACCGCAGCTGGGTAAGCTTTATGTGAGCACACAGCAGCAGCAACAGCAGCAACAGCAACAACAGCAGCAGCAACAATTGCCCTATGTGCAGTCCTCGCCCATCATCCAGGAGCCGGCCACACCTACCATTTATGGCAATAGCGCTGCTGCCGGCGCACCACAATTTCCGCAGCCCACACAGCGACAGGACAAGCCACAACAACAGCAACAACCCATATATGCCAATCAATACGAGCTGAATGTGGCCAAGGCCACGGCAGCTGGTACAGCAGCTGCGGCTGCCTCCACTAGCGGACGTCGGAATGTGGCACGTGGCTTGCAGTATCGCGAACCCGGCTACGATTCGCAGCGTGCTGGTCAAGCACCATCCAATGCCGGCATGCTGTCCATGGACAATTTCCGGCTATTGAGCGTGCTGGGACGCGGGCACTTTGGCAAAGTGATATTGTCGCAGCTGCGCAGCAACAATCAATACTATGCCATCAAGGCGCTCAAGAAGGGCGACATCATTGCGCGCGACGAGGTCGAATCGCTGCTCAGCGAGAAGCGCATCTTTGAGGTGGCCAATGCCATGCGTCATCCGTTCTTAGTCAATTTGTATTCGTGCTTCCAAACAGACGTGAGTAGTCTCGTAACTAAATTACTCAACTTGGATTATATAACCCAACTTATTGTTTGTTTAATTTAGCAACATGTCTGCTTTGTGATGGAATATGCTGCCGGCGGTGATCTGATGATGCACATCCACACCGATGTCTTCTTGGAGCCACGCGCTGTCTTCTATGCGGCGTGTGTGGTCCTGGGTCTGCAGTATCTGCACGAGAACAAGATCATCTATCGCGATTTGAAGCTGGACAACTTACTGCTCGATACGGATGGTTATGTGAAGATCGCCGATTTTGGTCTGTGCAAGGAGGGCATGGGCTTTGGCGATCGCACCGGCACCTTCTGCGGCACACCCGAATTCCTCGCGCCCGAGGTGCTAACCGAGACATCGTACACACGTGCCGTTGACTGGTGGGGACTCGGTGTGCTCATCTTTGAGATGCTCGTCGGCGAGGTAAGTGAATGATTGACTGCTGCATGAATTGCATGCTAATTGCCATGAGTTTTGCAGTCACCCTTTCCTGGCGACGATGAGGAGGAAGTCTTTGATTCAATTGTTAACGATGAGGTGCGCTATCCGCGTTTCCTCTCACTGGAGGCCATAGCCGTTATGCGTCGGGTAAGTTATTGGAATAAACAATTGAATTAATCCTAATTGAATTAATTAATATTTGTGGTTATTTTTCAATCACGTGCAGCTGCTGCGTAAGAATCCGGAGCGACGTCTGGGCTCATCGGAGCGCGATGCGGAGGATGTTAAGAAACAGGCATTCTTCCGTTCCATCGTTTGGGATGACCTGTTGCTGCGCAAGGTCAAGCCACCATTTGTACCCACAATTGTAAGTCTTGCAACCGACAGCTACAACAAATATAATTTATGGTAGCTAAACTCGTTTGATTTGCGTTTTGCAGAACCATTTGGAGGATGTCTCGAACTTTGATGAGGAGTTCACGTCGGAGAAGGCGCATCTGACGCCGCCAAAGGAGCCGCGACACCTGTCCGACGACGAACAGTTGCTCTTCCAGGACTTTTCATACACGGCCGAGTGGTGTTAATCCCGCTCATTATTCTTAATGGATCCCAGGGCCCTGGGCCTAGCTCAGTTAAATAAGTTGTATAATGCTTTTACACATGTGCAGCGATTTGTTTAGCCACATGAATCGAAGGATATACCCCGATACATATATACTATATATATTTGCAAACCGTGTGCATGTTTTGCTCAGAAGCATTAACCAAATTGCCTAGAATATTCTACATTCATGTAAAACTTGGATCATCAATCATACATACATCATATACAGTCAGTCATCATCGATTTTCCAGAGCTGCTAAAATTGATATATAGTACACACATTATCTCATTATCATTATCATTATCATTGTACAGCATATGAACATTTAAGAAAGTAGTATTTTATTTCGATTGCTTTATCCTAAATCAAATATTGAATAGTCTGACGAACCTTTGGAAAGCCTTAAACATAAATGTTGTAGATTTTTTGGACAGATTTTTTTCAGAAGCCCGGTTCTATATTTTATAGATGATTGTTGAAATATTGAAGAAAAAAGATAAGAACCATATTTATACACAGCTATTTTACAAGCGCCAGTAGATGAGTTTAAGGGCAATAACAGAAACATACATAAACAGAATAACAAATAGAAAAACACTTGCATATTTTCATATTAAACATACAAATCACATTCAAAATGTTGAGAGAACAAATGAAAAAAGTCATAATATTGTATGCACTCTAATAAATTATAGGTAGATACATATAGACATACATAAAATACATATAAGAACGATTAAACGAGCTCATACATACATACATTTATACATAACACACATACAATAACAACAACAACAAAAACAATAACAACAACAAAATATTTACAATTTTAAAACTGTATATTTTTTTCAAGTTCAGTCAACTCCTCAGCCCATTGCCCGAGTTGAAATATTATATTAGTTATAAATGCTTATACATTTGTTATTTATTATTGTACTTTAAAACAAAAACGAAAAGAAAACACAAACATAAAAACTGTATTGCTTTGAGCATTTTTTGAATTTTTTTAAACATTTTAATTCAATTTCTTATTGAAAATGATTGTTTGTATGCGGCGCACGCTTTAAAAAAAAAACAAAAACAAAACAAGAAAGAAAACATGAACCTCTGACAGGAGAAATGTATGAGAAATGCCCAACAAGAAAATTTATTAGTGGTATTCTCATCAATTGCATGCAATCAGATTGTTAATACACTTAAGATATATATTGTATATTTAGTGTTATTTTTAATTTTGTAGCTAAGTTATAGTATTCGATAATTGAAATTTAGGTATAAGTTACACAATAATGTCATGATAATTATATTACGATTATTGATTACAACTATGATTATAAATATGAATATGATTACGATTATAATTATGATTACGCACGCGCCCAATGCAGCGAGTTCTATTGTCATTTATTATGTGCATAGTCCTCAGGCAACACTTAGGATCGTTTGAAATTGTAGTTGATGAACATCGAGCAGCTAATTTGCCAACATGCTAAAGCATTGATTTGCCCAGCCTATGGGGCTATGCACATAATTGTTATTTATGCAACTATGATATGATTTTTTAATAAATGTATCTATCGCTATTAAATGAGTGGTGTTTTAATTAGTTTGGATTTTTTAAAAATGTTTTCTAGAGTTGCTTTGCTTACATTTATTTGTTTATTCAGTCATTGAATTTACTTCTTCATAGCAGTAAGAGCAATGACCGGCTATTTATTTAAATTTAAATGAAAAATAAAAATAAGAAATATAAGATTTCTGGGGGCAATGCAAAGTCGTTCAACATTTGTTGACTGGATTGGGTAAACCAGAAAAATAAAAATCAGACCAAAAAAAATTAGTATGAATTGGTAAAACCCCACAAGAAATGCATGAGACTTATTGCTACAGCTACGCGATCCTTAACTGAGCAAAACTAGAGTCAATAGCACAATAATGAAAAAATTCTCTTTCGCTCTGCTTTGCTCTCTCATTTGCAATAGCAATATCAATTAGTAGTATTGTCCTCTCTGTAGTATCAATAGCAGAAAGAACTGCTATTGCTATAGCAATCGCATATTCGTGTTGATCTTTTGTAGCAGTAGCAATAGCAAAGCGCAAAACAACAAAGTTTTGTAGCAATTTTAATCATTGCTTTATTCTATTTATTTTTTAAAAATTATTTTTCACAAAATCCTTCTGTTATTTGGTAGTACAATATATTGCCTGTATTATCAATAATTGCCACATAGATATGGCTGGGTCTCAGTTGCTGTTGCATCGTCTTAACCAGCTCAAAGTCGATGTCCTTGGAGTGTGGCAAGGGTATAAAAGCCACCGGCTGATCCTTGGCCTTTTGCGCGCTCAAATAAAGCACGCCGCAATTGTTCTCAAACTGTGGCTGAATGTTGCTGAGACGCTCATCTATTAAAATATAGATCACTTATAATTTCAGCATACATTTAAGATTTTTTATAATTATTTTTAGTTTATTTACCTTTTGATAAATCCTTGTAAACTAAATTGGCCACAGCGGTTGTCAAAGCACTCAAATTAGGGCAAATAGTTTCCAAATTCTGCAAATATTCCACAATTTCTGAGCATACTGTTTGAAAGCAACTGCCTTATGACTTACCATAGCTGCAAAACTTTGAACGTTGTTAAAGTTTTGCTAACATTCATGTTAGTTACAAATTTGTGTATAATTGACAAATATTTGTTGCATTTCGTACACAAAAAAGCCGCATCAGCTGAGCACAGAAGCAAATGAACAGCTGTTTTATGCGCTGTAGACGTCACAATTGACTAAACAACGTCAGTGTCAGTGCTGTATAACATTTAAGCTTTGCGGCATTTTCAAATCTTGAGTTTAGTCTTGTGGACTTTGAGATTTTAATTAGTCATAGCCATCGTATTCTGACGTAGATTAAAATTATATGCTCAAATATTATTTATTACTAAGCTAAATTATTGACCGATGGTTTTTATAGGAGCTATAAGACATAGTGCCAAACATATTACTATATAGAACATAGTCTTGTCGCATAGAAAATAAAATACCAAAGCGAAAATTGCTAAAACTTTATGTCGAATAAATATTTGATAGACATCGGATAGTGCTATAACTTTAAAACTGCTTAAAGCATTTCAATGGGGCAAATAAATTTCAATTGCTGTCTATAAAAAAGTTGAAAAACCAGACATAGTCTTTGTCTCAACTAACTGCGCATCTTGGCCACTTGACACTTGACTGCCCGCCTCCCACTCAAGGTAAAGGAAAAGCAACGCAGACGTTGCAGACAACAACAGCAACACGAAGAGGCAGCAGACAAGACAACAAATTATGCTAAATAGATGCAGTTAGCTCGAGAGAGAATGGGCCACGATATGCATGCAAAGCAGTTATGCCAAAGACAAAAAAAAAGAAGCAAAACCGAAGAAGAAGAAGAAGAAGAAAAGGACTGCCTTGATGTCCTTGTGTGTGTCCCGGGAGCTTGTGCATGTGATAAGGGTTTGGCAGCCAGCGATTTGCACATGTGCCCCAGCAGCATATTAATCTGAGTACGATGCGCGGGGGGTGGGGGGCGTCTCCGCCTTATCTGCACTTGTGTGTGACGATAAGTAAGTTTGTGGCACAGACAGGCAGACAGACAGGCAGGCTGGCAGGCAAGAATGCAAAGTCTATGCAGATTAGGGCTTCGAAGCTCACAACTGTCATAGAGTTAATGTGTCAGTGTAGCTGCAGCGTGCCGTGTTCCAGCTGGGAAGCTATTCAATTAGGCGCTCGACTACCTGCAACTGAAATTGAAACTAAAAGCCGGACCAAGACAAGGGACCAGGGCTAACTAAACCAAATGTTGCGGTCGATGGCCATTATTGAGCTTGTCAATAGCAGTGCAAGGAATTGGAGTCGAAGTGGTATTGGTCTCGGCAGTGGGAGTAGCGGGCACAGTCTGGCCAATTACTGTGGCAAACATGGCTGGCTTACGACAAACGATATAGAACAACAGTTATTACAATTACTCACACACACACAGCAGACCAGAGCAGAGCAGAGCAGAGAGTGCGTACGTGCGGTTACTTAATGCTGTTTGGCCAAGCAAGGCTGCTGCGTGTTGTCCTTAGTCGCTTCCTGAGCACATAACTGAGAGTAAGAGTCGAGAGCTGAGTCCGGTTCCTGGGCCGGGGACATGTGCGTGCGTGCAGTTAAGCATATTATTATTTGCACTTGCTGCTCGCTTATCCAACCACGCAGATACATATATATATATATATATATATATATATATACATATATATACACTGTATATAAGCACACACATAGCAAATTTGTGTTGGTCAGTTGGATGAACTCGTCGTCATAACCATTTCAGAAGCCAAAATGTGAACGTTTATGACTCTCTGTTGATTGTATGTGACTGTGTGTGTGTGTGTGTGTGCGTGTGTGTGTGTGTGTGTGTGTGTGTGTGTGTGTGTGTGTGTGTGTGTGTGTGTGCATGTGTGTGTGTGTGTGTGTGCGTGTTTGTGTGTGTCTGCAACATTCAATTACGTGGCAATGATACGAGCTGAAAGGCACAGACTAAGAGTGGAGTTGGCAAACGAAAAGCAAAAACTATTTGAAAGCTCTAAAAGTACATTAAAGCTTTTTAATTTGCACTTGTGAAAGAATCAATCACTTTGAGCTGCTAAAAACCTAAAGCTCATGTTTTATAATTATTCTTTCTCTATACGCTCTTAACTATTGTATTTTTGTTAATTGAAAATATTTCTATTTCCTTATTTATAAAATAGACGGTTAATAAGAAAATTTGAAAATTGCTAGTGCTAAATTATAAGAGCAAATTGAAATGTATTACTCTGTGCAAGGTGTAAATTGGAATTATTTGAGTAAATGCTATTTTAAGGGTATTGATCGAATTTAAGTTAAAATCATTGCTGAAGCTAAAGCTTTCAATGTTCTCAAAAACTAACAATTAAGTTCCAAGAATTCAAATAGTTTAAATCAGCTTTCAACGCCAGCTGCACACATAAATTAAATTAGAGTAACTAACTTAAAGCAACTGCAGCTATTAAAATTGATTCAATAAAGCTAACTCTATGCAAAACTGTAGCTAAGTGCGCCTAAAGCTACAAAAAATTGTACAATAAAAAAAAATGCAAATTTATATTACTCTACTTCTAAACGGACTTTCGACTCGTATCATTAGCATATTGTTTTCGTTTTTATGGATTTTTCTTTAATTAAAAATGCAGTGACTCAATAAACTTTAATGGCACGCTAATAACTGTGCTACACTTTTTGCCAGCGCCGCAATTCCACCTGTGCGAGCAAAGACAATAAGGGTCATTTGGCTGGTTAACTGTCTGCTGCTCCCATTGGAGCACATGGCACACATGGCCACTTAGCATATTTGCAGCCATTTGCCTCTCACACAAATAGTGGAATATTTGTATGTGTGTGTGTGTGTGTTGGTCTGTTGGTGGGTGAACAGTTGCAAGCTGACACGTGGTTTTGTTTTGGACACTGTGAGGCATGCCGCGGGGAGACTTTTAATTGAACTTTTTGCAACAACACCGCGGGGATCAATTGAGATTTATTGGCAGAACGTGTCACTGTGGCTCGGTTCCCATACCCTTCCAAGGGATCCTACAATTTTGTCATCAAGTTTGCAAGCGCATTGAAGGAGGCGTGTTCGACAAAACAATGTAAATATATTCTAGATCGGCATTACCAATCGCGTCGATATAGCCATCTGACCTGTGTCTATTTGTGTATAATTTATTTCATCAGTTTCACATTTATGTTGATAAAACTTGGAATATATCCGTCCTGTTTCTTATCGGTTCACAGCTTCCTCAGTAACAAACTCTAAAATATATGATTCAGAGATAAAAAGTCTTTTTTAGCAAGGTTTTCAGACCCAACTCACTTTATTCTTTTCTTGCAATTATTGTTTATAGTTTAAAACGCCCAGCTTTATTTATTTTTAATTTTTTTTATTAATTATTTATTTTTACATTATTTACTTTGAACTTTCATAATAAATATAGTCTTAAATTTGTATTTTTATAAACATTTTTAAACCTATTTTTAGTCCACATTAAATAAAATAAAAAATAAAACAAAAAATATTGAAATATGATTGTTATTAATTATTTGCTCTTATTGTTAAGTCCACAGGCGACCTGTAAGAGTATGTCGTCTTCGGTGTGCCCAGGATAGTTGTCCTTTCTTGATTTATTTTTATTTTTGCGCAGTGGCTGTGACTCCGAATGTGGTTCGCTGGCAAATTACGAGCAGTAAGCAAGCAATTAATGTTTTATTTAATTTACACACAACGACAGAACTTGACTGCGAACTCGTTAAGCATATGGCTAACACACACACACAAACACACACACAACTGTCTGAAAAATATAGCTTGCAAAATGTTTTAATGTCATTTGCAATTTAGAATTGCCTAATTTCGCCACAGCAGCTGCAGAAACTTTTTGCTGGCATATTTTGCGCTTGACTTGATGTGGCTGCTGCATTTAATGTGCCACACATTTGTATCGAGAGAAAGTTATTCAATTTGTACAACTAACGGCAGCAGCTCATGAAATTCCATTTCTACAACTTTAATGACAATTTAAGCGCCTCTAATGACTTAATGGCTTTTGGCTTTCGTCCTTGCCCGTTATCCGTTGTCCGTTGTCCTTTGTCCGTTGTCTGGCTGAGCGTCAAAATGATTTTGCCGCATCATTGGCAATGCAATTAACTATTCCACCAAGAGCTAGTCCAGTCGTCCTGGGTAATTAGAAGCCACCAGCAAGCCATTGACTCAGTTACTTGGCGGTTTCGACTTACGCGTTTTTGTCTACCTCCCATTTTTCAGTTGCTTTTGCGTTTAATGGATTTGTATGACTGTGCGCGAAATTTCATTAAAACTCGATAATTGCATGACACGACAGGATTTTTGGTGCCACATGCAACTTTTGCTTATCGAACTGTCAGTCAGTCAGTCAGACCCACAGTCAGACATTGTCTTTTGTCTCCCTTCAGTTGGGCGGATGAAGTCTGCAATTGATTTAATTATACGATTCCTCCCATTGCAAGTGATTTTAGTCGATTTCATTTCGGTTCGTTTCGATGCGTTTCAAATCGGCCCCAAGCAATTTATTTGGCTGCCAATGCCATTTTAATTACATTGCAAATGCGTTTCATTTTGAACCGAGTATTAATTATTATGTGATTATTTTGAGTTACTTGAGTGATGTAGAATGAAAACTTTATTGACTTTAAGTAACCAAATTTATGAACTGGAATGTTATTAAAAACTCATTGAAGATTTGTAAGATTCTTTTAATTGTAAGTGAATATATATTTTCTTTAATTTTGTTTTTTTTTTTTGTTTTTCATTAAAATTTTCTTAGATGGTGAAAAATTAAATGTGAGTAAATTGAAATATAAGATAGAAAACAATAAAAACAATATAAGAATGGATTGAATATGTATTTGTTATATTATATATTTGTTATCGGCCTTATTCAAAGTTAAAAATGAAATATATAAAATGCCATTTGAAATTTATTTACAGACAAGTTGCCAAAACATAATAAATTTAGCATTTTGTATTAAGCGATGGACATGAAATTTAATTAAGCATGTTTGACCATTTTTGTTGATTAAAGCAAATGTCATGCATATAATATGCATTTCTATGGAAAGTTGAGCTAATCCTTCAGAATTTTCACATTCATCCGTTTCAAAGAGATAATTCAGCTGAGTAATTGGATTGATTGTCATAATGTAAATGATTTCTACAGCAGATGCATCAGTTTTGTTTATTTGCAAAAGGCAAGTATAAATTGAAATGTGTATTTTGGGAAGATGCTATAATTATTAGCCTTATTGGTTTATTGACATTGCGCACTTTCGGCACCAAATCCTTGCAAATTGAATTTGTGTGTTGTGGCAAACATGTATAAACATGTTCATGTCCACGTGAATGCATGTGTGTGTGTGTGTGTGAGTGTGTGAGTGTCTGAGAAAATATTCAGCTTGAGTGCGTTGAAGCAAGCGACAGGAAAATGTATTCGTAGCAACAACAGCTGACAACAAAAATGTGGAGTATGCAACAAATTATACAGATAATGCGGCACAATTGAATTTACAGTATTTCAACGTTGCACAAATGCACAAGGCAAGCAGCGATAGCAGCATCAGCAGCAGCAGCAGCAGCAACAGTAACAACTATTGTCAATTGTAATAACAACAACACCGGCTTTCATTTTCCACTTGACTAGAGTTGAGCGCCCCTGTTTCAGCTGCACGTTTCGCATTTCAGCAAGTAGCAAGTAGCAAGTAGAAACAAGCAAGTAGAAACAAGCAAGTGGAAAGTGGAAGTGGCAAGTGGCAGACAAGAACTCAGCCAGACAGCATTATGTGTGCGGCATTCAATTGTTGTGTCCTGGGTGCCCGAATGTGTCCAGTGCAAAGCAAAAATTTATCAGGCACCCGGAAATGGTGCACGAAGCAGCCACAAGGCACGAGGGCTGCTGCCACTTGCCACAGAATTCATTTACGTAATTAGTGGCCAAGGATGTCAGGCCAAAGCCACCGGCGCTCGTTTATGTGGTGACCGCAATGCAAGTGCTCAAATCACCGCAATGCCTCTGCTGCTTCATCCTCATCCCCTCGTCCATTTTCTATTCCTGCACAATTTATTGCCTGCTTCTTGGGGCGCTGCGTCGAATGCAATACAGATTGATGCGGCTGCTTATGTAGCGCCACAATGACAGTGATCGAAATTGCAAACATATTTTGGCTTAATATCCTGCAGCTAATGTGAGCGAGAGAAGGATAGCTTCGAGCTTTTAATACCAAAGTATCTCGAGTGTTTTTTAATTATTTTTTAAAGTGAACAAAAAACCAAAAAAGGTTTTAAAAATATGTATTAATTAAAGTTACAAATCAAATTAAAATGTGAACAGAAAAATATAATAAAAATGGAAGCAAAAATCCCCGAAGGAAAGTAAAATCTTAAGGAATGGGAGAGACAACGAAACAGAGAAATATATATCTCACTTTCTCTATATAGAAAGAGTTATAGAGAAAATAATTAAAAATTGGCAAAATCTTTGAACCTGTGGCGTAAGATTTCCGGAAATGTTTTTTGCAACTGTTTGATGGATACGTTGTAGCAGGCCACTAGTGTAGTAAGTCTAAGACTGTAACATAACATCTGTAAATTAACTGCAACTTTGTATTTAACATAAAATATCGATATCGATCGATATCATTTGTCTGAAAGAAATATAGTTTAGTTTTGACTGCTACAATATGAAAAACAATAATTTACTTCTTCAATGGTAGATAAGATTGCACTTAAAACTGCTTAAAGTATTTTCTTACTGCCAAAAATAACAAATACAATTTTAATCTTTTTGAACTGTTTTGTAAGTCAACTAAAATTGGCAATGTATGCGAAAAAATACTTGTCTATAATTAGTATTAACATTTACTAACCAATCACTTTTTGACTGCGACTATATATGAAATTGGTGACTTTTAAGATCTATTTTTATCGTGTCGTATATTTTTTTATGGTTTACTGTATTGTGTATGCTGCAATTTGTTATTTGATTATGCTTAATATTAACAATTGCTAAACGATCAATCTTAGACTTTAACTATAAATGGACATTAAGCTTTAAAAGCGGCTTGTAATTTCTAAAATCTACTTTTACAGTTTCTCATGTATTAAATTTTATATTATTATATTTTATATTAAACTTAATGTTATTATTTTATTTCCGGCTAATGTCACTGTGGCTGCAACTGATTTGTATAAATAGGTTGTACATTATTCAGTCTTGTAATTTATTGATTAACTTGTTAAGTGCAATTTTGTGTTGTTTGCCTTGACTGCCGCAGATGTTGAGAAGATAACGTTGCATTGTCTAAGGATTCATTACACACGAACTGCACAAACATGCGTGGCTGTGAGTGATTGTGTACGTGTGTGTGTTCGTTTGTGTGTGTGCGTACGTGTGTGTGTGTGTTTATTGCGTAGCTGATCAAATGTGGCAGCCGCAAGCAAAGCAAACTTCATTTGTTGCGTTTGCCAAGAGGGAAAAACGAAATGCGCGCAATTTTGAGCGCTGCTACGTGCAAGCTACAAGGTTATGACACACACACACACACACACATACACAGGCACGCGCGCGCACACACACACACACAGAGGCATGGCGAAAAGCGAAAGCAGCAGCCAGCAGGAAAAACGCAGAAGCAAATCAAAACAAAAACACACGCGATTTACCGGCAAAATGCACGTGACAGCAGCAGCAGCAGAAGCAGAATCAGAAGCAGCAGCAGCAGGACCAGCATTAGGCAGACAGACAGATGGCCAGGGGAGCAGAGGGGCAGAGGAGCAGACACAGGCAGGCGACGAGCATCGTCAGAGCTCGTGTAATCACTTCGTTCAGTTGCCGATCTGCTGCGCCGAATCCAACGATGCTGGTCAAAGGACTATAAAAGGACGCATCGCATACGTAGCGACGCATTTTGTCAGCAGCCTCAGTTTCAAGCAGCAGTGGGAAAAATAAAACTCTTGAGCATTACACGAGCGAAAAATCTAAAGTGAAAACAAAAGTGGAAAACTTAAAGCACAAAGTGACTTGGCATATTGCCTAAAAATTCAGATACACAGATACACACGTGTGTGTGTGTGTGTGTGTGCTGCTGCAGTTGGCCATTGTGGATTTCTATTTTTGCGCCATTGTAGACAGCGTGTGAAGTGTTTGTCGTTGTGGTAATAAAATCACCATTACTGTTGTTGCTGTTATTGTTGCACGTAACTGTAGCTGGCATTGAGCGACGGCAACAACAGCGCAGCAAAACTTTAAACTGCAGCCTGTGTGTGGCTTAAAGTCGAAACCAGAAAACCAAAGCAAATATCGAGAAACGAAAAAATTAAACCAAACAAGTCCTTGCCACGAAGCACACGAAAGTTTCGAGTGTTTTTTGGCTCAATGTCAGTGAATTGATTGGCACACATTGATCGTGTTGTGCACGAGAGTGTGAGTGTGTGAGTGTGTTGGCTTATAACAAATAGTTAACAACATTGACACTTTTTTTTATCTTTTGGGGACCAACATGTGGTCCTTGCTACGTATGCGCCATAAGCCACTGTGGGCTTTAATATCCTTGACGATATTACTGCTGGTGTTGGATAAGAGCCAGGCCAACACAGAACCGCCAGCCGTCGAGACCACAACAACAACGGAGCCAGGTAAGTTAACAACTTGCATGACCTTCATTTGCTCAGGCTCAGCGGCGATGTTGTGCCATAATAAATATGGCCCAAAATGGCACTCGGCCCTTATGGCCTGTTAGAATGATAGCCGCGCTGGCTCAGTTATTGATGCTGAAGCGGAGCCGTCCACTTTGCTAAATGACTTTCGTGCTCTAAACCGATAATCACTCGCTCACACACACGCACACACACACACATACACACACACAGAGTAATAAACTTGCAATCACGCAATTCAATATAAAAAATGATCTTTTGTACATAACGAAGTCTAAATATCCTTATTGAATTGCAAACTTAATTTGTTTTATACAATATACTTATCAAATTTGGGATATATTTTCATTAGGTTGGCATCCGCATCAGTTAAAAGTTAAAGTTAAAAGGATATACGAAATAAATCTTTTATCTTTTTATCTTTTCTTATCGAAACGTTGGGTGGTCCTCCTGGTATCTGAATTCATATTAAACTATTTTTTCTGATCGGAATTTTGTTATTGACTTTATATCACCTTTGCTATAAATAGTAACCATTTTGATAAGAAAATTATTTCATATGTATTGTACATTGTACTTATTCACGAATGTTGAGAATTCCTCCTGCTATCCAGCATGTGAATTCATATAAAATTATTTTTTCTTATCAGAATTTTGTTATTGACTTTATATCACTTTTGCTATGGTTAGTATTTTGATAAGAAAATTATTTTATATGTATTGTGCATTGTACTTATTCAGATTGTAGTTCAGTTTATCAACAGTCTGATATAGTATTTTATTGTAGAGAGATTAGTGATTTTATTGTAGAAAGCTACGTAATATTTTGATTTTCTTTAATACCCACCAGGTCGATCCATTTAAACTTCCACATAACATACCAAACTAGACTGCACTATAAAGATTACTTGAAATTGAAAAAATGTATAGCACAAAGGACTTACTACTAAAAGCAAACTAACAAATTGAAAATACATTCTCTTATACAACGATTTTTTATTGCCAGCAAACTTTTGCGATTTTGTGCTACAAATATATTGACAAAGTAAAAATACCTGAAGCTTAATACAGTTAACCGAGTTATTTGAAAACAAAGCGAATGGAAACCAATGGCAAAGCGTTCAGCAAATAACTCGCAGTAAATGAAATATTTCACGTTATCAGCGTTGACTGTAGCTAACCACCCACTCAATACTCAATACACACACCCACCACACCCCAGCACACACACACACACTCACCTTCTCAATCACAGCAGCACAACGTTATGGCGCAAGGGCAATCAAAACGAGGCCTGCTGGCCAAACCTTAATCCCAATCAGAGTCAACACACAACACACAACACACACTCACAACGCAACAGCAAAAATAGAGAGAAAAAAGGTAGCGAGATTGAATGAAAGCATTTAATGAAGTATGGCAGCGACTGAGGGCTGCTTAATAGATATTAATAGCAGGCTGGGGTTGGTATAAACGCCAAATAAGGGGTTCAAGCTCTTTGAATGGTTTGAGTGCCAAAAATGCTCGGCATTGCGACTGCTGTCGCACGCAATTTGTTACGCAAAACCAGATGCGCATAAAGTAATTAATTTTTTACCCTGTTTTACCCACTCGAAATGGCTAAGACGGGCATGTTGAAGCTGTGCCAATGCCAATGTGTGCACACACACTGGAAAAAGGGGATACTTGACAAACAAATAAGCAGAGACAAAAGGAGATTTCTTTGACACCATTTGGCCATTTATAAGATAATCTGACACGTTATGAGATCTACAAAAATAATCTTTTGAGAGTCATCAAAATAAATACGAATGTTCTTAATCTCTCTATCTAATCACTTTTGGGATAACTTCTAGCACTCTCTGAACCGCTTGAATGCTGAGGGATAACAAATTTATTCTGAAGGAAAAATCTCGAGGAAAAATTGAGATGATGACTTGTAAAATAAAATTTGGTTAACCATCTGAACTGATCGCAGAGAAAAAATGCCTTCTGGAAGAAAATTAGAAATGTTTTATACTACTAACGAAAATGTTAGCTTAAGCAACGAAATTTTAAATCAGGATTATGATTTTAAAAATTTAATTGAATATCTTTATTTATTCTGGAGTCAATTGTATCTGGAAGGTTATCTGCTCCACTCTGTTTATTAATATTTATCTCTGTGTATTTGAAACAACGAATGCATGCTGTGGCTTGCTAATGGATATCTCCTAGTTGGTCACTCACGCGCACGAGCTCCCTTGTCTGTGTTTTTTTTCCTATCTGATGAGCTTGCCGAATGCTGTCGTTGATGATCTCATTCCCAAAAAAAAAAAGAAAAAAAAGATTGCGACGCAGTTGATTTTCGTTACGACGTAACGCGAAGCGGTCAATTGCGCAGTCTGTGCGATGCCATAAAATTGAGTTGAGTGTACATAGTTCTTTTTTGGCTGCATGTTGATACAGGTGTTGTTGCTGGGTTAGTTGACTTTTTGTGGCGGCAGCAGCTGCAGCAGTTGCAGCCAGCACTTTCCCTTTCGCCCATCCAAAGTATTTGTCCATCACAAATACAAGCGCCAATGCACACACATTGCAGTAGCAACTGGAATTTAATTTGCATGAAGGGCGCCCAACTCGAATCACATTGCCAAATGGCATTTTTGCCCCAGGGAGTCGGGAAAATGAAAGAAAAGCGCAGCTAGCTGGAATCTGCAATAAGCCAAATGGCAACTAAAAATGTCGTTCAATTTCTGTGCCATAAATCTTAAAGCAATTTTTGTTGTTGCCGCTTCCCCGTTGATGACGAAGAGGAGCATGTTGATAATCATAATGATGACGATGATGATGATGACAATGATGCTGTGTATTACATGCAGTGAAATCCAGCTGGTCTGCTTCTGGTCCTGCTGCCATCCTATTCCTGGCTGCCATGCATTACGCATGCAAGTGGTATAGCCGAGTAACGAACTGTCAAAATCAAAAGCGACAAATGCACAAAAAAAAAAATGAATAAATGGCTAAAAGTCGTCCAAGACAGAAAACCACCACTTCCCGCAAGCATCCTGCTGCTCAGTCCCTAGATTCTAAAGCCCGGCGTCAGTCCCTGGCATATTATGTGCAATGTATGCGTTAAAAGATAAAGATGACTACAATCCCTGCAGCGACTTGGCTTCAGTTCTCTATTTCCCTATTCCAGCTTCGACTCTGGCGTATTCGTGTTTTGCATAAAGACAGTGCCAGACTTGTTCATTGTGGCAAAACTGCTTTTGCTTCGCTGTGCATGAATGATTTATAGAACAACTGTGCTGCTCCCCAGCAGTGGGCCATTGCCAGCGTTTATCAGCCTAAAGTACTTTGTGCTGACTACAGACTGTTTAAAAGTTCTTCATCATACTGCCAACCTAAATATATACTGCCTTGAAATTTAACAAATTATTGTTAGATTTTCATAGAGTTACTATATCGAAGTCTGAGGTCTTTATACTCACACAAAATTTAATATTTGGAAGATGTAGCTTTTGACCTTGGAAATTCGAAACGGGAAATAGCCCGGAAATACCTTAGACTACACAGAACCAAATTAACTTTTGGAGCAAAGCAGACGGTAATTTACACGAAAACACAAAAAAAAAAAAAAAAAAAAAAAACCTTATTGTTCATTGGATGATTTGCAAAAATGTACTAAATTAATAAACTCAATTTAGTGACTAATTACGCTTAACTAGTTTCACTTTTATGTCGTTGCGAGAACGCAATGTGATGCCCACGTTGAAACCCAAATCCTTTGGATCGACAAGTGGCAATACTTTGAACTGCTTGAGGATCACAATCAGCAGTGTCTTCATTTCCAGCATGGCATACTTTTGACCTATAGATGATGTAAAATAAGTTAAAGTTGTCCAAATGATATGTTCGTAAACTTTACCTATGCAATTGCGTTGTCCAGCGCTGAAGGGAACATAGGCAAAGGGGTGACGATCCTTGCTGTTTTCGGGCAGAAATCGTTCGGGTTGAAACTCTTCGGGTGAAGTCCAGTATTTGGGATTACGATGCAGCGCAAAGATATGAACAGTGATGTTACAGCCAGCTGGTAGTATTAAGCCATTAGCCAGCTCCGTTTCCCGAACTGCTTTACGACTTATTATGGGAACCGAGGGAAACATGCGTAAAGTTTCCTTCACAAAGCACTCCAAATACTTCAGTTTCGATAGCTGATTAATATCCAAGTTGCTGAAGTCATCTGGAGAAATATAGGGTTTATATTGGTGGAAAGCTTTTGTCAATGATGACTCTTACCAGCTATATGTTCGTTTATCTCCTGATAGCAGAGCTCCTGTTTGTCCGCATATAAGGACATGTTCATAAGTCCGAATTTAAGACCGATGGATGTGGTATCGAATCCTGCAAACATGAGAGTGTCCACTTCCTCGCAAATGCCCTCATGGTCAATTAATCCATCTTTTTCTGCCAAGATGAGCGTATCCAGCATGGCAAAGCGTTGCTTCTTCTTAATGTAACTGAAGTTGAGCAGTTAATTTAGCTATCCATTCAGATATATAGTTTCTTATCAGTTTTACTTACATATCATCATCAGCATCTTGAACGTTTTTATTGTCCTTGAGCAGCTCTTCTAGCATTATACGGCGCTTGGCTATAATCTCACTAGAGAATTCATGCACTCCGTCGAGGAAGGGCGCATCCTTCCTGGCCCCAAACAGATTATAAAGCGTATCACTCCAAAAAATGGGATTACTCAGACGCCTGACAAATGTTTTCTCAATCATGCTAAAATTTACGCGATACGTATCACCTTTGGCAGCCATATCATCCAGTTTAACGCCCATGGCAGTCTCTGAGGGTTGATAAATTCAAGTTTACAGTCAACTCACAGTCTGACAGACTTACCACAAATACTGTTCAATGTGAATCTGGGAATGAGCTCACTTAGAGAGATAGAAATCTCAGATTGACCCTCAAACTGCTTCACAAACTTTAGACTTTCCACTCTATTAAACGAAGATAATTGAAATCTGTTTACATTTAATGTTAAAATATGAGCAACTCACTTGAAAATCTCTTCAAATTGTCCCAAGATATTAAAATGGAAAGTGGGCGTTAACATCTTGCGTCTCGTATGCCATATCTTATCTGTTATTTCAAAGTTATTTTTTTTTATATTTTTTATATATAGATCGATTTACCTGTCGATATCAACAGTCCAGTGCGTAAAGCTGGTTTTAGAAACTCATAGACCAGACCTTTGGTTATTAGATTCTGATCAGTTAAAATCAGTTCAGCGCTCTCCGCATCGATAATATTGTATGCGGCGATACCCATGGCATATTCCAAATAACTGCGTCCGATTTGTTTATTCTTGGCGAGCAATACATCAAATACATCAGCTATAGGAATACAATTTTACATTAAGTTATTTTTAGGAATAATAATTCGCTTTTACCCACCAATGCCTTTGCCATACATATCAAAGCTGTTTCCAAATATTGTGCGTCCCTTGGAAACCGCAGCAATGCTCTCTATGGGACGACCATCATTGGTGCGTATTCGCTTTGCAAAGAATGCCAAGACATAGTAATCCTTGTTGATTCTATATAGCCAGAAGATTAATGTGCCCAGACCGATTAACAGCAACAAACACAATCCCATTTTACGACCGCTCTATTCAACTGCTACTCAGAGACTAACCTATGAAATTATTATACAATTATTGGAGCGTATTTAGACTTTAACTGTAGCCATTATCAGAGACAAAAGATAAGATAGTACATGCGTGAGTATACTCTGCGTTGAAACCAGTCTAACAGAGATAAGCATTTATAAAATTATTTTGTTTATTTTTAAAAACTGTTGCTAATTAGATGTATTGATTGTTTAATTAACTGTTTATTATTTTTATTGTTCATTATTTTTTCACTTATGTTTCGTGAGTTAGTTTAGATTATACATCTTTTTATATTATTTTGAAAGTTGGCTTTATTTTAAATGATTTGTTGAAAAAAAGCAACGAAAAAATATATTTAAACAATTTATGAAAGCAGGTTGCAGGTTTCATGCGCAATTTTGAGTGTTGACCTCATTCGGATTTTATAGTCGGTCGGATAGTCGGACTAGGAGAAACGACTTGAGTACAGCCTGTAAAGCCACCAAAAAACGGCTGAAAGTTGTGGTGTAGCGCAGATGAATCAATTTGTCTCAAGAGTATGTCAGACGATTTGAAGAAATAATTTATCTGCAGAAATCCGCTCGAAACTGGGAGGGCAGTCGACAAATGCAGCAGTCTTTGAAATGTCGCGTGGTCTGCTAGGATCTTTGCTTTTTTTTTATTTATTTATTGTTATTTAATTAATTCATTATTTTATTTGCTTTTGATGAATGGTATTTCTTAATTTGTAGAATTAAATTTAGAAAAACGAACAATTAAACGCAGTTTCTGATTTTGGACTATCTTTATTATGCACGGGTGTGTCTTTACTTTGTTGCATTTGCAGACATATCGATAGGCAATTATCGTATACCACCACCAAAAGTGAAATTTAAAGGGCCACATTGCTGAAAAGGGGAAGCAAGTTGGCAGAGTCAGCAAGATCAGCGTTGCATGTAGCGGCATTTTTCGCAAGGTGGCGTGTTGTGGGTTATGGAGAATGAACACATGTGAAAAAAACGCAGTGAGGGCAGGTCATGTTCCGTAGCGCGTAGATTTTTATGCCGTGCAAGCAAAGGTTGAAGTACCTTTAGGAGTGCACTAACCCTCCGTTATTCTTTAGGCTTTGTGGAATCAAATTCGGCGTGGGCAAATCCACCATCTTCTAATATTGGCAGCGCGCATGCGCACTGACGGCGTATCTCTTCAGCTAGCGAGTGCGTTCCAGTATGGAATTAGTGCCATCAGGATAGGAAAAGCCTTCAGTAACGAAAGTCGCGTAGTTCGAGCGCAGTAAACTTAATCGAACCCAGAATTTATACTAAAACACAAAGTAAAAAAAGAAAAGAGAAACATATGTCAAAAAAATCAAATCCACGCCCTGTCGAGTGCAAGTCGACTGCGCGCATGTGATCAGTGCCAAACCCAAAATCAGCGCCCAGGGCGCAGTGCTCCAGCGCATCCATTCCTCCTTCAGTATATTTATGTAAATGTTGAATGTAGGCAATTATCTATGTATTTGAATGTTATGTTAAGCAAAATTGAAAAGCTATTCGTTATTTATGTTCATATATTTATCTATTCACGTATCTATTATTAATTTAAATTTCTAAGTACCGTGTTTTTCAACAAAATCCGGCGTCCGGATTTTTGCCAAATTGGGGAAACAATTTTTGCACGAAGCCCCCATACACCGAATACTTATATTGGAGCTCTAATAGGGTAGGATAGGGATTGAGGGCAAGATTCCCGATTTAAATTCAAAATTGAATAGCCGTTGCAGCATGCAACGCTACCTAGCGGCGTATTTTGTAATTACTATATTATACCATATAATGTTTGTTAATAAATTGTAAGGAAATAACGATGATCTGTGAGTAAGTTAAATAGAGGGGAGAATCGCCGGGAGCATGGAATAAATTAGTCGTCAACTCCAATTTAAGGGCGATGGGCAAAAAATGGCAGCGGCCCATTGCAGGAAGGGCGGGTCGCCTTTAGGAGGGGCGGGTACGTCGTGGCCATAAACACCAGGCCCGTCAGCTGTTTCGTTTGTTTTGTGTGTGCATGTAGGTCTTTATGTAGTGTTGTGTAGGTCGAGTTTTTTTTTGGAGTCTGTACCGTCCACGGACAGGTTTGGAGTTACCCACCTCTGGGAATAACTGAGCTAGCCGAGGTTGCCCACTGAAACACTGGATGTGTTACAACTTGTTGGAGAATTGAGAGTAACTTTTCTGAACTTAGGAAAATACAACGCAGAAACGTGTGACCAGATCTATACTAATCGATTTTTTAATTTTATTTAAAAATTATTTTTTTTTTTTTTATTTTAAATTTTTTTTTTTTTTTTTTTTAAATATTAATTTTTTAAAAAAAAAAAAAAAAAAAAAAATATTTTTTAAAAAAATATTTTTTTTTTTTTTTTTTTTTTTTTTTTTTTTTTTTTATTTTAAATTTGAAGTTTTTTTTTTAATCCCCGACTTGGTTTTCCTGGCCGGGGTTCGTGGTTGGTTTGGTTTTCCCCCCCCCTTCTTCTTCCCCTTTTTCGGTGGTTTGTAGGTTGTAGGGGGCCTCGCGCCCCCCCCGGCGGGGGTTACCCCTCCGGGGGTTTTGTTGTTCTTCTCCCGGGGGGGCCCCCTCCCTACGCTGCTGGGGGGGTCCCTCAACTCTGCAACGTAGTCGTCTTTGCCAATTTCTAATTTAATAATTATTTAACTGGGTGACTGCAAAAATTTTCTTTTATGGAATTTTTTTATAAACATTTTTTTGAGTTATTAAAATTTACGTTCTGCAATGTCAAGCAAAAAAAGAAAATCAATGTCAGTGGGATTAGCGCACAATGCAATTCATATTTTTTTTTTAAGACAGTAACAGAATCAAATAGACGGTAGGAAAACCCAAAGCGGAAACGCCCAAGAAAATAAACTTTCTTATAACTTGACTCATAGAGGACGTTGGCCAAAGCTCAGCTTCATCTAAAAAAAAAAAATAGCAAAGCTTATGGCATATAAATGCATTATTTTATTGGGTCAATCGCATTACATTAGATAACAGCAATTTGGTTTGTTATTGCTGTAATTATTTATGGAGTATGCTTTACATTGTATTTAATATGCAATAAAGTGCTGAATGACTAAAAATATACTCGTTGGCTTTGAAAACAGTCTCTGCCAGTAGACAAAACCTGTTCCCACTGCAGTTAATAGATCATTTACCTTATACTATAACTTATTAAAAATGGATCCGTCTGTCCCTCTGTCCATATGTATGAGCAAGTCGATCTCAGAGAACAAGTTACAGACCAATAACTATTCTCATATTGACAATCGTACTATCAGCATGAGCAAGCATTCTCTATTTATATAAATATGTATGTGCATATGTGAGAGTCGACATGAGCGAAAATATTTTTAAGTAGTTTCTTTTTTTCGATTTAGTGTCTATTTACGCTTAACTAATTTCACTTTAATATTGTTTTTGCAACTAAGTGTGATGCCGACGCTAAAAGCAAATTCCTTTTTATCGACAAGTGGCAATACTTTATACAGCTTGAGGATCACAATCAGCAGTGTCTTCATTTCCAGCATGGCATACTTTTGACCTATAGATAATGTAAAATAAGTTAAAGTTGTCCAAACGATATGTTCGTAAACTTTACCTATGCAATTGCGTTGTCCAGCGCTGAAGGGAACATAGGCAAAGGTGTGACGATCCTTGCTGTTTTCGGGAAGAAATCGTTCGGGTTGAAACTCTTCGGGTGAAGCCCAGTATTTGGGATTACGATGCAGCGCGAAGACATGAATCGTGATGTTGCAGCCAGCTGGTAGTATTAAGCCATTAGCCAGCTCCGTTTCTCGAATTGCTCTACGACCCATGAAGGGAACCGAGGGAAACATGCGTAAAGTTTCCTTCACAAAGCACTCCAAATACTTAAGTTTCGATAGCTGATTAATATCCAAGTTGCTGAAGTCATCTGGGGATATAGGGTTTATATTGGTAGAAAGCTTTTGTCAATGACGACTCTTACCAGCTATATGTTCGTTTATCTCCTGATAGCAGAGCTCCTGTTTGTCCGCATATAAGGACATGTTCATAAGTCCGAATATAAGACCGATGGATGTGGTATCGAAGCCCTCAAACATGAGAGTGTCCACTTCCTCGCAAATGCCCTCATGGTCAATTAATCCATCTTTTTCTGCCAAGATGAGCGTATCCAGCATGGCAAAGCGTTGCTTCTTCTTAATGTAACTGAAGTTGAGCAGTTAATTTAGTTATCCATTCAGATATATAGTTTCTTATCAGTTTCACTTACATATCATCATCAGCATTTTGAACGTTTTTATTGTCCTTGAGCAGCTCTTCTAGCATTATACGGCGCTTGGCTATAATCTCACTAGAGAATTCATGCACTCCGTCGAGGAAGGGCACATCCTTCCTGGCCCCAAACAGATTATAAAGCGTATTATTCCAAAAAATGGGATTGCTCAGACGCCTGACAAATGTTTTCTCAATCATGCTAATATTCACGCGATACGTATCACCTTTGGCAGCCATATCATCCAGTTTAACGCCCATGGCAGTCTCTGAGGGTTGATAAATTCAAGTTTACAGTCAACTCACAGTCTGACAGACTTACCACAAATACTGTTCAATGTGAATCTGGGAATGAGCTCACTTAGAGAGATAGAAATCTCAGCTTGACCCTCAAACTGCTTCACAAACTTTAGACTTTCCACTCTATTAAACGAAGATAATTGAAATCTGTTTACATTTAATGTTAAAATATGAGCAACTCACTTGAAAATCTCTTCAAATTGCGTCAAGATATTAAAATGGAAAGTGGGCGTTAACATCTTGCGTCTCGTATGCCATTTCTTATCTGCGATTCATAAACTCAATTTTAATATTATTTTTTCTTAAATTTTTATATACAGAACGTTTTACCTGTTGATGTTAGTAGACCAGTGCGTACAGCTGGATGTAAAAATTCATAGACCAGACTTTTGGATATTAGACTCGGATCATTTAAAATTAGTTCGACGTTCTCCGCATCGATAATGTTATATACGGTTACACCCATGGCATATGCCAGATAACTGCGACCTATTTGCTTAGCCCTATTGCTCATTACCTCAAATACCTCAGCTACAGGAAGAAAATTTAATATTTAGTTGTGTCTCTTTAACTGAAATTGATGCGATTTTACCCACCATCGCTTTTGCCAGACAGATCAAAGCTGTTCCCAAATATTGTGCGTCCCTTGGCAACCGGAGCAATGCTCTCTAAGGGACGACCATCATTGGTGCGTACTCGCCTTGCGAAGAATGCCAAGACATAGTAATCCTTGTTGATTCTATATAGCCAGAAGATTAATGTGCCCAGACCGATTAACAGCAACAAACACAATCCCATTTTACGACCGCTCTATTCAACGGCTCCTCAGAGACTGACCTATGAAATTATTATAAAATTATTGGAGCGTACTTAGAACTTAACACTTGACATTATCAGAAACAAACGAAACGATTGTACTCTGCGTTGCATCCAGTCTAACAGAGAGATAAGAATTTATAAAATTATAATCTCTCTATTTTTATAAACTGTGGCTTATTTGTTTTTTTAATTAACTGTTAATTATTTTTATTGTTCATTATTTTTTCACTTATTGTTCGCGGCTTTGCATAACACTGGTGGAACTTATTCACTTATGTTAACAATACTTGTAATTTAGTAAAACATCGATAGTTCACTATCGAATTAGCCCAAGTTGTAATAAGAACTAGAACAAGTAACGCGCGCGCCTTTGTGTAAGAAAAATAAAGTGTTAATTAAAATAGTTAAATACCGCCCAGACTTGAAACTTGGTTTTATTTTAAATGATTTGTTGGAAAAAAAGCAACGCAAAAATATATTTAAACAATTTATGAAAGCAGGTTGCTGGTTTCATGCGCAATTTTCAGTGTTGACCTCATTCGGATTTTATAGTCGGTCGGATAGTCGGATTAGGAGAAACGACTTGAGTGCAACCTGTAAGTTGCGGTGTAGTGGAGATGAATCAATTTGTCTCTGTTTATCATTTTATTTTTTTTATTTAATTAATTTATTATTTTAGTTGTTGCTGATGACTGGTTTATCGTATTTTGTAGAATTAATTGAATTAATAATTATTTAATTGGGTTGCTGCAAAATTTTCCTCTATGGAAAAACATTCTTTTTTTTTTTTTTGGAAATTTTTGTACATATTAAAATTGAAGTTCTCCATTCGTGCCACGAGGTCAAGCAAAAGAAAACAAAATCAATGTCAATGGGATTAGCGCAAAATGCAATTTTTTTTAAGACCTTGACTCATAGAGGACGTTGGCCAAAGCTCGGCGTTATCTAAAAAAAAAATAGCAAAGCTTGTGGCATATAAATAAATTAATTTATTGGGTCAATCGCATTACATTAGATAACAGCAATTTGGTTTGTTATTGCTGTAATTATTTATGGAGTATGCTTTACATATTATTTAATATGAAATAAAGTGCTGAAATACTAAGAAATATACTCGTTGGCTTTGAAAACAGTATCTGCCAGTAGACAAAACCTGTTCCCACCGCAGTTAATAGATCAGTTACCTTATACTATAACTTATTAAAAATGAATCTGTCTGTCCCTCTGTCCATATGTTTGAGCAAATCGATCTCAGAGAACAAGTTACAGTCCAATAAACATTCTCATATTGAGAATCGTACTATCAGCATGACCAAGCATTCTCTATTTATATAAATATGTGTATATGTGGGAGTCGAAGTGAGCGTAAGTATTTTTAAATATATATTTTTACTCTTCAAGACCTGTTTACAATTTAAATGCGTTTATAAAGATAAGTTTGGCAATAAAGATCACATATGTTTTAATCACTTTAATATACTTAACCCCTAGATTCAGACTAACTGGCTATAAGCTGTAATAAATTCCAAAACTATTTCTTAATAATTTATGTTTAAAAACATAAGCTTTACATTCACACACTTAGTATTAAGGCAACCTAATAGAGAACAATCGAGTTTGTTCCTAAGATTCCAAATTACTAACTTTGAGTTGCTGTTTTTATGGATTTATTGTCTAACGCTTAACTAGTTTCACTTTAATGTTGTTTTGACAACGCAATGTGATGCCCACGTTAAAGACCAAATCCTTTGGATCGACAAGTGGCAATACTTTATACAGCTTGAGGATCACAATCAGCAGTGTCTTCATTTCCAGCATGGCATACTTTTGACCTATAGATAATGTAAAATAAGTTAAAGTTGTCCAAACGATATGTTCGTAAACTTTACCTATGCAATTGCGTTGTCCAGCGCTGAAGGGAACATAGGCAAAGATGTGACGATCCTTGCTGTTTTCGGGCAGAAATCGTTCGGGTTGAAACTCTTCGGGTGAAGTCCAGTATTTGGGGTTGCGATGCAGATCAAAGATACGAAGAGTGATGTTGCAGCCAGCTGGCAGTATTAAGCCATTAGCCAGCTCCGTTTCTCGAACTGCTGTACGACCTATGGAGGGAACCGAGGGAAACATGCGTAAAGTTTCCTTCACAAAGCACTCCAAATACTTAAGTTTCGATATCTGATTACTATCCAAGTTGCTAAAGTCATCTGGAGAAATATAGGGTTTATATTGGTGGAAAGTTTTGGTTAATGATGACTCTTACCAGCTATATGTTCGTTTATCTCCTGATAGCAGAGCTCCTGTTTGTCCGCATATAAGGACATGTTCATAAGTCCGAATATAAGACCGATGGATGTGGTATCGAATCCTGCAAACATGAGAGAGTCCACTTCCTCGCAAATGCCCTCATGGTCAATTAATCCATCTTTTTCTGCCAAGATAAGCGTATCCAGCATGGCAAAGCGTTGCTTCTTCTTAATGTAACTGAAGTTGAGCAGTTAATTTAGTTATCCATTCAGATATATAGTTTCTTATCAGTTTCACTTACATATCATCATCAGCATCTTGAACGTTTTTATTGTCCTTGAGCAGCTCTTCTAGCATTATACGGCGCTTGGCTATAATCTCACTAGAGAATTCATGCACTCCGTCGAGGAAGGGCGCATCCTTCCTGGCCCCAAACAGATTGTAAAGCGTATTATTCCAAAAAATGGGATTACTCATACGCCTGATAAATGCTTTCTCAATCATGCTAAAATTTATGCGATACGTATCACCTTTGGCAGCCATATCATCCAGTTTAACGCCCATGGCAGTCTCTGAGGGTTGATAAATTCAAGTTTACAGTCAACTCTCTGTCTGACAGACTTACCACAAATACTGTTCAATGTGAATCTGGGAATGAGCTCACTTAGAGAGATAGAAATCTCAGATTGACCCTCAAACTGCTTCACAAACTTTAGACTTTCCACTCTATTAAAGGAAGATAATTGAAATCTGTTTACATTTAATGTTAAAATATGAGCAACTCACTTGAAAATCTCTTCAAATTGTCCCAAGATATTAAAATGGAAAGTGGGCGTTAACATCTTGCGTCTCGTATGCCATTTCTTATCTGCGATTCATAAACTCAATTTGAATTTTAGTTTTTCTTAAATTTTTAAATGCGGTTTACCTGTCGATGTCAGTAGACCAGTGCGTAAAGCTGGATGTACAAGCTCATAGACCAGACTTTTGGATATTAGACTGTGATCATTTAAAATCAGTTCAACGTTCTCCGCATCGATAATATTGTATATGGCCGTACCCATGAAATATGCCAGATAACTGCGACCTATTTGCTTAGCCCTATTGCTCATTACCTCAAATACCTCAGCTACAGGAAGAAAATTGAATATTTAGTTGTGTGTCTTTAACTGAAACTGATGCGATTTTACCCACCATCGCTTTTGCCATACAGATCAAAGCTGTTCCCAAATATTGTGCGTCCCTTGGCAACCGGAACAATGCTCTCTAAGGGACGACCATCATTGGTGCGTACTCGCCTTGCGAAGAATGCCAAGACATAGTAATCCTTGTTGATTCTATATAGCCAGAAGATTAATGTGCCCAGACCGATTAACAGCAACAAACACAATCCCATTTCACGACCGCTCTATTCAACTGCTACTCAGAGACTGGTCTATGAAATTATTACAGGATTCTTACGGCGCACTCATGGACTTTAGATCAAAATTTATATACCATATTAAGCAGGTTTTGTTGCACTCATAATAAAGTAGATTAGATATGTAATTACCGTACAGGGCAATTGCTTATACTATATACGTTGTAATATGAGCTGCAGTGCTGAAATATTACTAAAAAATCTGTAGCTTGTAAAACGCAATCTACAATCAGTTAGCAAATCTTATCGCGAAGTCGCTTTTTTACTTTGACTTCTTACATTTAAAATGTTTTATTGCGAAATAAAAGAAACATGCTCTCTAAGTTAATATTTTGTTCTATTTATCAGAACTTATAATCATGGGTATTTAATTTTCAAAATTTTTTTTAGCAGCAATAATAATACTCAGAAGAATAAGCAATATCAAATATCAATAAGTGATTCTGATTCGCTTGTCGCTTATCATTTATAAAGCGCAATTTAAGTTGCTGTATTTAATTTGAATAATTTTTTGTTTTATTTTATTACTACGCAGACTAGCTATTATTAAAAGCATTACAGTCATGTCTAATTAAGTGAGCTGCATTTAAGGGTTCGCACTTTGAGAGACTGTTGCTGACAACACTTTGCTTTGTTCTGCTTTGCGTTTGCATTTGCTTCTGGCTAATTGGCAATTGAATTACATAAATTAAGAGCGTCGAATGCAATTTATCCTCTTTACATTATAGTTGACCCACTTTTGTTAGTCTCGGACAGCGGAAAATAAATAAAGCCCTATAAAAAAACCAAATAATAATGATATAGTCGTGTATACTCGACTACGAGATACCCTGAACCCAGCTGTAGCTGTAAATTTTATAGTTTCATCCTTTTAAAAAGATTTGCACACTCAAATGTAAGCATGCGTGGAAGTACTCTCATTTCTTATGGTACTGAAGTGTAAGAAGAAACTAAGGCAACTAACTTAATCTAAGCGTGGTAAATGAGAACTTATATTCTAAATTTGAAGTCGCTAAACTGCAATTGGTAGTGTTTCACCTGCATTTTCCATATTGGCTGAGTAGATTAATAAGATAGTGATTACTATGCACTAGTTTATAAGTACGCTGTCGGATTAGAGCCTTAGAATCCTATGAATATGTCTATGTTTTATACATGTAGTGGTTTATAAGAAAATGCACATTCAATTTTATTTCCTGTATCATCTGGCATCAGGCAAGAGGTGCACATTGATAGTCTTTGCACTTTCAACTAGTATCATGAAATAATCACAAATGTCAACTGCAGAACTTAATTAGCCCAATTTTAGCACATTTCTCTGAGAGTCGGGTATACAAATATGCTTAAAGGGAAAATACTTTAATGCAGAGGAAGGCAATAATGTCACTTGGTGTAGTTGTTTCAACCTTCAACTCGACTTCTATAAAATGGGAAATGGAAAATAGAAAATGGAAAATGCTTACATGACTTTGCTCATTGAAAATTGCAAACTTGTGCGCTCGTGTGTGTTGTGTGTAATGTTGGTGTATGCGTGTGTGTGTGTGTGTGTGTGTGTGTGAATGTGAGTGTTTGTATGTGTGAGCACGCTATGCTTTGCGGAAATGCCAAATGCCAATGGATATTGGAAATTTGCAATTTCGATTGCACTTCAAAGTCAGTCAAAGTTGCCAAGTTATTAAATTAGATCATATATGAAATATTTATGGCAAAAGTTCCAGCTACTTCAAAAACACACTCTAACCCCCTCTTCTCCCCCCCTCTCTCGCTTTTTCTCTCTATCTCTTCCGGTCTATTAGTCACTTCTGACTCACTCTTTCTCGTTTGCTTTCTCATTTTTGTCGTGCAGATGCATCGCCTGGTTGCCGGGCGCCGGATGTTCGCTTCACCATTGTCAAACCGGAAATGACAACGGAGCAGCCGTATGCGAAGTTTGAGACAACACAGGTCTATCTACCGGAGGACTTTACCACCGCCGATGTGGAGTTTGTCGATAAAATGCATGCGGCCAAGGAGAATCATGCGGCCATTGTAAATCCCTATTCGGTTGACTTTGGCGATGATGACACCCATCATGGCCATGATCTGCATGCCGGAGATGCGGCTGCAAGTCTAGTGGACGACACAGATATTGATGATGAGCAGGACGAGCTGCATGGCGCCGAATTAGATGATGCAGCCCGCAAGCGTCTCAATGCCAATCGCAAACAGGGCAGAAAGCATCGCACCGGCTCCGGCCGTCGTCGTCGCCTGGAGAATGAGAATGGCCAGACAGGACGTGGGCGTGGCAGTCGCTATAAGCGTCATGCTATACTGCACGATGTGGATGCCTCCCCGGACACGGATCGCTGGGCTGGCAGCAAATTGGCCGCCGAGGGAGATGTTTACTATGTGCACATTGCGGACATACTGAAATCGAGGGAACCGAATCGCCAGCTGCGCGCCAAGCTGCATCGGCTGAAGCAGAAGGCACGCCTGAGCAAATGCCTTGTGGATGGCAGCAGCGAGAAGTGCATTAAGCTTTTGGCTAAGCTCAAGGCCAAGCAGGCGGAGCAGCAACATTTGGATAAGCAGCCAGCGCAGCATCTGGATGAGCAGCCAGAGAAGAAACTGGATATGGATTTGGAAGTGGAAGTGGAGCAGCAGCAGCAGCAGGATCATCATCGTCGACGCGGTGACAGTCACGCTGCTGAGCTCGACCAGCGTGACTTGGAACCGCGTCCCTGGCATCGACGTCGTCGCAGCAGCAGCAGCAGCAGCAATAACAGCAGCAGCAGCAGCAGCAACATTAGCATCAGCAACATCGATGCCAAAGGCGATGATGGCCAGCTTGAGGTGGATGCCAAAGTTGGCAATCAGTCGAGCAGTGCAGCAGTGGCCCTGCAACGTGTAAAGCGCAAGTCGGGCAAGACCACGGGTGCACTGAGCCGTCCAAAGGGTGGCGGCGATTCCAGCTCTAAGACCACCAGCCGCAAGGATAAGGGTAAGCATTTCAAGCATTTACATAGCGGCCAGACACTGGCATCGCCACAGTGCCCATGACAAATTATTGTATTGAATTGAAAGCCGCTGTCGCTGTCTCGTTGTCTGTCTGTCCGTCTGTGTTATGCTCTTCCACACACCCACAAAAGCAGACAAACACACACACACACACATACACACATACACACAAGACACCTGGAGTGTTGAGAGTGGAGTACACAGCAAAAGAAAAAAGAAAAAAAAAGGAGAAGAAAAAAAAAAAAGAAATACATAGTTGCATACATAAATCGTTAAAAGCTAATCACAGTGTGAAGTCCCATGGCTTCAACCTGGAGTCAGCCATAAATCGCCTCAATTCGCCCTCATGTTCAGCTCTCATTAACATGCTTCATGCTGGCACATCTATTGCTCTATCTTAACTCAAAACAGCACCACTGCATCACATTTCTCTCTACTACTCTAAAAAAAAAAACATCGTTCTTTGTCGTGGCTTGCTCTGTCCTCTGTTGGTTCCTGCCACTTTGGATAATATGATTTATTTGTTTCCCTTTTTATACCCTTGCAGAGGGCCTTACGCATTTCTTAAGAATTAAACTTGATCACCATTTACTACTAATACTAACTTCTTTTTATTTTTGTTCCGATTAGGTTTGTTCTGTGCTTGCCACACTCCATGCAACAAATGTCGGACACCCAGAAATCTTATAAAGTCTTCTTTTGTTTTTAATTGATATTTAAATATTAATGTTTTATTTGTTGCTTAGTAAATATAAATTTAAAAATAAATTTATGTTTATGTTTGAATATGTTTTCCAAAATGTTTCCTAATTTTTATTAATTTCTCATTACGTGCCTAGAATATATATAAACAAAATTTATATTTACATGCAAGGGAATTAAAACTTCGATAACACTCAGAAAGTGGCTTTCTTGTTTTTTATGCCTTTTCATTTCTTTATTTTTTTCTGCCTTTACTTTTTTTTTTTGGCGGACTGCTTCCTCTTTGTGCCGTCCTTTTGTTTACTTTGGTTCAGCTATTTTTGTCCGTTTGCGTTTTTCTATTAGCCTGGATGCTTGGGATCGGGGTCTGGGCACCGGACTCTGGGTTCTGGATTCAGGGTTCTGGCTTTGGTTACTTGGGCACTTGGGTCTATCACCGAGCTCGACTTGTGCTCGCATAATATTATCTTTCATGTTATCTTTTGCCTTTACACTTTGGTTTTTTTCTTGGTTATTTTTTTTTTGACGCCTCGTTCAGAAATGAAGTTGTATCCTGTTAAGTGGCCACCATCACCACCACTTGCCTATCCCTTACATATCTCTGTCTCCCTGTCTATCTGTGCTTGTCCCACTCCATTTCCGTGGTGCTTTTAATGCATATCTAACAACCTTAAGTTGGCCCATTGAAGTTCTAGCTGGCAGCACTTTTCGCACGTTTCGTGCGGCTCTGCGGTTTAATGTGTGTGCTCAAGAGTTGATGCTGCTTCTACGTCGTCGTCTTCTTCTTAGCCATCTTTTGCGGGACAGCTTTTAACGCACTGGCAGTTTTCTAAAGGCTTTGCCAAGATGTTGGCCACTTCAGCATTGAAAGCTCTTGGCATCTGATAACAGCAAGAAGTGGGTGGTTGTGGGGGTCCATAACTCGTTGACTCGTTGAGCATTCAAAGCTCATATACACGCGCATTCATTCATTCATTCACCTGTCTCTCGTCTCGTTCCTCAAATCGGTCATCACAACAACAGCTCATTAGTTGCTTGCTCTACTTGCTCTCTCTCTCTCTCTCTCTCTCTCTTTCACTATTCTCCCGTCTATCTCTCTCTCTCTCTCTCTCTATCTCACAGTCAAATCCCCTTTTCCTTTTTCTTAGCATTTTACATTTGCCCATTTCATAACGCCCTCACCTATTCTGTTCCGATTTCGCCCCAATTAGGCATCTATGATGAGGAGACCGGCTACTCACCAATGCACACCGACGACTCCGAATTCGACGAGGATGAGGAGGAGGATGAGGAGATTGATATATTGCAGCAGTTTACCGAAGTATCAGAGATACGTTTCCCAGGTGAAATTGGACCCATGGGCGATCGGCGACTCTGCAAGATACGTTGTGTCAAGGGCAAGTGGGTGGGGCCGCTGTGTGCCACCAATGAGGAGGGTAAGTGAGCCACCCTCGCAACATACAAGCAAACACCTACACAAATACACACACACACACATACACACACACACATCAATACGCACACAATGGAATGTTAATTATACAATAGCAATACGAATACAATATACGAATACGTAACATGTCATTACAGTAGAGACTCGTATAATAAAGACAACACAATCAGCACACTAAAATAGCAGCACCAGCAACAATCCAGTTGTTTCATTTCAACATCTTTCTCTCTTTCTTTTGGTATAACTATATGTGTGTCTATTACTGCGTTTATGCCACAGAATTCATGAAATCATTTTGCAGCATTAATAAATAATACAAACATTTAGAAATATACGCTAAATAATCTTTCATAATTAATTGCGAATTGCGAACAAATTAAATATTATTGTATTAAATTCAAAATGTTTCAAAATTGTTAAAGCGAGAAAATTCCCCAAAAGTACTCACAAAGTGTTTATTTTCTATTCACTGATTTAAATTATTCAAATCAATATTTTGTGCCACGCAGAAGCAAACAAGACGAGTTGTGCCGAAATTTAAGAATTTGTTCATTGAGTTTAAATAAAATGCATAAATTGCTTAAAATGGTGTTTCATGAATTAATTGTTGCAAAGATTTGTGCAAGCATAAATGCAGTATATGCCATGAAATGTAACATTTATCTGAGTGTGTAACAATGCTGATCTCTGTGACATCTTTATCTGTAGATGACAACGGCAACGTGAAGTTTCAGCCACTCTACAAGAGCTGCCATGTCAATCGCATTCCGACTCATCTGCTGCTCAGCTATCGCAACATCTCCGTGGTAAGTGATGACAGGCAGCAAAAGCCGTCAGCCGTGCCAGGAGCTGAAAACCACCACCACTACATGCAGCACCACACAGCGCGCACACACACACACAGCCCGCAAAAACACACAGCACACATACAAGGCACCCACTTAATACTCACCAACACTGGCACACACAGATATATACACACACACACACACGAACACACACAGCAATAACTCCATGCAAGCTATTGAAGGCATTGCCCTTGGCATAGCCAAATGTGAGTCCAACTCAATTTCGACTGCGTCCTGTCTCTGTCTCTCTTTCCCTGTCTCTCGCTCTCGCTCTTGCTCTATCTCTCTCTCTCTCTCTCTATATATATATATATATATGTATAAGTCTCTTGTCTCGCTCAATTTCTCCATCATCTTTTGTATCGATATCAGCCGCACAAACAACAACAATTTGCCCAGCGTCATCCTAGCAAAAAATAAAAATAAATAAATCAAATAAAAATAAAAATAAAACCAACTTTGCATCCTGCATCCGCATCTGCTCTGTGCAGCACAAGACTCTGTATTTTTGGTACTCTTTGATCTCTCTCTCTTGCAGACACCGATACCACCAAATCGCGGCTGGCGTAAAACGCGCTTATCCAAATCGACACTTGTCTCAAACACAGAAATTGTGAGTGGTCATCCTTGACGCTACGTAATCGTCATCGTCGTCGTCATACATATATACTTGTACCTCGTATCCGTATCTATGCATATTGCTCACATATGTAGTCAAACACAACATCTAGTCGAACAAAAGCACGCACACACACATACACACACACCACACTCAGAAAAATAATGAGTGTAATTTTATTGATAATATTATATCGTAGCAATCAAATAATATTAAATGAAAATTAATGACAAACTAGAAAAATGTTCAGGTCGTTAGAAAAATTTTCTAAATATACGGAAAATCTTTCTGCAAAGCCATTATTTTCAGAAAAAGGTTTATCTAGAATTCATAAATAAATTATAAATATTAATCTCTCGTTAGCAATGTTGAATTTTAAAACACTAAATGTTTAGAAAAATGTAACCTTTAAGAAAGGAACAAATTTGGTTTGTAGAAAGACACAGTTTTCTGTTGCATTATTTACTAAAATTCAAGGCGATTTACTTGCTGAGTGTAGCATATGAGTACTCATAACGAATCTCAATCCAGATCCCAAATATTTGTAAAGTGTTATATATATATACAGATTGAGTATTGTGTCTATCAGGAGATGTAGGTGGTCATTAAGGATACAAGATTGAGAAACCCAAAGAACACTTTGCTTTCTTGTAGAAAATTAGGTTGACAAACAAGCTTAATTTGGCTGTTAAGGAAGTACGAAAGATACAACAGAAACAATAATATTAGTAAGATTAATGTCCAACTACTTTTACTCAGCGTAAATACACGTAAGCACACACACGCACACAGTCACACCCACACACCCCCACACACACACACACACTTACAAAGTAGTTTCGGCCCAAGTAGTGGGTCAAATTATCGCTTTTCACAATGACAATTTTCTATGCACGACTTTAGCATTGACCACTGAGCAGCGTCAACGACACAAACAAACAAACACACATACGTACACACACACACACACACACAGACACACACACACACCTGCACGCATACACACACCGAATCGAAGGATACATTTACAGCTAATTACACCGATAACACCACAGACACTATGGAAACTGCACGTCCAGCACGCCCAGGCCACGCCCACGAGCAGAGAGTGCGCCTCGAACTTGTGTTAACAGCTTGTAATTAAGTCTAAACCGAATCTCTTTTGTACTTTCTCTCTCTCTCTCTCTCTCTCTCTCTCTCTCTTTAACCAACTTTATTTTGGTATTTCTCACGCACTGCACGCAAAAATAAAAATAAAAAATAAATAATACTTTAACTTCATTTCCAATGCCTGAAACTTTGCCACTCGCCTGTTACCCGTGGCCCTTTGCCCATTGCCCATTGCCTCATTGGCCCCAATCCAAAACACATTCCACATATTTCCACATTACTGCTGCCTGCTGCCTGCTGCAGAACGTCGGCTGGGATCTGCCGCATGGCCACTCGCTGCAGGCACGCTGCCAGGAGCTGGGCATCTACAAGCTGCTGGGTGAGTCGCGTGTACTATGCTCCAATGGCCTCTGGGCGCCACGCATGCCCAGCTGTGTGCCAACCACCGTGCTGACCAATTACTCGGAGGACAGTGCACCCTCCATACGCGTCAAGATCTTCAACGGTTCGCACTCCTTCGAGCCATCCGGCGTGATGGCTGTGCCGCCGCACAGCACTGTTCAAATGGATTGCATGTATCCGCGTGTCCGTGGCACTCCCGAATGGAGCTGGACCAGCTGGTATATGCAGTATACGACAGGTGAGATTCTTTTTCTTATATATGAAAGAAGGTGTCGAACTTTCAAGTTTGCATGTAGTATTAATATAGATGCCAGGAACTTGAAATTGGGCCAAACGTCGTCCAGACTCTGGCAATAAAGTAGATTCAGCTTAAAGCAGTCAAAAGACTAATTGGGACTTTCCTATTTAGTTTAAGCAGTATTCTACTTATTTATTACTATACTCTTGAAGTGGATGTTACAATTTAGTTTTGAAGTTTGCAATTGACGGAGATATGTCCAACCCCACAAAGTATATATGTTCTTGATCAGCATCACTTGACGAGTCGATATAGCCATATCAATCGGTCCAAACTTTGTAGTCTTCTCCCACAGTTTAAAAGCTATTTCGATGAATCTTGATATATATCCGTATTTTTGCTTATAAAACGAATATGAGAAAAAGAACATTTGTTTAAAACAAAAAGTCATATTCAACTTTAAAAGGTATGCAATTTTCGGTGTGCCTAAGACAGCCGTTCTATTATTTCTTTTTGTACTTATAAAGTAACTTTTTACTTCTAACAAGGAAAGCTAGTAGGACCATTTAAGTGGCTTAAGGAATAAATGTAAATTGTTTCTAACCATTTTCGTTTAACCTTTTCGCTTGCAGGATGGTCGCCTGCCGGCGAGGAGAAGGCTGTAAGATATCGCTTGAGCATCAAGAATATTGAGAACAATGATTCGGGCACCTTTACATGTACTTCGCCGCGCGGTTTGACGAACAGCATTGCAGTGGTGGTGGCCACTTCGACGTGCCCGCAGCTAACGGAACCGATGGCGCCGCTCAGGCTGCGGCTCGAGGGCAATAAGTTGGGCCAGCGAGCGCACTATGAGTGCCCCGAGGGCTTTAGGTTGGATGGCGCATGGAATGCCACCTGCCTGGCCTCCGGCAATTGGTCATCGCCGTCGCCAACATGCCATCCCATTCAGTGCCCACGACTCATTCTCGACGATCCGCATCTCAGTCTCATTGAGCTCAATACATCGGCATGGGGGCGGGCGGTGTTCAAATGCCAATGGGGCTTCAAGCTGACCGGACCGGCGCTGCTCGACTGTGAGCCGACGGGCGTCTGGAGTGGCCCAGTGCCACGCTGCAAAGGTGAGTGCCACAGAACAGAGAGCCACACAATTGCATCTAGCCAATAGCCATGGTTAATTGGCTAATTACACCTGAGTACCTCACTTGAGCCTTCCCGCAATACATTTCATTAATTCAACTCACAAGCTTATCAAGTCAAGTAGTATTTTAAAATAATTTATTATAAGTTATGCGGTCGCAAATTCTTATTCGACAAATTAAACGAATTAGTCGTTTAATTCGTTTCATTTCTTATTATTATTTTTAATGCAATTTGCAAAATGCAAAACATTATTAGAGTCAATTAATATACTAATAACATAGGGGATTTGTTGCAGTCATCTGAAAGAACATAAATTAGGTTAGCTAATTATTTTATTATTAAATTCTCTCTTGTGGCTGGACTTTTTAGGTATTCACCTCGAAGCAAGGCTTTTAGTTGGATATTTGGAAGACTAGTTGCACTTATCTTGTCTTATTATAAATATTTAATAATTATTTTGCTTGTCATTAATCTAGAGGCAACTTCTGTGGGCAACCAAATCATTCAAAACGCAAAACACAGTTATGATTTCAAGATATTCATTCTTAATTACACTTACACATATGCAAATACATAAATATTTTGACATATTTGAGTCTATTAATATATCTGAGTACGTTATTTCATTGAATACATTTATTATGATTACATTCAAGCCTGACGTATTCCACTTGAAGTTACTTCTACTGCCTATTTGTATATCTCATTACTTATTGAACTAGCTTGTTTATTCAACATGTGCTCAATTAAATCACGTTTATTCATCTTCTCTAAAAATAAAACATATAAATAAAATCACGTTTATTCATTTTCTCTGCGGATGTTTTCCAGTCATTCAGTGCGTGATGCCAGTGGCGCCACTAAATGGACGCGTTGGGGGTACCAGTTTGAGCCAGAGGCGTCTGACTGTTGGCGCTTTGGTCACATTTAGCTGCAACGATGGTCACACTCTGGTCGGCGAGTCGAGCATCATATGCACGGAGAACGGGTTCTGGTCGCACTCGCCACCATTTTGTAAGTAGACAACTGATAAATGCACATATAATGCACATGTACGCGGCGATTCCTTGCGTACTCTTCTCCAAAGTGGGCCCACTCACAATACCAATGAATTAATGTACTAACTTGTGTTGTATTTCCGCTGTATAACGATATAACGATCGAAAAAAAACGATACCGATACCGATACCCGATACCGAAACCGATACCCGATCATCACGATTCATCATCATCATGTACGATCATCTGCACATCATCTGCGATAACCTTGCATGCATCCAAATGATCCATCCATATGCATCAATGCTCCATCTCGCATCTCAGGCAAATCGCAGTGCCCCTATCCAGGCGACCCGCCCAACGGTCTGATCGCCCCGCTCAAATTCAACTACGATGCGGGCGACTATCTGAGCGTCCAGTGCCGGCCCGGCTTCATACAGATCCAGACGAACGAGGATCATACTACGGGGCCGCCCGAGCGGCCAAAATGCCAGCCAGATGGCAAGTGGTCAGGACCGTTACCCAAGTGCCGCAGCTACGAGGAGGTGTAGCTTGCCAACCGGTATTAAATCTAATTGGAATTGGATTTCGAGGCGGCAGTCCAGTTTGTCGTCTTTTCGACTTTTGCTCGAGTTGGCAGGCCGACATATAGTATTATGTATACAATTTTGAGGTAGAACCAAAAATTCCAAATTCAACAAGATAATATAAAAATGAACATGAACAAGAACAACAACCCGAGTGATATTTAGATTAACTTAGTGAGAGGTATCAAAATTAATTACCATAATTATTAAATAATTTTTCAAATATTGGCCCCAATTGAACTTGACTTTAAATCACTCGCTATCAACTCTTATCTTAACTTGAATATGAATACTTTACAGTTCTTTCTTTTTTATAATGCATCCAAACGCTCTTCTAGGCCCACTTAAATCTATATCAAGTATTTCATGAGAGAGATGTTAAGTGCTTAAGTGCTAAATGAAAGATATTACCCCAAAAAACATGACAAACCTGAGCAACTTTATGAAATGAATATGTAACATACAAAAATATAAACGTTAAAATGTTAATGAAAAAAATTGAAAAACTTATTCATTTTTTTTCTGATTTTCTAAAAAAAATCTTTATAAATAATATTCAAATTTTATGCTTGCATTTTATAAAAAGAAAATGTCAAAATCTAATAATCTATAATCAACAGTTAAATACAGGTATTCAAAACTTACCAACCGAATACATAGTTAAACTTCTTATAAACACATATAGTACATATATACTTGTATGTATAGCTTAATGGTATATAAGAGAGGTTGGCACAGTTATAAAAGTTGATTGATTGATTGAATAATTGATTGGTTAGTTAGTTAGGTGCGCGCAATTGCTGTGTGGAAACGAAAAGTCATATCCCTCTAATGAAATGCAAGTTAAGCAAGTAATACCTAAAATGTAACGAGTATATGTACGAGTCTGTAAGCAAGCTGCAAAGTGAGGTAACTAATTTTTAAATAAAAGGATATATAAATTATGTATATGTACAACTCAACGTATGATTGTTTTACTTTCGCTTCCCCCTTTCCTCTCACCAGGTACAGCTACACCTCGCAATCTGGCCAAAAGCGAGCAACTGAACGTTGGCCTTAATATTCGCCACCAAACTCAGTCGCGTCTCTTTCGCAGACTCAATTGCGAACACAAGCAATTTTGGATAACACACAAATGTGTGCCAAGGAAAAGCATATTTCATTTCCCAAAGCCAACAGTAATTTGAGTTTGGGCACCAAACATGCTTCAAACGCGGTGCAAAATGCCAACGAGCAGGCGGAAATAAGTTTGCAATGGGTAGCAGCAACCCACACTAAGAAAAAAAGTCGCTCTGAGTTTTAGATAATTGACATAGATGGCCAGGGTGACTCGTCTTATTATTCAGAAGGTATATTTCTAAATCTAATTTAGATTGTTTAATAAATCATCACTCAGCGACGTAATGGCTCAAGTAGACAGCAGCTAAACTCTAACAGATCAGTTGAGAGAAAAGTCTACTTGAAGTGTAGAAAATATTTATTTCTTAAAATAGCGTTTTGCATTTCTGCTTTTTAGAAATATTTTCCATTATTATACTCTGAAAAATCACATTTCAACAAATTGGTTTGCGTATATTTAGAAATTACTTTCTTGCTTTCTCTCTTTCTAGTTTTCAGGGCGATTTTCTTTTAAGGCGTTATTCAACATTTTGTGGTGATTTTTTTTTGTGTATACAAAATCAATTGTAACCGAAACTTGGGACTCAGCGAAGGAATTGCTTATTTTTGATTCAAATTGATGTTTCGCATTATATTCATTTACTGATTATAATATTTTATTTACATTTTTAGAATTTTTTGAGGTAATGATAATGATAAATAAAATTAACAAATGGACTTCTTTATGAGTTACTTAAGAAAAACATTTAGTATTAATGCCTATAGATTACTATTAGTAGAACGGTTTTGAACTAATGATTTGATTTAAAGACAATCAATGACAAAAAATCATCTATCAATATAAATTAATATTTTTATATCTAATAAATTCCTTTGAAGAGAAATTGAATTATTATTATCCATCGACTTTCTTCTTTGAAACAAGCACTGCTAACTTAAATCTGTCTAATCTCTTAAATATTGTAGTAGACTGCTTATGGCAAGACATCATTATGCATGCAAGCACGAGTCTTTTTCTAGATGCATTTGCAGTCTTTATGAAACTACTGGAATAAGCCCTGAAGGTCTGCAACAAACCATTTGCTTACACGCATCTGTGCACTCTGCCCAAGTCTGCGTTTGTGTGTGTTGTGCTGAGTGCGTAGCAATTGTGCTTCAGGCTTTGGCTATGTACATACTCATAAGCCCACGACACCTGTATAAATATATACACACACACATACACCCATTTACACATAGATATGGTCACACACCTGCGCAAAATTAATTTGTTTTGTTCTTTTACCTTTCGGCTGCCAGAAGCACTGCGCTTTAAATGAAACGATTGACGGTACCAGCTGCTCATTCATATATGGCAAACACACACACACGCACACACACACACACGCACACACACACACACGCACACACACACACTCGCATACACAAAGACACATGGCCACAAAAGCCATTGTCGTTTATTCATTTTGGCACTGGCACGCCCTTTTTGCCACATTTAATGGCAATTTTGTGCACAAGTGTGAGAGTGCGAGTGGTGTGTATTGTGTTTGGCCAGGGGTGTGGCAGAGGCGGTGTGGCGGGTGTGTGTGCCTCACAAAAAGGTGTCTAAATTGAGACGCCGTGTCGCAACATTAACTGCCATGTGCGTAATTAAAATTAACTGCCAGAGCAGAGATGCTGTTGGCACAGCTACCGTTACTGCTGTTGCAAATTGGTTTTGCTTGTTACAAACAAACAAAATCCCAAAAAATTAATACTCAAGCAGAGTTGTGCAACATAAAAAGCACATTTGGAAGCCGCACGCTGTAATTGCCTTAAAGTACTGCCAAAATGTTCACAGCACAACTAACTAATTAACCCAGCTCCTGTTAGGATTTTAAATAAATGAGAGTGTAAAGGTGGCCAGGTGGCCACGCCCACACACACAAACTCAACAAAGGATTTAGTATTGGAATGCATTTGCGTGGCTGAAGTCTAAGTTGCATCGCGTGATTTTCGCAAAAGTTGCGCAATATTCATTAGCACCTCAAAGCTTTGCACTTGCGACTGTGTTAAATGCGCAGGAATTAGCCACGCCCCCTCCACTACTGTTCTGCTAACTAAACCTTGCAGGTTAAGCATATCACAACTGCAATATTTTCTGGCCAATGCTCAGGCCAGGACCAATGAGCTATGCATGTCACGTAGCAGCGAATGCCGCTCAAAGCATCCACACACAAAAGCTAAACGCTCACATATATAAAATATGTATATATATATATATATATACATATGTATAACAAAGCAAAGCAATAGCTTTGAAGTTAAATGCAACCGACTGCGTGATATTCTGTTGCCTGTCTTAAAGCAGCTGAACGCTTTTGAAGTTCAGTTAATTCCACAATTAGGAAGAAAATCACCCTGCGCCCGTCTGGCGACAAGCATAACTCACATTCTTTGGAGAGCATATTTCTGAAAGCATTTTTGCTTTTCTTTTCTCAATTTCAAAGAACATTTTTCTAACTTTCAAGAGTTTTTTTTTACACGGAACGTTTTTATTACTTATATTATATTTTTATATATATAAATCATTTTTAATAGATTTTATTTACAGTTTTTTTCATATTCATCAAACAATTTAGATAGTTTGTAAATTCATTTGATTTAATTTGAAAAAAAGTATGGTCTTATGGCGATTCGAATCTGAGACCCTTCAATCGCGAGTTAAATGAGTTCCCACTTTTTTCTGCATTTTAGAGAGAATATTTCTTCGAATATCTAGAAACTATTTCGAAAACAAGAAAAACTTTCTAGTATTCAAAGCGATTTCATGTTATCTTTGAGAGTTTTCTGAGTGTATTGGATGTAAATTATTTTGAGCACTGTGATACCAGATAAGCAAGCACAGTAATCTTAAATTTTTTCATCACTTTCCTTTGAAGTAACGTTGATACATTTTTCATAACTTAGGTAATTTACTTACAATCAATCCCAAAGCATGTGCAACACAAGCGATTTATGTGTACACTGTAAATGGGCGCCATCAATTACGATGTCAACCAAAAAAAGAAGATCTGTGGATTGGTTTAAAACTGGTGATATGGCTCGCCCAGCATTCTCGATTTTTCCTTTGGCATCAGGGTACAAAATGGTAAGCTGCAATGGCATCACGAGTTTGGCCTGTGCCCCTGCGTCCAGGCACCCTTGCAGCTGATGTTAAATGCATGCCAAAGCCGAAGGCTAACTTCATCTGCCCCCTTGCAACGACCTCCACTTTTTCATTGTGTGTGTGTGTGTGTGTGTGTGTGTGTGTGCGTCATGCCAGTCTGATGGGTTAGACAAAGTGCAAAGTTAGCCATAAAGTTATCTATGGCATTTATTCGCACAATTCGCTTGCTTTAAAGTCGTGCGCATTATTCTAGACGCATAGTTGACAAATTTCCGTAGGCGACTTTATTGTGCATGTCATACATATATGTATATATAAATATGCATATATGGAATAGCACACCCATATTATTGCCGTGCACACAGTCAAAATTTGAGACATATGAATATGGTGTACGCGTGTAAATAACTAACTGCAACTAAATTGAAATTTGATGCCTGGGGACAATGTTGAGAAATGATGTGACGAGCGGTTTTATTATTGGAATTGGGTTTGAAAAATTTATAAAATGCGTAAACACCACTTAATAGATACTCTTTAAGAGTACAAATGTATGATATTCAAAATATAATGCTAGCCAGCTAAAGACGAATTAAAATGTATGATTTTAAGTGAGCAAAGAGTCATTTGAATGAGGATTATATTCTTTTATAAAGGCATTAATAACAATTCCAAGAATTTATTTCATCCTTTAAACTCATAAAGATAATAATTGATGTCCCAAAAATGTTTATCCCTACATTCAAAATAGCTCCAGCTTCAGTTAATGTTTTTAACCAACATCTTTGTCTCAACTACTTAAGTCAGTCATAAGGCAATTATATCCTTAATTTGCTAAGCTGACTCTATAACTAGCTAAAACACCCTTTTCCAACAATTCTAAAAGAAGTATATGGGGATTAAAATGGGGTGACAATTTTTTATGTGTACGCCAAACTCCAGAAACAATTACTCACTGAAATCGGTCGACCATTTGACACTTTCTGAATATTTTGCCATTGGCATTTCGTTGGAGTTGGTATCATCAATCAGTCTTGATACATATAAACAACAGCTGTAAACCGGAGTCATGCAGTTGCGTACCTTTTGGCCGAATTGTTCAATTGTTGAATTTCTATCAATAGTTTAGTACGGGGTTAAATAAAACATGACACGTCGAGAACCAATTATTAATGATACCGACTGGCGTTTCATATTTGATTAATGTGCCAAATGCTGCCTGGAGGCGTGCTCTCCTGATCATTCATGTTTAACATGCCCGAGCTTAACAGGCTCTAAAAGCAGGCAAATAAACTGTGCAACATGACGACGGCTGCACTTTATATCCTTAATACCTACATGGAAGGGTGCATGCCTGAATATCCTGTCTGCCTGCCTGCTTGCCTGTTCTGTTCTGTTCTGTTTGCTATTCGTTAGCGCAACTGCAAATGAAATTCGATGCAAGCTTTTGCCAATTTATTTCAATTTGTTGGTTCAAAGATTGGGCCCCAAAGAGAAACGCATTGCGAATGATCGCTTTAATTACGACTTATGAGCCATAAATGCAAAGTGCTTGACTGCCCACCACCACCATGTCATGTTGTCTGCCAGCTCATAATTGTTAAACTGATTGGTTGCTGATTGTCCTACCTACTATTGATGCAACACTGCGTATGCTTTATGCTTTAATATTTCATTGGCTGGAAGCGAGACTTTGTTGATTTAAAAATACTTACAACATTTGTGCATTTTATCTGTTGCTGCTTGTCGAAATACATAAATGTCTAAACTCAGCAAAATAGTTTAATATTTGGTGACCTCTTTTTACAATTAAAATATGTTTCCGCTGGCTCCGTGCCAAGCTTAATATTTTTTTTTATATATACTTCAATATATTTTAAGGGAGAACATTGCAGTCGGGCGTAAGCGACTGAAAATGTATATGTCGATCTTTGAAAAAGGTTACCAGCAAGTAACCTTTCACGTTTGGTGACTCTATCTTTAATATTGTGAGTGCTGGTGTGGGCGTGACTAAACATTTGTATCGATTCTTAAAGGCTTACTTATCAAATTTGAAGGTTCTAAGTCAAAAACTGCGGAAGATATAACCATTTAAAATTTGTAAGGGCGGGAGCCTTGGAATGACTGAGGTGCGCACGGCATATGCCGATCTTAGAAGGACATCGCTAGAAAACCTACCAACCAAAGCCTTAAAATTGTGGGAGATATGCGGATTTATCGATTTGAAATGATCGATTTTATCGATTTCCTAGCCTCCTTATGTTGCAGCAATCTCTATCTCTAAGGGTGTCGAGAAAAGTTGCATTCCTACAGACGGACAGACAGCACGATGGATATTGAACCAAAGCAATATACTATGATACATTATTAAAAAAATAAAACTTGAACAAGAGCCAGCGGAAAACATATTCAAGCTCTGCATAAATATATAAATTATGCTTATTATTTGATTTTGTGGTACTAAACGATTTCTAGGTTTCAGATTGATTTTAAATTGAAAATGATTTTTTATTTTTCCAGTGTATATTTTGTTATGTGTTTACTTAAAGCTGTCAAAGTTCAAGTTAACTCGCACCACAGAAGCTCTTGAACTTTAGCTGGCAATCGCTCCCCAAGGAGTATTTTGTTACGCAGCTCTACAATTAATTCACACACACACACACACACACATCTACATTCATATACAGGGCGAGAGCAAACGAATTCAATTTGTGGCATTACGCATACGCCACGTTTGCCGCCTGCGCTGCTTAACTGATTCATTTTGTGCGAATTAACATTTAGATTAAAACGCCACACTCGCACCAAAAAATTCAAAATGAAAGAAAGAAAATATATATGTATTTATGTATACATAAATGTATGTATGTATATTAAATAATTTTTCATAAATATTTATTGAAAGCGAAGGCTTGGAGACTTCAGCAACAGTTTCAACTGCAGCAATCTAACTTCTTATTTCTGACTGTGACCAGTAGAAACAGACAAAGAACTTTGCCATGAACCAAAACCCATCTATTGCCAAGTATTTTGCATTTTTGCACAATGTAATAAGAGATGAAAGCCAACAATAGCAGCAGCAGCAGCAGCAGCAGCAGCAGCAGCTAAAGAACGACTGTAAGCAGAAGCAGGAAGGACACCAACTGGCAACCGGACACATTTCTGGCACGCTGAGAATTCAAATGAAGAATAAAAAGAAAGGGGAGCAGCAGCTGCTTGAAGGAACACAATGTTATTATTGATATCAGTATGCACGAATAAGATTGCAGTATAAATGTTTAAGAAATTGGATACTGTACTGGACGACAGAGGTAAAGAGTTTGGAGGGCAGTGAAGCAATTATGAATAATAATCCAAGTCCGCAAGCTACTCATAAATAAATACGCAGCAATTTAATTTCACTAACTATTTTAGCAAAGGAATCTTCTGCTTTTAATTAATATTTGACATATAATAAAATATAGTTAAATTATCTTACATCAAAACCAATGCTTCTCCTTTCAGATCCCAACAGCCGTATTTTAAACATTATCTGAGATTCATTACTAAATAAAATAAGATACGTCAATCATGTATATTTTTAACATTTTAAATTGATGATTAAATTGAACACTCAACGAGATTAAGGTTAGCTTTGTAAAATAAATAGGTATATGAATAAATTGGATTTCAGCACCTGTGAGCCTAGCCAACAGCTGACCTTAAAGCTACATGCCGTAAGCAGTAAGAGATTGCGATTGCAGTAAGAAATAATAATGTGCGAGGATATTTTCATACACATAATTACAGTGAACACGAGTTTTAATGACAGCGCCAAAAATGTGATTCTTTTGCACATATTATATGTATGTCATGTCGCATACATGAATGAATAACCATATTTTATAAGCCAGCAGCGCATTGATATGCAAATTGTGCGTCTGTGTTGTTTTTCCTTAAAGTTGTATGCTGTATGTTTATTTATTTTCGCATGGCAAGTTAATTTAATTTGCAAAACTTGCAGCTGGTGAAATGTTTTCGTTGCACGTATTTGCATGCAAACATATGTGAGATAGGTGCTTACATCTATGTTTGCCGTAAATTTGCCATACGTTTCTTGCTCACCGCTCACTGAGTTTGAACAATAAAAAAAAAAATGAGACAACATGAAGAGCAAATAAATTGTAAAACTCGCAGTGCGCACTTCATAAAGTGGCAGCAGGCAAATCAAATTCCTTTACACCTTCGCCTGTAGCTCCTGCTGTGCCCGAGTAATATAAATAATAAGCATAACAGCAGGCGCAACAGCAACAACAGCAACGGAAACAACAACAATAGCAACAACATCTACAGCAAGAAAAGCAATAAAATCATAACAACTGCAGGGACCCAAAGACAAAGGCAAAGATAAAGGCGGCAAAAAAAAAAGTACAAACACAAATGACAATTGACACGACTTGCCAGCTTGGCAGAAGGCAAACAGCGGACTGTCACTGCAGGGGGGTGGGGGTGGGGGTTGGTGTAAGGGGAGAGAGCCAGGACTATAACTTTTGTTGGCACTTTGCGCAATTTATTTTATTGTTGTTTGGCAAACAAGTTTCATAAGTTTCCAGCTGTTCAACAAACGCCACTCAATTTCGGTCGCTATTTGAAAGAAAGTTGTCAACTTGAATTTGCCACGATTATTAGTCGGCTCAAGGGAGAGAGAGGTGAGCTTAGGTGAGCTTAGGTGAGGTGAGGTGGGGAGGGGGGTAGCATTGTTAGTACTTGCCAGGTTGCAAGATAAAATGTAAATTTGACATGCGTTGCCAATTTGCATGGCAAATCAGCTGACTTAAATGCATTAATTACGCACCATTCACTATTGCTGTGTGTGTGCTTTAGGGGTTGCATACGTTAAGTGAATCAATTCAAAGCCAAAAAGTCAATCAAATTGTCGAAATAAACGCAACTGCAACAACAGCACCAACAGCAACAACATCAACAACAAAAAAGACAAACCAGCAAACAAAACTGTGGCTCAAATCGTGGCCAAAAACAGCAGCCAAATGCTGCCGCCTGTAAAATCGCTGTCCATTTGCTGTGCGGTTGTCAGTGGTGTATGCTTGTGTATGTGTGTGTGTGTGTGTGTGTGCGTTAGTGTGTGTCGAACAATAAATAAAGTCTAGCCGACGGACCCTTGAAAAAACAATTATGCCTGCCAGCAGGATTCATTCGAACTGCAGCAGCAGCAGTTGCAGCAGCAATCGCCCATTTTTTGATGTTTGGGTGGGGATTTCAAATTGGTTAACCGACTGGCAAAAAAAAGTTTATACACTTGTTCATATATATAACAAATACGATTGTGTGAAAATAAAAAAGGCAAATGTTCTTGTTGTTGACATAAATAACATGCAAGACTGCAGCTGCGGTCAGTGAACGACTGAAGTCTACCTGGTATGGCACTGATTTATGGTGTGGTAACACTTTCTGTTCTTGTTTCTTACTCAAAGTGAGGATGAGTCGGGTGAGTAGGATGAGTGAGCCTCGGAGCCACAACACTCAAATATCCCAGAAAGCATTGGATATATAATACTCACAAATTAATTATTTTGGATTTAATGTTAAATCTATGTGTTTAGATTGATATTGAATTGATACAAACGAATCGAGGTTTTTTTGTTTTCTTAATTTTATTTCTTAAAATACTATTCTTATATGACTAACAGTATTCACTTATTCACATGATCTACGTTAGGGATGATTTTAGTGTATTAGCCTTCTTTTTTTTTAAATATGTACCATATGTTTCATCTCAAGAGGTATGTTGCAAGCAGTACCTGTTGAGGTTTCTTTGACATATAGCTAGGATATTTCAATACAAACAATTGTATTCATCCTTTAACATTGTTATATTGGCTGTGCCAACAGCTTTTTGCAATCTTGACTTTCATATTTAATTATTTTGTTTACTGTTAACTCATGCTCGAATAACTTTTTAAGTACTCAAAGTCAAAAAAAATCACAATTTGTAATTATTCTCTAGCTGTCACCAGAAAACACTGCGAGACTTTAAGCTACCCTTCCAATTTCTGGCTACAGAGTATTGCCTGAAAAATATAGCACGAAATTCTGACAAACGGAAGTGGAAGTGGAAGTGGCTGTGTATTTCCATGTTCCTGTGTGTGTGTGTGTGTGTGTGTCTGTGGGAGCCTTTCGGTCGAAAAACAATGGCAGTTCAGTGCTGTGCATAATTGTTAGCAACTGTTCATGGTGTTCGCTTGTTATTGGCAAGGCAAACATAAAATGGGCAAAAGGCAAGTGAAAAACATTAACCTAATCAAGCAGCTTACAAATAAAAAAGATAACAAATTAACAAGAGCAGCATAAAAGCTGTCAACAAGCTGCTTGCTAATGTCTCAAATGCTTGGAGTAGAGAGTCTTTTTTGGGGTAACGCGTGAATTAGTATAACCAAACAGCGCAGAGACTTTTGAATTTCGGCTTGTTTGTGAAATCAGATTCGAAACACATTTGCCTCAAAGCCAATTAAGGTTGCCTCGAAACGCCGTTGCTCACAAAAAAGGTTTCGCGCGCGTTATTTCTGCATAGGGGTTCAGGGGCGTCACAGGGGCTGTGGCAACGGTGCTTGGCAGCTGCCAGAGGACAATTCGCATCAGTGGAGTCTGGTGGGGAGGCGTGTGTGAATATGGTATTACTGTTTACCCCCTGCTTGGCTGCCACGAGCAACATACTGTCAATTTGCCCACAATTTAAAGTGCTTAGCTGTCGTTGCGGCAACTTAAATTCTATTGCCAATTGCAGTCGCTTGCGACATATGCAATTACCTCCGACTCCCCACCCTCCACAACTCTCTTCAATCACAAGCCATCCACTGCTGCAAATACGTCTCAGCTCTCCCTCTCTCCCTCATTTTTCTCTTTCTCTTTTTCTCGTTCTCGTTTACTCTGTGCATTCGCTATTTGGTATTGCGCTCGTAAATTGCCAGAGTGATATTAAATTACGTGTGACTTTTTACTTCCGCTGCTATGTAATCCATTTCCGGTTCGTTGGCTGGGTTACATTTACCGTTAATCTCGTGCTAAGCGCCTCAAATAAATTATTCGCAGACCCGTGAACCAACCTTTCACTCTTTGCCCGGCAAAATTTGCAATTAAAATGCATGCATCGTTGGTTAGACTTTGGTTGCCATTACGATTGCTTGCCCCGTTTTGCGGCTGCCGCTTGACCCACATTCACAGCATAAAACTTAAACAGCACTCGGTCAGCCTGCCCCATTGTAGCAGTAGCACCACCAGCAGCAGAAAGCGCAGTCCTTGGCATTTCCAGCCAACGCTTGTGTGTGGCAAGCGCGAAAACCATAGAAAAATAGAAAAAAAAAATAGATCTAGAGTATATATCCGAATTTCGTTTGGGTTTTGTGGCCAAATTTTGCTCTTGTCGCTGCGGCTCGTCTGGCGGTTTATCTTGCTAAACGCACCTAATGGATTAGCTAAACGACTCAGCGGCGCACTGGTTAACTGCATTTGCATTTCGGTTTTCCACTGCTGATACACCTCAAATGGCATTTAATTGCATTAAGTGCCGAAATGTATGCTTTGAAAATTGCACACCCACACACCCAATGCGTTGCATACACTGTGTTCCATAGCCATTTGGCAAATACGAGTTGTGGTGCAGCAATGAACATGGCACAGTGCAAAGTTTCCTAATAGATTTGAATGGGTTTTTTAGTTGTACGTTTGTATACAAATATTGCAGTGATATTTAAAAAGTTAATAAACTGAGGTGCTTACATTTTCTACTCGCTGTGTGTTCCTCCTGTTACCTTAATGTTTTTCTTGTTTTTACAATTAATTCCTAAGCGTAAAAACAACATTTAAAAATAAGAAATTCTTTTTTTATTTTGCGTGAGTATATCGATATCCATTTTTAACTCAATTTCTTTGATGTTTACAACCTCTCTTTCTCTTTTTTGGCACCTTTCTCTTTCCATCTAATATTATACTATTTACTTACCATAAAAAACACATAATACTGTTTGCAATTTGTGATATACTTGTAGAATTGAGATAATCGGTGAAAGTCGATCTAGACTAGCATCTTTCGAAGTATCTGCCGTTGGTTGTGATGTGGTGCACATCAAAGCCAAATGCACTTTATTGAGAGGCTGGCTAGCCTGGTTAGCTGGCCAGACAAAGAGCTGTCGGCAAGCTACGCATGGATACATATATTGTGTGGACTGGACACTTGGAGAGTCGTAAATCGCTCATCCATTAGCTCAATTATACAACCTCTCACCTCAATTAAATGATTAAATTTACCCCAAAAAAGAAAATAAGATGAAACCCTTGAGAGCCTTCTCATTTAGCTTAAATGTGTGTCATTTTGTGGCAAGGTCTGCGTTGGTCTGTTTTGGTTGGATTGCGTCCCAAGTGAGTTCATTGCATGTGCTCAGACTTTTTCAAGTGGCCTCAAATTGCCATCCAGCGTGGCTGCTGCAGCTCCTGCCGCTTCGGCAGGCACTCATATCCGCAACTATGTGGCTGTCGCCTGCTGCTGATTAACGCTGCTGAAATGTGAACATTTTTGCACTTTTATCGCTTTAATTGTTGCCAGTTGCTTCGTGCTCGTTATAGTTGCAGTTGCAGTTGCAGTTGCAGTCGCCATCTGACAACGTCGTTTCCTGTGCCACAGTTTTGCATCCGGTTTCCGGTTTGTGCTGCATGCTGACAACGCTACCGGGCAACGCCTACTCGAACAGACTGACAGCAAAGCAGGTCACTGAACACACACACACACACACACCCACACAAGCAAACAAACCAATACACACACACACACACACACACCGGCTCATCAATTATATTACGCATACGCAATGGCAACAAACAGAAGACATTGATTTCTGATCACAATAGTGTTGGTCCTGTTTAACTTACCTGGCTGGTAACCGTGAATTTAATTATGGTCCTTAATGCAACAAGGAACTGGAAACTGGAAACTGTTAACAAGAAACGACCACAACCATTAATTAAAAATGCCACTCTCATGCAGCTTTAAACATTGTAATTAATAGCGCTTATTAAATGTGAAAATTAATATTCTTCAGCATATAGCTTTGAGTGCATATTGGCTTATGTTAATCGAACTGATGCGACAGCGGACAATTTCTCCTCATCTGATACGTGACATGTTTGAATAATGCACAATTAAAATGTATATATTGCGTATATATACGTATGTATCCTCGCTTTAGTAATATGGAGTATCGAATTTCAAATTGTACGCTTCGATAAATGTGTAAGCAAAAAAACACAGTTCCGATTGTGCATTGATGAATTTCATATATGCAATCCAAACATTTTCGATATGCAATAAAAACAAAGCAAACTTATCTTTTGGCTATTGATTTATTAAATTTTATTTGACAACTCTCTTTTCAACTTAATAAACTTTAATTCAGTGTAACTTCTGAGTAGTCTGCCTACTATTACAGATTAAACTAACAAGCTTGTTGTTTTATCAATTATTTATTTATTAGAAAGATTTTTGTGAATATTGAATATTGATAATATATACATATTATCTCTCAGGCCAAATAATAGAGTTTTAGTTATACAATTCAATTTGCAGTTAAATTTAAAAGCTTGACCAATCCATTGCCATTTACAATTTTTCAGCCCTTAAAGCTAAATCCGGTCCAAAGAATGTAATCAAATGATACGCAGTGCCAACCACAAATTGTCTTTTAATGCATTCAAGCAATGCACATATGTAGATATATGCACATAAACAAATGCATATACATATGAAACGTAGACGCATTTGTTATGGAATGCTATTATTGGCTTACGCATTGCCTTGTCTCAGCTGCTCGATGGCTTTACAGTTAACTGTTAAACACTCTTATGGCCATAAATATGGCGTCGAGTAGTTTGGCTTGTAAATCACATTGCACATATGCCGCGTGGACTGTCTGCTCTTCTGTTCATGTGCATTAGCTTGAGCTGCATTTTAATACACACAGCGCTAATAATTCACACAATAAGCTGAAAGGCAGGCAGGCAGGCAATGCCAATGCCCATTATTCATGGGGCAGCCAAATAAGCAAAGAGCCGCAAGCAGCTTGCTGGGGAGTTTTGAAACCAAAAACACATGTCCCTGCGATACAAACCAGGTGGAAAACAATATTTGAGAGGATGGCACCAAAAATATGGCCAACTTTGGTGCGATAGAAAGCAGTGAGGAATAATGTATGGCAGGGGTAAGTGTTGGTTTTGGGGTACGAGCGGATTCAAAATGGGAGAGAGAGACATCCACAAAGACACAAAGACAGACAGACAGACACACCGACAGAAAGGGAGCTACATGTTTATAGCATTTGCGAATGCTACACTTGGAGTGCGCTTTTCACTTTTATTGTTCCACCTGCTGACATTGCACTGTGGAGCTGCTGCCCGTAAAAACGTTGCAACTATAAAAACATGATTGGTTTAAATGACTAAGAGATATAGCATATAAAATGGTCAAAAGTTGTTTATTTGTGGTACATCTATAAGGAACTTTATCCCCATTCAATTGTTGTCATTCACAATTGACTCTTCTTCACATTTTCAATATCAATATACGATATGTATCTCCTTTACGATAGAACATTTATCTTAGTCCACATTTTCAGAGATTATTATTGAATAACCTCCGATTTATTCCATCTTTTATTTTTATTATTTACATTTTTAATTTGAGTATTCTTTTAATTTGATTTAATTGCATTTGTAATTTTAATTTTATTTTTATTTAATTTAAAAATATTATTTTAAACAAATTGTGTGACGTTCTTTGACACTGAAGTGAAATATTCCCACTCTAAACAGGTATTTTAATATTAAACTATGTATTTATTTATATTAAGGAACTAATGTCTTATATGTAATAAATATATATTATGAAAATTTGTGAAGCTTCTGAATAGCAAATTTTAGTAAAATTAAATATTTGTAGAGTAATGATAAAAAGTATGTTTGATTTGTAAAAAATAAAATTGAATCTTAGAATCTTACTGACTCCCTAACTAATATACTTGCATTCGTTTAAGGACTATCTAAATTACTTATTCAATTAATAATATTTTTAGCATCTTAATTGGCCTAAAGCTTACCAAATTTGCAACGATAAAAGTTTGTTGAGCCCACTGTGCATTACTGTTGCTGCCACCTGATTGTTGGCAAAGTGTTTTGTACTTGTTGTAGCCTAACTATATATCTGTCTGGGCTCTTTGGCTGTTGGCAAACATGAGCTGCAGGTGCAGCAGCAGCTCCTTACATTTATGCGCTTTGGTTAACTGAGTTCTTCCAGTTTCCAGAGAGTTGCCTTTTGCTATAAGCATCTTTTTTTATGACAGCTTGTTTTGTTTTGAGCGCCAGGTTACAACATGTGTTTTCTGCTCGCCACATACACACTCACATAATTCAAATTGTATCTTCTTGTTTGAAGTTGCCGCTGGCTTTAGGGATTTTGTTTTTGCTTGCTGTCAAATCAATTAATTATGAGCAATTGCATTACAATTTGGGATCATCAACAATTGGCTGACCACACAATTTGGGCAACCAAAATAAAATGCCAATGAAATTTGCGACAGACAAATTTCGTTCGTTTGTGCTGAAATTTGTTTATTGTCAAAAACACACAAAAACAAATATGTATATCTATTTATTGTGTTTGTTTGACTGTGTGTGCATTTTGTTTGGTATTTTTCGATTTTATTGCTCAATGAATACAGTGACCGCAATCATGGGAAGCAAGGGGAGCAGACTTTTATAAATCCAGCCTGGATTGCATTTAAATGCCTTGCGACCACAAAACAAACCCAAAGCCAAAAAAAGGGACAGTCTGTATTTGCATGAAAAATCACAGAACATACACAGACACAAACACATTGGCAAAACAACATGAGTAGAGAGTAGAGCAGTTTGCACGACTCAAATATACCCACACCCTCTTAAAATTTAACTAATTTTTCACCAACAATTATTCCATTTTTAAGCTGGATTTATTATTATATTGTTTATAATTGAAGCATGCAATCAACTAAATTTATAGATACAATAAATATGACAGGATTAATTCTACTTCAGTGCGTCGACCAGTACAATAAAATTGTATATGTTACTAACTACTTTTAAACAGCTGCATGGCATTTATCCGTTCTAGCCAAGGACTTCGCTATATGGCAATAATTTATTTTCGAGGCTGATTTGATAGAATCTGTTTAGAATCTGAGCTCACTTTGCCATCAATTGCTGCCTTAGTTGTCTTAACAACAATTCAACGTTTTGCGTAATTATATTATTGTGAAGCTTTTAGTGTAGATATCTTGCCATATTTGCTCAGCTTTAACAGCAATATATTTAGACTATATTCCATCAGACCACACAAGCCCACTTCAGACATGGTAAAATGGATTAACTGTAGTTTCACTAAGTTGCTTATAAACTATTTGCATGACTTGTTATGGAAGAACTTTTTCATTTTATTAGCTAATTAGAGTGCTTAACATAAAAATAGGAAAACTACGTCAGATTTCATGCTCTAATTGACTTTGTTGCTAAATTTAATTTTTCATATTCAACTTTTAATCCAAACACTTAAAGTCAGTTACAAAGTCTGCTTAAAATACTCTGCTGGCCGTCGAGTGCGGGTATTGCAGTCAGTTTGAGTCAGAAATGGGAGCCAGGACCAGAGCAGGACCTAAGCAGATACATTTTGTTCACAATTCTGCTGCTGTTGGATACAGGCCCAAAAGCTGACGACAAACAACGCACAATTCTCATTGTTTGGCTTTTGTTGGCAGCAACTAAGCCCCAGCTTCATGTGTGTACATGTAAATGTGTGTATGTGTGTGTATGTGTGTGTGTGTGTGTGTGTGCTTCTCTAATGCATGTACTGTGAAATTTTGTGATTTATGACATTAAATGCACAAAAATGGGATTTTATACGAATTTAATGGGTTTTTAGTGGCTTTTAATGTGATCCATTTGCAAAATGTTGCAGATTTTCAAGTATTTGCCAACAACAAAAAAAACATTTACAACAAATGTGTTTTGAAGCTTTGATACATTGTATGCATATTTGTAATATTTGAAATTCGACAAATTTTATAGCCAATTCAAGTTAAATAATTCAATAGGGCTGGGATCTAGTGTAGTTAAGATTTACAAGGGTTGGCGTTCTGCATTGATGGATAATCGAAAGCCGCCCACCAATTTGTGATGTCTATAGAAACGCATGGTGCCCCGGAGTCCACCAATAGGCATTATATCCGGCCAGTTATCGGTGTTCATCAACATGTTCTTCACATAGTACGTGCCCTGCTCCAATGGACACTGTTGAGCCGTAAATGGTAGATTGGTATTTTCACCGTTTCGCAATGTTGGATTACCATAGGTTCTCACAAACATTCGCATTGCTGTGCAGACGTCCATCATGGGTATGGAGTTCAACATATTTCTCCATTGATTATTCCTCTTGGAATCGTGTTGAAAATGTACAGACATTTGAAAATTTTTGGCATCCATGTCCTCAAGAATTTGAGCAGTTCCATTAAGTGAGCGTTCTTTACCAACAACATGAATGTCACGGAAATCAATATAGAGCTTCTCCACGGTATCCAATGGCTCGAATCTCATAATTCTTGCAGTGAAGTTATAAGCAATCTTTTGGAATAAATAAGAAATAAATAATAGTTGATATTTAGTGTTCTTTAATACTTGCACCACTCCTTGCTAAGTTGGCTTTAAGCAGGATAACAACAAGAATAAGTGCAGCTGTCAATTTCATATTGCAATTTGTCAATTAAAATGGTTAAGTCTGTCTATTTATATTGCTATCCATTAAAAAGTGTTCATGTTCTGTTCATTATCTGATTCCATCATTTAAATGCTTAATTTGGGCAATTTTGTATTCACACGCAAACCCATTGCAATTTTATACTAATTAATAAGCCTAAGTGGTGCCAGTTTATCAAACTTGCTATTTCAATTGCAAATCTGTGGCATGAGTAATTAAATTGTTCTTTCTGCAACAACTTTGGGAACTGCCAAACTCTATAACTCCGTTATGTGGCTTTTATTTCAGACATTTCAATAGGAATTAAGAGTAGTTTCATTGCTCTAAATCGACTGTAATTTATATATTTAATGTATCGATGCATTAGTGACTTCATTTAATGTTAATTCTGTTTCATTGTGGTAATTAAATGTACCTCGTGACAAATAAATAATTGACTACTTATCGATTACATTGCTATTATTCATTTCAGCTTATGCCAGAAGCAATTTTTAAATGTGTTTTTTTTTCTGGCAATAAATTCGCAAAAATAAGATTAAGCGAGTATTTTCCATGCGATTTATGTGCAGAATTTTATGTATTTATAGAGCAGAAACTATTATTATTATTATTTATTTAAGCAGAAAAGAAAGTATGGGATTTTGGCAATAGTAGTTTATTGAAATCATATATTTATTAATGTTTCTTCTCAATATCGAGAATAAAACTTATTCCGCCTGCAAACTTGTAATTCTTGTAATATCGAAAATTAGCCTTTAGGGCACCATAGGGTATTATATCGGGCCACGAATCAGTGTTCACTAACAGATTCTTAACAAAGTACGAGCCCTTAGGCAGCGGACAAGTTTTACCATCCAATGGCAGATTTGTATTGACACCCAGTTGAATCGTCGATTTGCCATATTTTCCAATAAATAATCGTGTTACATGACAGATGTCCATGACGGGCACGCCGAACAGCATTTCCTTCCACTGACGATTGTTGTTGGGATCATTGTGAAAATCGATGGACATTTGATGTATTTTCGTATCCAAATCCTCAAGTAGAGAAACAGTGCCGTTAATTGAACGCTCACGTCCAATAATGCGAAGGTCGCGAAAATCAATAAGTAAATCCACCTCCGGTCTCAAAATTTCCATTTGCAAAATTTGAACGGTGTACGTATAGAAACGCTTAAAAAGTTTAATAAATGAGTTTGTTTTTTTATTGAGTTGATTTTCATTTCAGAGTTACCCAACATCTTGTTTGATAAATTATAAGCAGCAGCAACTGCAGGAGAAGTGCAGCGGACAACTTCATGTTGCAGTGTGGGCAATTGAATTGTTCAGTCTGGCATATTTATATTCTAATTAATTATACAGTTATGCGTATCTGATCGCAGAATTTAAAAGCTTAATTTGTGCAATATGGCAACTAATTGCAATTTGTTACAGCCTAAATGTTATTAGCTTATCTATAGAGTTATTAATAATGTAATGGTTGTGTTTCGGTGACTATCGAGAGAGAAATCATTAAATCATGCAAGTCATGTACACTCTTTAGACAACGTATATGTAACATATAACGTATACGCGAGCGTGGCCAGAGCGCACAACAGCCATATGCACTACCAATTTATGGCTTCAATAAACATAAAGTTCATAAACTCCCAAGGCGTCGTTGCTCATCATTTGCAGCGGATTGTCAGGGGTAACAGCAGCAACAGCAGCACCAGCAACAGCAGCAACAGCAACAGCAGCAGCAGCAGCAACGTTCTTCGGTCAAATAAATAATGAAAAAGAAAAGTGATGTCATAAAAATTTTATCTCTTAACTGGAATTGAGCAGCATGAACAAGCACAAGGAGCAGCAGCAACTGATGCACATCAGGAACAGCAGCAGCATTACACAACCATAGGGTTGAGCAAAATTGTTACTTCGCAGTCACAGTGACATATATCAGTAACTATAAATATTCCACCATGTTTAAAAAAGCGATAGTAACAAATCGACTTGTTAATTAATGAGCCTCATTCTAATAAACAAAATTGGTTGGACCAGAGGAAAAATGTAGTTGGTAATAGTATTAAGCCGTATAATCATTTATATATATTTAATTTATTCTTCTTTTATTGGGAAAAGTCGAAGTTGCGAAGTCACGCATATAAGAGAGAATATTTAAATACCTTAAAATAATAGATTTATCTATAAATATTGATAATCGGTCCCAGCTGTTGCCTGACATTTGTTACTCAGAGCTACAAAGCTGCTGCTCAGCTCTGCTCTACACACACACTCGAGCCCGAATATGATGCTTGGTCATTTTCATATAAAAATTGACAATGGCGTTGGCCATTTTACCTCGCTGTCTTATGTATGTGAGTGTATCTGTGTGTTGTATTGTTTGTAAGCAAGTGGAAAATGCGACAAAAGTGAGGCAGATACGGCGCAATAAGAGAAGCGAGTGCGACAGCAAAATTCACATGGCATTCGCTATACCAACCAAAGCCATATAATAACTGAGTGCAACAACATCAACAACAACAACAATACAATAGTCAAGAGTACTCGATTACGATATACCCTGAACCCAGCTGTAAACTACATATATTATTCTATCTGTATTGCCAAATTTCCATTTAAAAAGCTTTGTACACTCGTATGACACGAAGGCTATAAGAAACTAATGCAGCGTTTCACTTTCACTCTCAAGCCCGAACTGAAATCATCGTCTTGCAGTAAACGAGTGCATATTTATACATATCTATGTATTTACAGACACGAATAGAATGGTATCCATTTCTCACATGTACACAGGAAATCCAGGCGTCTATTGATGGGAATCAGTTCAATATGATACAATTTTGATGCAATTTTTAAAGTCTCTCAATAAAATGTCAAGTTAATTTTAAATATTTTTCGATTATATTAAAAAAAACTTGATCTGCGCGTGTTGTACAAGAATTTCTAAATTCAAAGCTCTTTTAGTATCTGAATATATATAGTTTATAAGTTCGGCGAGGCTTCATTCCACCTGTTACATACTTTTGCACAACTTCATTATACCCTTTATACCCATTTTTGTGGGTTCGGAATATAACAACATCTTTGTACAAAGCTGCCAGTGCAGTTGAGCTGCGATTTCTTTAGTCGCTTATACTGCTTTTGTTCTTGCTGCTATTTTTTTATTTCTAGAAATATTTGCAATATGTAACTCGATAGCAAAATACTAACACAAACTTCTTAGTTACGAGCACGAAAACGTCTTCAAAGCTTTCACCAAAATTATATACAAAATGCTGTAGCTGAAGCGCCAAAGATATTTACTTAAAATGATTTTTTTTTTTTTTAATTTTAGTTGTGACTATAAGATTTACTAATTTACTACTCTTCTTCATAATTCAAGTTATCGAACTTAAGGAAGTTTCTACAAAGCATGTCAGCATACTCTAAGAGAGCAAAAAGTTGGAAGGTAATAGCGATACCCATTTTGCTTGAATCTGCTAGAATGTTCATTGTTCTTAACGACTTTAATAATTCATAAATACCTCAAAGCCTCGCCAACTGTATTCAAAAATTTGAATACCTTCTTGCAGGGTGTACAAAAGAGAGTTTTTCAATGCATTTTCATAAGGCTCTTTTGTCAGATTTATGCACAATTTGGCCAGCAGTTGTTCAGCTTTGTATTCGGCTTTTCAACATGTAACCTATATAACTGTACAACTGTTTTTCCCATGAAAATTTCTAGCCTGCTGAAAGTCAAACAAGTGGAACCATGGATAAAATGAACCATAGTGCAAAATGCGGCCATTTTTGGATGGAGAGCAGTGTTCCGACAGGCAGCTATTTAAAATTTGTCTTATTTATATTATACTAAAAGGGAAAAATTTGTTAAAAGGCCATGCACTATGCAACTCTCACCTTTGGGCTCTTTCACCTTAGCAAAATGAGTAAAAATGAGAGGAACATTGAAGATTGTAAGAAAATGCGTGTGCCAGAACCCATTTCACAATTTGCTGGCATGAAACGCTTTTAATGTGAAAACTTTGCCCCCAAAACAATATTGTGTGCAGAAACAGGAAGGTGCCGGCTGTTGCCAGTTCCCAACAACAGATGGCTCTGGCACGTGGCGGCCTGGCTGGACGACAGTGTTACCAGTTTCACCACCCAACCTCTCCCTCCTCTGTACACTCCTCTTACGATGATTAAGTTGCAAAAGTTGGGGCAAATTTTTGGCAAACAACGCGCGCACATCTCTAAAAACAAGCAAAGTTTAAGTTTGGTAGGGCAAATGCAATCAAATGTAAGTACAACAACTGCAACAAGGTTCAAAGGGGGTGAAAAGAGCCGTGTACTAGGATTCTGTACACTGCGAAAATATAGCTGAGTCTATCACTATATCAAAAGCTGACATATTTTTAAAGTAAAATTTATAACTCATGCGTTTCGAAATGAAAACGAATATTTTACTAACAGTTAATAAGTACGAATCATCTTGTGCATCCAATTCTGGAATACGAATATTGTGAGTGGTCTCCACAATATCCGATTCACCAAAGCAGATTCGAAATCAATGCAAACAAATTCTTACCTTTTGCTCTTCGTCACTTTGACTGGGTTGTAATAGCTTCATACATCAAAAGATATCTTTGTATTTAGCTTCCCTTCATACCTTCCTGTTACTTCTATCCACTTTCTCTTAAACATTGTACAATTAATTATTCTTTGCATGAAGTTGGGCTACTCTGTAATCAATTCAGAGTCCTCTATTTCAATCCATCTTAAAAGTCTTTTCCCGGAAATAACATTTTGTGGTTGGGGCATCTTAACTAATTTATCCAAACTCTTTTTAATTTTGGATCAGATTGGATTTCTTCTGCCATATTAACAATCTATGTAAACAAATGTTGAACCAAATTTGCTATTAAATAAAGTTTAATATTAATTTGTTTATTAATTTAATTTATATCTTAATTCTAGTATTTTTCTGCAACAACCGATATTAGTCGACATTAACTAAATAAATAAAAACTGAAAACTGAAAATATAAATGTAATTTTCTCAGTGTAGAGTCGGCCGTGTGCGTCCGTAACAGACAAAATATTGAATATGATTTGCAAACACATGTGCCTTCTGCTTCAGTTCCTGTGTTTTTTGGCTCAATCTCAATCAATAACACATGACTGGTTGGAAGGGCTGGAGGGGGGATATGTTCGGTGTAGGCAGTCAAGCCACAGTTACAAGCATGTTTTCTGGTTTTGGGCTTGATAGCGACGTGATGTGGATGTCTCCATCTGTGCGAGTCTGTCAAGCCGTAAATGGAAAATGAAAAGCGAAAACAGGCAACGCGGAATCGAAAGGCAAAAGTCCTTAAATAGCATTCAGTGCCAGGACACAGAGCGACACAGTTGGGCACCCCAAAAACCAGGCTATGCAAATATGCTTGGTGTCGACTTTTTACGCATTTTCACTTTGCTCATACATACTTGTATATTTATATGTGTATGTGTATGTTTATGTGTGTATATGTAAATGGAGAGATACTTGCTATATTTACATAAAAATGCACTCGATCTGCCTGTGTGCCCGCATGTGTGTCAATATAAATATATGTATTTACATTACACACACACACACACACACACATGTCTCTATTTAGCCAAAGCAAGGCGATTTATTTGCACATTTGGCTTCACAATGTTTGCTCCACTCTCTCTCTCTCTCTTTCTAACTATCTGTGTCTCTATCTCTCTCCCTCGCTTGTTCTTACACTTCACACTTGTCTTGTCATACATGCTTAGCGGCTAATCGGCTTTTGGCTTGCTATTTTCGCTTTTTTGGTTTTTTTGGTTTTTCGTCTACTCAAACTTGCCATAAATTTCGGGTTTTAGCTTAATGCACTCAATGGCAAATATGCCACATCAAATACTTTGCCAGCTTAACAGACTCTCTTACTCTTACCACTCTATCTCTCTCTCTCTCTCTCTCTCTCTCTCTCTCTCTCCCTCACAGACTTTCAATTAGCTATGCAAGAAAGCCATTCTTGGCATTTACACTTATTTGGCCCGCAGCTCTGGCGTTGACAGCCTTTCATATGCAACTCCACATTACTTCGAGCTTATTATGCTGTTGTAAAGTCACTTTCAAGCCTCTTAACTAATTGACTCTCGTTGCCGCTGGCCATTCAACGCCTTGGCTTAGTTCACCCACTAATCCTGGGCTTTGTTTTCCCATTACCAAGAGCTTTTAATTTGCTTAGCTGTTGCCCGGCAACCTACGTAAATGCAAGTAATTGTGCAAATCCTTGTTCAGAATTACTCGTATTCAATGCTGAATGCAATGGTGAAATGCTTAACTGCCTTTATGGAAATCATAAAGCACATCAAAGGTTGTCATTAGATAAATACACTTAAAAATTCAGTCTTTAAGTTCGAATGTCAAACGATGACAAAAAAGGACTTGCAGTTGAAAATCTGATCAATTTGGTTAAAGCTATGTCTGTGGAAAATGTTCACGTATTTTACACGTGATTTTGTAGTTTTTTGCATTTGGGTTCGAGTTTTAAGCATTTAGAACCGATCCAATCCAGTGTACAAAGATTAGCGAATCTCGCGGCATTTGATACCCGTGAGAGTGAAGATGAGGTGCGTGGAAGGCGGACTGATTTCAGTTGGGACGCTGTATCGTATACGCAATCCGACTAATTGTCGGTAACTTTGACACAACATTCATTTGTACACATTTAGCTGGAGGCCAAGTAAAAAAGGAGAAGCAGGAAGAGGATGAGGTGAAAAGGGAGCAGAACAGCATCAATAATAAATGGCATTTGGCAAAAGTTGTAAACCTTTTTCGGCACTTATCTGTCACACGTCACACAGCGCCAACATCATTTGTCAGACTCTGCTGCTGCTTCTGCTGCACAACTCTCTGTTGCCAGGACACCATATCCAGAGCCTTGTGTGCCTTGTCACGCTCAATTGTTAAAAATGACAACTAATTAATTTATGTCCGCCTGAGCTGACCAATGTGCATGTAGATAGAGCAGCGATAGAGCGAGAGAGAGAGAGAGAGAGAGTAAACGACTCGGACTTGCCCTTTGGCTTAGTGGTTTGGGCCGCACTTTGAGCAGGGTTTGGCAACTTTTTGACCGTAGTGTGTACTACATTTTGAAAATCTGATAAAGCCAAATTTTGCAAAAAAAATAAATAAGATAGGCAAAAATTACAAGTCAACCAGAAGAGCCCATTTCACATTTCTCTCACGCTGGCAAAAAGCAATTTTAAATGAGTACTTGGAATAGCAAGCAATTTAATATCAGAAATATTACTATTGCCAGACTTTAATACTATTTGCAGAATACTTAGAATACATTCAATAACACATGACCAACAAATATTGAATTTCAAATTGATGAAATCTCTTTTGGAAAAAATAAAAATGGTCAGGTTGAAAAAAAATAAAAAAAGGTACAATTGAACTTTACTTTAGCTGCAAATTTAATTTTAATTAAATTTAACTAATCAATTTAGGAACTCAACCATATAGTAACATTCTTATACCCTTTTAGGGGGTATTTTAATTTGGTTTCCACTTTCAACGTGACACGACTTCGCACCCATAATGTATATATAAAACTGATCAGCTTCACAAAGCGATTTCAGCTTAAAAGCAATCTTAATGAAGCTGGATATATATCCATTGAAGGAAATAAAATATATAAAAATATGATAAAATAACAAACAAATTCGGCACATTAGCTCCGAAATAGAAGGGTAACTGACCTTCGGCGTCTGTAAAATATTCGATCTCTTCTCTCCTGTTTTTTTTTAAATAATTTTTTTCTATAATGTGAATCATTTTTCCTCCACGCTGCAAACATTTCAATCCACACAGGAAGCGGACTTAGGCTTAGTCCTAAGCACAAATGACTTCATTAGGCCACTGCCACGCCCACAACCACGCCCACTCGAACTTGCACTCGAACTCTATCTGTATCTGTGTATATTAGTTAAATATGGCGCGCATCCAAAGTCGGCCACAACCACTTAGCGCAGATAAGCAGCGCAGCTCTCAGCTGAGTGGTCTGCCATGCAGTGGGGCCTGGAGTGCAGCCACAATCAGGATTACGCTATAACAGAGATAGAATAACAGAGAGAGAGAGAGAGAGCGAGAGAGAAAAAGAAAGAGAGAAGAAGAGAGATAGAGGGAGAGAGTTGCGAGGCGCCTGCTGCACACAAATGCCATCATTAACTGAAGCTGCCTGCCGGCGATTTCACTGTTTAACTTTAGCTTTGGCAGTGCTAATGATTTGCCTTTGAATCCCCGTCCAATCCACCCCTTGACAGCAAGTCGGGCATGTGGTCAACTTAATGACAATTTGCAGCTCGCAAAAAGTTTTTTTTTTTTGGGAAACTGCATTTAGGTGCATTAAGCGCCAGTCGCATAAAACACATGTTCCGAACTGTTGACTTTTAGTTCGCAGTCCTCCTTCTGTCCTCCTCATCCCTGCTCAGAGTTCGCATTTCTAATGCTGCAATTTGTTGCCACGCTGTGCTTATTACCAGCCTGTGGCTGCGGCACAGCAGGTCATTTGTGGCAAGCTGCTTCAACTGTTATGCTGGTTACTTATGCGACGCATTCAAACAGTGCACACTCGCTAATTAAAACCTTGCTTATATAGCCTTTATTTCTATTATAAAGCAGACCACATTTAAAACTATAGTAAATATTTTGGTTTAATAAATGAAAACATTTATAAATATGTTTACTGGATTTGACCGTCAACCGTTGAGCGCCTTAATTATACAATTTTAAACTGATTTAGACGCGGATATTTAAGACTTTATATATGCAAAATATCAAAACTTTAGCCTTAAATGCTGAATAAATAAATCAGAATTTGAAATGAAATTATGTAAATGTAAAACTAATGCATAGACAATGACGACTCTAATTTCGAGAAGTTCTAATTTCGGAGCGGCCACTGTCTACATAGGTATATATATATATATATATATACATATATATATATATTTATATCTACATACTTACATAGTTTGCCAGTTGGCTTCTCTTTGGCTGGTGGCAAAACTTCGTAGCAAGTTTTCCTATTTTATTTTTTTTTTTCTTTGTATTTGCTGGCGATTTTGCAGTTGGTGACGTTTTCGGCAACCAAAAACTTTTGAACTTGGCGCGTAATGAAGCAACTGGATTTTGGGGCAGCTGCGTGCTGGGAGGGCAGAGTGCTCGTTTGGCTTTGAGTGGAGTTCATTACGAATGCCGCGATGCTGCGCCGCGTGTTGACTTATGCATAATTACTGTTTTTCATAGCCCAAGCATCCGGCAGCTGAAACTGAAGGAGTGCCCCAACTGAACTTTTGTTTGGGTGTCGCAAGTTCCTCGCACAAGTTGTTTTTGCTATCCAGCCAACTAACCAAGCCATATCCCAGCATGTCACAAGAGGAGAGGGTGACGCGTGCGGGTTTCATATGCTCATTTGGTGTGCATGACGCACTGACCTATTTCAACTGCAACAAACAAAAGGAAAAAAAAAAAACTATGGCTAAGCGGCAGTCGCTCGGTGCACTCAGGACAGGCACGAAGTGAACTGACGCAGTTGCAGCATACTTTTAAGCTTCCGTTGCACAGACGCTGAGCTCCAAATACCCAGCACATGTGGGGTATGCAAACATTATGCAAATTCATATATGCGGCAAACAGACGTTCTATGCGATATGGCCATACTATAACCACACTTGACAGAATATGTTACTTTCATGGGGATTGAAGATTAAATATTTACCAGTCTAGCGCATTACTGTTAAGTTTACCATATGAATGAAAAAGCGCTTAACAACAGCTCTGACATAAAACCTCAATATTTTAGTGTCTATAGCCCTGATTTGCAGTTTATATAATTTGTTAACAGTTTTAATTTTGAAGTTAAGCCAACTGCTTGTTGTTTTAAGCTTGAAGTGGCCTTTTGGACTTATTTACAAATACAGAAAACAATTCTTAAGGATAATTTCCCTATAACTTAATAGTATTGCTTTCTAGGGATATTAGGGCATCCTGCAGTCTGTCATTGTCTGCCGGCAATTCAAGGCAAACCGAAGCCTTGACCGGTGAGTGGGCGGCCACTTTGCTGACACTGGGCGTAAAGTCAAGCGGATAAACAAGAGATTAAAATGTCATAAACAATGCTTTTGGAGCATCCTGCTAAACAACTTAATGAAAGGCTGCAGGTCCAAAATAAATGAAACGCTCCACGGAGAAGAAGCCAAGCGTAAAGTGTTTCGTAAAACTATTTTGGAGTTGAAAGTTTTTGCAAACAATCAAAGCACCAATATATATATATATATATATATATATATATATATATATATATATGAATATATATTGCTATATAGTACATGCCATTTATATCTTTAATCCTTACGTGATGCAGAGGGAGCCGTAGCAGCCATGTATGTGGTATGCGGCAAGTGGCAACTCAATAAATTTTCATAAAACTTTTGATTTGTATTTATGAGTTTTTGGGCATGCTGGCAAGAGTGGAAATTCAATTAAGTCGTTACGATGGTGTTGTTATTATTGTTGTTGGTATGTTTGTAAAACAATTGAAAAACTTTATTGGGGAGTTTGAGTTTCGAACATACATTTCGAATACAGTGGGTTGTTGTACATAAATGATATATTATCATACAAGGGCATAAATTATATTTTCGCATACTGACAAATAAAAAACACTTAGAATTAAATATTTGCATATAAACACATTCAATCACACACACATCTACACACAAAACTTACACACACACACATACACAATGCTCAACAATTTTCACTGTGTCTTTAATATGTAGTTGTTTGTGCATACCTTCAATTTACAACTTTAACTTAAACAAAATACTGCATCCAAGATTACATAATGCAGTGGCAGACCAGCTAAAAAAGTCGTTTCAAGCAAAAAAAAAAAATGCGAAAAAAGAAAATTAAAATTATTAATCAATTTAACGGCTACAAAGGTGAGTGAGGGGGCGGGGACGGATTCACGTGTGTTGAGTGGTGGTAAGAATTTGATGCTGAACATGAACGCCGCCCCGCACTGCACTTCACCTTTGTGGGCTTAAATTGTTCATAGTATGACTTATAAATTGTGAGCGCTAATTTCCAGCATTTTTTTTTTTTTGTTTTCTTTTAGTAGTTAACATTATTTTCGTAAGTATTTTTGTGTTGATTACAATATTATGTATAGGCTGACGGTAGGAATGAATATTGAAATAATGTGCATTAGCCGATGCTGAAATTTAAACAGAAAACAGTGATTTAATGCAATGCCTAATGTGACTGCTTATTCAACGCTGGCATTGATCGTAATTGTCTTGCCCTTAGGATCGTCAAAGCGGTCCATTGTCTTTATATCCATCATCCAGCACAGGCCCAGGAAGACGATAACCAGCAGAATGACAACGACAAACAGACCCATTAGAATGCCAGGCGTAACGAAGCCAACACAATCCCACGAATCACCAAAGATAAAGTTGTCCGCTGTTTGCGCACTGAATGGTGCCTGCAGCTGCAACGAGCTGAACGTCAGCTTGTCGACCATATTGGTGGCGGTAGGTTTCGAAGACCAGGTCGCATTGCCGCAGGCATAGGAGAATGTAGTCGGTGCATTTACGCCAGGTGTGCGGAGAGCCTGACCGCCATATGCAGCATTGCTTAGCGTATAGTAACCATCGTAGGTGCCCAAGCTAATATCGAAGGTGATTGCCTTACTGTCTTTAGTGGCCAGGCTGACGCTGAACTTGATGTTGGAGCTATTACTGATGGAGATACCAGTGACCTCAACCTTGACACCATTGTACTTAACCTCCGTGAAAGTAATCTGAAACTGATTGCCCGAGACGAATCTGTAGCCTGTCATCTCCGATGCAGTCCAGCGACGCACGCGACGCTGTACAGTGGGCGCAGTAGTTGGCGCAGCCATATACAGATAAGCCACCTTGCAGTCCAACTGCTTGCTAACAGCAGCAATAGCCGAATCTATTATAAAAGATACATTTTTATCAAATTATTAAAAATACAGGTCAAAAGTGCTCAAGTCGATAGTGTCCGACTAGCTCAACATTGTCCGAAGTTATATAAATAATATGTATATAGAGGCATACATATTACTTATTCATAGGGAAAAAAAATTGTTCTGTTTGTGTTTACATATTTGTGAGCAAGCGGCGAAGTTGTGGATAAGCATTTGAAGCATTTCCGATATATCCACAAAAAGTATCACCGAGAAATTTGCATTTATAGAAACTGAAGGAGCTATTAAAAATCCCAAACTTACTGACCACATATCAAATTCCCAAGTATTCTGGGAAAGAATCTCCATGACGGACAGACAAACGGATGAGTGAAATATCTCCTCTGTCAAAGCATCAGAACTGCATTTTCAGTCAATTTATAATAGTTACTCATTGCTTACCATGTGACTTCAGAGTGTCAGCACGTGTCTCGGCCTCCGCCTCTTCAAAGGAGACAAAGAGTGCCGTGCCCGCTTCACATTTGACGGGATTCACCAACTGCCCGGTGGCATCGACGCTGTTGTGTTCACGCTTCTGGGCCGCCGCACGCAGCGCCTCGGTGGGGTTCTCAACGCTGGTGAAGTAGGTTTTGGGGCTAACGGATTGCAACTGGGCGTAACACGACTGCGCCTCGTTATTTGAACACAAGAAATCCTTGTTGCTTAGCTGGAGAAAGAATAACAATAGTTGATTAGCAACTTGGCATTTTTTGCATCATTTGAATTATTTGCCTATGATTGGATTGAAATCTGTTACGAGTGATCACTGTATTTTGTACTATTGGTTTATCGTACTTACGCCATTTTCCTCGAAGGCCACAACCATGTGATCTTTGAGCAAAGTCGCCAGATGTTGTTGAAACTCCGCTTGCTTCACTGTGAGCAGCGACGGCTTCTGGGGGCTAATGGGGGGTGGTACACGCGTTATTAGGTTGCAACTTGTTGTACGTAAAAGGAAAAAGAGACCCACCTGTTGGCGCCCCATAGAAAAACGGGCGTCTGCTCGGCCAAGGCGACTCCAATGACGCACAACGCAATCAGCGATTTCCACAACATTTTGTTGCTCTGATCGCTTCGTGGACGCACTGCGTTGATCAAATAAAAACGAAATGAAAGTAAAATCAACAATTGAACATAATTGAACACAAGTATTGAGTTGAACCAACCAAAAATTAACAAAAACTACAAACGAAAAATGTGTAAAAAGTTTTCGATTTGCACGGCCCGATGTCGATTTGCGCTGTCAGAGTGAAAAAGTTTTCATATGACATGTCATGTGATGGCCGACCAGCTGACCGATAGCGAGTTTGACTAGTCGATATCGAGCCAGCCAGTCACAGCGAATTTTAAATTACTTAAGCGGTCACACTATGCAACGGCTATACTATCGATATAAAATTAATGATAGCGAAACAAGTTTCGGCGTTAATTTGATAGATTAAAATTAAAGTGTTAATTATACGATTAATTACAAAGTATACAATACATAATACATGTATTAAGAAATTTGTTACTGTGATTTAATCTGTGCGCAAGGATTGCAATCGAAAGATGCATATCGATATCGTGGAAACATCTTATCACATGTGGATCATACCGTCACTAATTATTGGTCAACTTAAAATAAATCTTCTTCTGTTATTAGTAAGTTTAAGCCGTTAGTGTGTATAATTATTACAATGCACGAAAAGTGTGGAAATGTAGAACTATAAAAGAATACGAAATGCGTCTGCGACGCCGCTGGCATCGGCGGATGCGGCGTACAATTGAGAAAATCTATCGGCTCAAGATGCAGTCGCGTCGCAAATTTGCCATTTTTGCGGTCTTTGGAGCGCTCTGTGTGATTATCTGGCTGGGCGGGCAGCAACTGCTGGCTGCGACGACAGATGACCAGCACTTCCATGGGGACACTCGCTGTGCTCCAATCGATGCGGTCTACACGTGGGTCAATGGCTCCGATCCGGATTTCATCGAGTCCATTCGACGCTACGATCCAAGCTATGATCCATCCCGCTTCGACGACAAGAATGAGCTGAAGTACTCGCTGCGCTCGCTAGAGAAGCATGCCAACTGGATACGACACGTGTATATCGTGACAAATGGCCAGTTGCCCAGCTGGCTGGATCTCAACTACGAACGGGTGACGGTTGTGCCGCACGAGCTCCTCGCACCAGATGCCCAACAGCTGCCGACGTTTTCGAGTGCAGCGATTGAGACATTTCTGCATCGCATACCAAAGCTATCCAAGCGATTCCTCTATCTGAATGATGATATATTTCTGGGTGCGCCGCTCTATCCGGAGGATCTGTATACGGAGGCGGAGGGTGTGCGCGTCTATCAGGCGTGGATGGTGCCAGACTGCGCCCTCGACTGCCCATGGACGTATATAGGCGATGGTGCCTGTGATCGTCACTGCAACATCGATGCCTGCCAGTTCGATGGCGGCGATTGCAGCGAAGCCGGCACAGCTGATTTTCTCCACGACGAGCTGCATGAGGTAGCCGAGCAACCAGCGCCGCCTCCTCCTTTTCCAGTGGGTCGCGGGGCCGTTCATAAGTTTCCCAATATGGGATTGCGCAAGTTGTTCAAGAGTAGCTCCAGCAATTTCAAGGATCTGATGCGGCACAAAAATGTCTCCACTCTGCTTGAGTTGCGACGCATTGTGGAGCGTTTCAACAAGGACAAATTGAAATCACTGAATCCCGAGCTGGACGCCAGCAGCGCATTGCTTAGCAGCACCCGATCCAGCCAGCAGCTTTTGCACAAGGAGGACTTTAAATCCTCCACAGACATTTACTCGCATTCGCTAATTGCCACCAATATGCTGCTGAATCGCGTCTATGGCTTCAAGGCGCGTCATGTGCTAGCCCATGTGGGCTTCCTCATCCAGCGAGACATTGTGGCCGCGATGCAGGAGCGCTTCCAGCAACAGGTGCTGCAGACGGCCCACCAACGTTTCCGCTCCTCCACCGATCTGCAATTCGCCTTTGCCTACTACTCCTTTCTGATGAGCGAAACTCAGCAATTGGGCGTGGAGCAGATCTTCGATGAATTCGATACGGATGGGTCCGGAACCTGGTCGGATCGCGAGGTGCGCACCTGCCTCACACGCATCTATCCACCGCCGCTGGACTGGTCGGCGATGCGTTACTTTGAGGAAGTCGTCCAGAATTGTACACGTGACCTCGACCACGACGAGAGCGTCAATAAAATTGTGCACTCCACGCTTGTCTACGAACGCTACGAGGACTCCAATTTGGTATGTAAACCCCCTGGGAATCCAAAGTTAAGCTCTTTTCATTTGTGAAATTCCCTTTCTAGCCAACAATCTCACGAGAGCTCGTCTATCGCTGTCCTCTGCTCGCAGAGGCTTTGACTGCCAATTTTGGTGCGCGGCCCAAGTATCGCTATCATGTGAGTCCGAAGCGGGCATCGCACAGCAATTTCATGATGCTCACCTCGAATCTGACGGAGGTGGTGGAAGCGTTGGATCGCATGCGTCGCAATCCGCGCAAATTCAATTGCATCAACGATAATCTGGATGCGAAGCGGGGCGAGGATAATGAGCTGGTGCGCCATCTGCTCGAGGATTTCTACTTGTCGTTCTTTCCGCGTCGCAGCAAATTCGAATTGCCGCCACAGTTTCGCAATCGTTATGTGTCCTGGAGCGACTACCAGCGTTGGCGGCGTCGCAAACGTGCCGTGCTCTATGTGGGCTACGGTGTCAGTCTGCTGCTCATCATCTTCTTGCTACGGCTGCTCTGCCAGCACAAGGCGAAGATTGTGCGGCGCTGTGTGCAGCGTCTGTAGAGCTTATAATACTATTATTGTGGTTGTCTGACTTACATTTGATCCAATCCATGTCGTGTGGCAAACTAAGTTTTTGATACTTGTGACCATTTTAGCGTCATTTTAAAAAGGTGGAATCTAGTTATAAAAAATACGTATAGAATTAGTCTCTCATTAAGCGCACTCACGAGGCTTATGTTAAGCAAGTTAAGCAAGAGTAATATTCCTTCGAATCGAAATTAAACATATTAATAAATAGAATTTTGAGAAAAAGACTTAGCTGGGTTTTTGTTCAAACAACCCACTTTGAATGCGTCATTGTTTTATTTTATTGGTACGAAAAGTGTACGAAAATTGTATTTACATAGCAGTGTAAATGTGTGCTATAATAATTCTAGACTATATTGGGTTTCGGCACTTAAAACGAGGAGACTCTAATGTACACACACAACGGCATATAAAATAGATGTATGGTATCGATTTGGTCATCTAGTGCGGTACATGTTAAGTATTTATAGCTATAAAAACCAGATAAAACTAATTGTTTAGTTTAAAACAAGTGATATGGTCTCACACACATAGAATTACAGTAACATTCAAATAGTTAATGCGAATAATACACACTCATACGGATGTGCGATGTGTGAGTGTGTATTATAATGCGCTATGTACATGTAATATTACATTCAGATAAAAGCAAATCAAACTGCTTGCTGCTATTCGATGCGAATGCGGGTCGTTGAGCGACGCAACGTGGCGCATTCCTTAATCACCAGACGCATGAGCAGCACCATCGCAATAATGTCGGCCACGATCAGCATATAGAAGACATCCTGCCAACTGTGGCTGGAGATGAAACCAGCCAGCAGCGGACCCACAGCAGCCCCTATGGACCCGGTGCCATCGATGATGGCAGTAACAGTGGCCAGCGCATTTGAATTGCCCTCCAACGAGCTGTGCTGACCCAGCTCCGCGCTCACTGAGGTCGTTATTAGCGCATACGGTCCATTCACAAAGATGCCCACAATGATGAGCAGCAGTATGCTAATTGACACCGACAATGCTCCATATTGTTGATACATTAACAGCTGTAAATAGGTATTATAACAATCAATTATCATATATAGAGACATACAATTTGAACACTTACAATGGGCGAAGCGAAGAATAACATAACTGTACAGACAGTGGCCGACATGCCAGTTAGATCCGATATATAGCCAGCGGCAATGGCGCCCAAAATGCCACCAACATCGAATAGTATGGAGAGATCAGCGGACAGCGTTGGTCCCAATGTGCCTATAAAATTATGAATTACATTTATAAAAGATAAAATATGTTAGTTATCAAATATAGTCATTGCTCGCAACTTAGAATGTTTCTCAGTTAAAACAAAATCTTTGTTGGTTTATCTTTAAGCAATTTTCTCTTTAATATTTATCAGCTACACTCCATTGACCGCAAGCAGACAATGGGGCGTATAGCTAGCTGGACAGACAGATTAAATAAATGAAATCTGAATCCATTCACAATTGCGACACTAAAATGACGGCTTCACTCACTGGATGACTGTATGTAGAGGGGCAGCCAGTACATGAACGTATAGCTGACCAGTTTTGTGAAGAACAGGCAGAGCGAGAACTCCACAACTCCGGGTATATGGAGGGCATCGGCCAGGCTGATGGGTCGCCCAGCCGCATGACGTTCCCTGGACGCTTGACGTGTCAGGATGGGGGTGCGCTCAGTGGGCAAGGGTCTATAGCTGACTTGATCCTGCAGTTAGAAATATACAATTAATATAAGTAACTAGGTCAATATTAAATGGATATACATATATATTAATATTTGTAGAAAAGAGAACTGTCTAGGATACCACACAACACAAATAGAGAGAGAGAGAAAGAGAGAGGAGAGCGTATAACACACGGGAAAAAGCAATTTGCTGGATGCATGCACTTACGGTTTGATATTCAGCATAACCGGAATGGCTAAAAAACTGCGCGAGCATACGCCAAATTTTGGTTTGAATGAGTATTGTGTGTTTAATTTAGTTGAAGAAATCAAAAATGCAAAACTGGATTGGGTAAATGAGTAGAAATACTCACGGCTTCGCTGTGGCGCGCCTGTTCCTCATCATCATCATCACCGTTTTCCGCATCGGATTCATTGGCCACGCGACGCTCCTGTGCGGCATGCTGCGGATAACAACCCACAATCTCGGGCTGATCGACGAGAAACAGAAAGAGCAGAAATCCCACAGCGCCAATTATAATGCCAGGCACCACAAACGAAAGAGCCCAATCGCTTTCCACATAGTGCGCCGCTATTAGAGTGCCCAGAATGTTGCCAATTGACGTATGACTATTCCAGATGCCAAAGATTAGACCGCGCTTTTCCTTGCCAAACCAGCGACCCACCAACGTGACGACGCCCGGCCAGCCTGTGGTCTGGAATATGCCGGCAAACACTTGCACCAATATGAAATACCAGAGGCTGTGTATATTGGAGGTGCGGGCCAGGCCAAATAGATAGGTAAACACGCCCGTCATTATCATGCCAAGCGAGAGGAAGTAGCGCAGCGAGACGCGCTCTGCTATAAATCCAGATATAAACATGGCTATCGCATAGGAGAAGAGAAACGCCGAGTCCAGCATGCCGAACAGCGTCTTTGAATCGGGGCCATCTGTAATAACAAATTATCTTTTGTTAGTTAATCACAAACATTGCATACTCCAATACTCCAGTACTCCATACAAACCAACGAAATCAACTTACCAAACGGCGCATAACCGCAATCGCCGGCTGTGTGCTGTATTCCAAGCGTATTTGAGCAATTGCCGTGCAGCACGGATTTGACCACAGAGATTGGTTTGCGCGACATGTGATAGCAGGCGTAGGCGAGGAATGTCAGCAGAAATATCGACATTTTGAAGCTGCAAATGAAGGTAAATGCATCATTTAATTATTTATTTAATGCCATTTGACACAATAGAAAATACAAAAAGGAGAAAATAGATTAAAATATATTAAAAATCAAATATAATATTAAATTTAAACTTAATAAATATTAAATATTTATGTAAATGGATTTCATAAAATAAAGTATTAACAATTACGTAAAAATAGTAAATACTATTTTTTTTCTACTAATTTTGATTAAAATTTAGAAATACAAATTTATCTTTCAGCGAGTTCTGTTTTGCCATACAAAAATGAAACAATTATTGTTTTTTATCAGGCGTGAAAGCAAATGCGGAAACGGAAGATATCTGTTATAAACGGAAACAGACCAGTTTTGCGTAAATTGGAGCACGTCTAAATTTAATAATTTTGTAGGTTTAAGTGGATTTCAAAGACTAGATTAAAGGGTATTTGAAAATGTTATATCTAAAATACAGTATTTTACTGCTATTGTTGCTGCTTAAAAGGAGGGAGATAGAGAGATAATGTTCTTACCACAGCTCCTTCCGTGCGTGGAAACGAGGACATTGTCGCGAGAGGCTCTGCAGGACACGTATGCCGATGGGTATATCGTTGTAATTGTTACTCATTTTGCGCGTTCTTGAAGCTGGCGGTCTCATCTACTGGCACAGGCACGTTAATAACTGTAAATCAGCGTTCCGCTCGTATAGCTACCTATTCAATACCTAATTCCGATGTTGCGCTGGAAAAAAGATCACGAACCGAACCGAAAGCAGGTGACGAATGATACGTGTACATCAACAGGTAGCGATGACTGTATTGCTGATGCGGCAAAGACGAAAGATACTCTCTGCAGTGTTTGGCTATCTTCTACTTCGCCTTTATCTCACTTATTTTAGCGGACACATATGCAAGTTTTTACACACACACACACACATACACGCACACACATACACGCACACACATATATATACACACTCTATACACAAACAAACATCTGTTGTCACTCGAGTTTCACGGCAAGTCAAAATGTCCAAAATAACTGAATCATCACCGGCGGCGATATTCGATATCGCAAATTGTTATATACAATTTTTGTTGAGAATTCGCAAACTGCAAAGTTGCTGTTTGTTTTATGATAGTAAAGCCTTTGTTTATTGTTAGCTTGACGTTTGCCTGCTGCGGTTAGTCTTTTTGCATATTATGTGGGCAAAGTGTCAGCGTCTCTAGCGCAACGCTTGCAAACTGACTTTTTGAATCAATTACCACTTTATTATTTACCGTACCGTTAAACAAAAACTAAGTAAATAAACAAAAGATCGTAACACATTTATAGCTGAATCGTATCGCTCGTGATTTGCTGAACCGAACGACTAACAATACTGAGTGAACGAACAGCGGAGTCGCCAGTTGAGTGTGCTGTTAAACTCAAAATGGCATGGTTCATACCAGTTCCGCTCAGCTGTTAGCATCGATAACGATAGCTAACTGTTCTTTCGTAACATAGCTATCGGTGAGGAGTAAAATCTATATTTAAAGTTTTATTATTAAATTCATTCCCCAGGATATTGGCGGATAGAACTTTTTAAGTTTACACAAAATTGTAGCCATATCAGAAATAACATAAATTTAAATCAACTAAAAAAGGGGTAACAGACTGATAAAAAGATAACGGCTTTTGTGCTTCTGTTAATATATTAATCGATAATCGACTGCAATTTACCAGGGAGTCAGATATATTTGTAATATTTCCCATTCGCGCTTAAATTAAAAATTGAAACGGGCTTCTTAACAAAATATTTAGTTAATCAGTTGTATTGATTTATTGCATTATAAGCACCTGCACCTGACAATTTGTTTAATTTGACAGTTTGGTAATAAAAGTTCCCACTAGTAGATGGGATCATGCGCTAATTACGAGGCGGACACACAACCGGTAGAAGAAAAACGAATAACTATAAATATTAGTCAGCTGAGTTTGCTGTGACACTAATTTAAATTGATAATATACGATTGTAGTTCACATGACTCGGCTTCCCTAGCCTCAACAACCATTGAAAATACTTTGCTTTTTCAACTGTACGAAAACACTAAGCACATGCTAATTCCAGAAAAAAAATTGCAATAGTTTTCACGTGTGAAAAACAATATGAGCAATTAGAACGAAACAAGTTGCTAATTGAACCGAACTGCAGCTCTGCAAAGCAATTTCCCCATTGTATAAAAACAATGTGGCCTGCCTCTAGAGTCACACTTATCATTTTGCAGTTCAGCAGCTAACATATATTACAAAGAAACCCTATTGTCAAATAAAAAAATACAAAAACACAATGCAGTTAAATAAGGTGGGTAATTAAATAAGAATCACGTATACTCTAATAGCATTTTAAATTTGTCTACAGCAAATTTGGCAATTACTTGCGTGTATTTTTGCTTTGAAATTGATTTGCGCCTATCCCCACACAAGTTCTGAGCAGCATAATCGAAGACTGAGTGCAGAGACTGCACTGAATATAGAGTATCCATTGTCGGAACAGCACCAGTTTGAGAATCTGTATAGACTTGAGCGCACATTGGGCAGATTGCGACGTGCTGTGGAGCAGTTGGAGTATGACGAGCCAGCTGATGATTTGGAGTTAGCGGAAGTTCATTTGTTTCGGCCACTCTTTCGCTATCGCGCTGAAGTTTCCAGACAGGTGAAGAATCAACAGCGACGTCAGTTTTAGTTTACTTTAGTTTAGTTTACTTAACTCATCAGTTTCTACTTCACTTCACTTTTCATACCAAAAAACTTAGCCAATAAGGTTTTCAATTGAAATAATTTATATTTAAAACAGAATGTAAACGCCATTTGATTTGATTATTCAACATTTAAATACGTAGTTTATTAATGTTTTTTATACATATTTCATGCTAGAACTGTAGTTTTTTTTTTTTTGAAAATATCCACACGTGATTAAGCTTATATACACACACATACATACATAGATTCAATTCTAAATGGGTAGATTTTAATATACATACATATTATTGTTTGTGCTCTTATCCACATTGTGCTTATCGCTGTGGATGGCACTCAAATTCCTTACATTGCAATGGATTTCAATTTTGAATTATATAGTATATACAAAAAACGGAAGACACAAAGAATTTAAACACAAACTCTCTCAATCAAATTGTAAGGAAACTATTTTTAAAGAATACGATGTAAGCTATATTTCTGACAATTCATAAATATAGTTAAGTCTCTAACTAACATGATTTATTATATCTTAAGTCGCAAGTCCCGTATGAAATCTCTCACGGTTTTTTTTTGTTCAGAGTTTACACTTTTTTTTGAGCTATACATATAAATCTTATAAAAAAAACTCTTTAATTTTCTGTTTTATTCATACATATAAAGAGCAACTTGCGTATTTTGTAAATAGTTTAATCTCTGCTAGACAGTTTATGCTAGTTTATTTTTGCTCAAGGCTTTGAAAAGTTTGTAACCAAATTAAATATGTATTTTTTTTTGTTTTTGTTTTTTGTTATTTTAGTATAGTTTTGTTGCATTTGCTTGGATCCCTTAAATATTGTTTTTGTGTTTTTTTTTTTTTCATTAAATTTGATTTAATTTTTGATTATCAGGCTTTTATAATGCAAATTGTTGGACATTGCTGCTTACACAAACAGACGATTAGCGATCAATCGATTTATAATAGGTTATCGAAACATCGAAACCTGTTTACGTTTTAAGGTTATATTTTAATTTGTTGGTTCTGTTTTGCGGCTCTAGAAAATATTCACATACTATTTTGATCATCGAGTTACAAATACAATTACAATTACATTTAATTTATTTATTATTTTTTTATGCATAGATTACTTACATACACTCGTATAATTTTAGGCATTTTTTGTTAAGGTTTATTTGAATTTTGGTGTTTTACTTATTTGCCGTTGAGCTTTTGAGCTTGCTTATACAGTTCATCTTTAGAGCACCTGCAGATTCTCACAGTGCTTGAACTTAGAGTCCTCCTTTCCCAGTATCCATGTGAGCATCTGTCGCGCCTTCATGCTGGCCAGCATTACGCTCCTACTCTTGTACCAATGCGCCGGCGAGCTGCCGTCCCTGGGACCCTGAAATTGATTGCATATTTTAAAAGATGTCTTCTCAATGTGCAGCAAGGATGTGGCACTTTATATACATTTATAATATACAGACATTGTGGCTCGTTAAACGACTTGAGTTTTCGCCAATGTCGATGGGGCGGCAGGTGGTGGGGGTTGGGGTTGTTGGGTTAGTATACACCATGTAAAAATAGCAACAATATGGACAGAGAATAACAAATAATAGAAAATAGCAACAAACAAACGCATGTGCTAAACTGTGAATAAATTTTTGTACTCTTGACACATTTCCGCTTTTGGCAATCCTATAAAATGGGTACACTATGTGGAATATGCATTTCTGCGTGCCTTGGCAAGAGATCAAAGAAGTTTCAAGACTTGGTAAACAAGTGGGCATAATTAAAGTAGTTGCTTCAAAGTTCAAGATTTATTTATTCATTTCAGAGCTGATTTTAATTTCAAAATAAGCACAGGAAGTTTTGTTTCACTTTTTCCAATTTAATTTATTTTGTTAAGTTCATATAAATAATTTGTAGATTAAATAAATTTCTGACTGTTGTCTAAAAATAAAAACCTGAATTTCTTTGAAAGGGATATCAAACATAATAATTTTAGAATCCGTTTGGTCTATTAATTAAAGTCTTTTATTTTTAGACAATTTACATTTTTTATGATTTCAGCATCCAAAAGGAACAGTTAAAAATGATCTTACCAGGAAATCGGAAAGTTGTAGATAATTAAATGGATTGTTTTAAATCAGCATGCAAGTAAGGGTACATCGAATATAACCAGTGGGTAGAAACAGGGTATACAGAGGAGTATAACTTTTTTTGATTTTTAGCTTTGAGACTGTATTACTTACCGCTACCGCATCGTCGGCCTTAAGATCAGTCAATGTCAGACATTTATCAGTTTCTACAGTCTCTACGTGCTTGTCTTTGCTATCTTTAAATTTAGATTTGTCTTTCGACTTTTTCGGATTCAGCTGCGAAAGCGATTACATACAAAAAATGGTACATATAAAAATGAAAAACAGTATGAAAAGCGCTCACAGACAGAGACAGAGAGAAAAAGAGAGAGATAGAGAGAGAGAGACAGAGATGGCAAACAAGATGTATGATGTCATAGAAGAATGAAGAAGGTTAATCCCATCAAACAACCAACATCAACTAACTGGAACTGGACGCTCGTTACATCTATGCACGTTTGTGGTCTACCATCAAGTCTAAAAGAAACACACACACTCAATTAAAGCAGCCAACCCACCTGCAATAGATTGTGATCCTTCTTCAGGCGTATCTGGGTCAAAGTGCCGGCGAGCAGTTCATCACAGTTATGGTTAATGCCCACGGATACCTCAATGAACTTGGCCCCAAAGGTGCACGCCACGCACTTGCCATCTGCAATTGGATTTCAACATTATGGTCAGAAGTCACGCAATGCAGTTTTTTGGTGTTTTTTTTTTTTTGTTATTACCCTGCGCTGAGACAGCGCGTGATCTGGCCAAATCAATTTTGTTGGCCACTAGAATGGTGGGTCGATGGCGCAGCAGGTCCATGTCCTGTAAGCGCGATAAGATTTGTTTGGCTCGCGTAAATGACTCCTTGTCTATGCAGGAATAGACGACCAGAAATGCATCCGCCTGTTCCAGTTCCTCCTGTTAATAAATACATTGAATACAAGTTTCACATCGATTCAACAAGTTTGAAAACTCTCAAATGGCTTAAATACTATTAATTAAAAGTTGTCCAACTGTATGCAATGCCAATAAGTGCCACCTGTCACAGTGCCTCTTGTGCTTATTCTTAATGGCCATAAAAATGAAAATGATTGCTACATTGGCAAAATAACGATGCAACAAAGTTGCATCCGTATTGCTTTCTGTGACCCTTATACCGATTCTGTATCAAACAAGTTGGCTTGCTGCGTTTAGCGCAACTTTTAAAGTTACTCCAACATCCTGTTCATTTTCGATTTTTATAGCGTAAAAATTAACTGCTTCTATGTACATTTGACAGCTTCTTGTGGCTCTTGAGTGCAATGAAAAGTCAAGTTGGGAAAACCAAGTGCTTGACTTTCACTACTGAGTTTGTCTGTGCTGCATTTGAAAACTGAAATACGGAAAACATTCTTGCTATAAGTGAATCTTTAAGGATTTCAATACTTATACCTAGCGATAGATAGATATATAGATTTATAGTAGTATAAAACTAAGAGTGCAATGCGATAGCTCAATATATGATAAAGTTAGTCAGTTTATCACAATATAAATAAAAATGTCATGGCTTATCCGATAACTTATAGCTTATCGATAACCGCACATGGAATATGTGCTGTAATATGTAACTACAACTTCCCAATGGGAAACTTTAGCTAAACTATCACAAGATAATAAAAATGCAGCAGCATTCCGACAACTTATCGAGTACTACACAGCTCCCAATTAACATGTCCAAGTCAGCTGCAGTTCACATATATTATCATGGCAGATAATCGATAACTTATCGATAACTGTTCTCATTCCAACTAGCATGTCTAACGTAGCTTCATTGCACATACATTGTCGTGACAGACTCTGATTTGATACCAGATTAAAGTCAGTTCAACAACTTGTATATGCTTTGAGGCGCTCAGACAGGCGTTGCATGTGGGTGTGTCGGAAGTGACTCTGCATTTTTCAGTGTTGGCCACGTTATTATTATTTTTTACTCTGCTGGCTGAAGGCAACCATAAAGCAACGCCAGGCACATCCGGCATTTTGGCAAGAATTTACGATTGCCCCAGCACATTATGCCTGCGAGTGTATCTAACACTGTGTGCGAGTGTGTGTGTATATATGTGTGTGTGTGTGTGTGTGTGAGTGTGAGTGTGAGTGTGTGTGAGTGTGTGTGTGCGAGTGTGTGTGTGTGTGTGCGATTGTGTGTATCAAAGGTGTTTATGATTGACGGTCACGCTCGTGTGCATTCACCTTAAAAAAGTTTAGCCAACAATTTTCACTGGTTATTATTTGTTCTTTCAACTTTCAACTTGTGGTTGAGCGTGACACTTTTGTACGATTTGCGTTGCTGCGCTTTCTTTGTGTCCCGAATGTATAAATTGCTGCCATTTCCGTTTGTTTGTCAAGGCTGCAAGCTCTCCCTACCACCCACTCTTCCATCCCTAGTCAGTCGTCGCCGCCTTAATCGTCGCCATTATTGTTTGCGCCAACATCTCGCGTCGTCCTACAAATCCGTTCTCCTTTACGCCCAGCTGCCTTAGGATACATTTTCACTGCCGTCCTTCAGAGACCCTCCCCCTGCTTCCATATAGCAAACAAATACAGTGTCATAGCTTGCCCGGTGCCCCTTTAGACAGCTTGCTGGTCATTTGGCAGTTGGCCAGCAATTTGGCATTTCGATTGCATGTTTATCGTCGCTATGCTTGTTCGTATTGTAGTTATTGCAAAAATTGCTTAGCGTCTGTTAGTTTTCTAAATTTTTTTCGTTTTCTTTCTGTTTTTTTTTTTTTTTTTTAATAATCGCACACCCGCTAAAGACCCGCCTGAAGAAACTCTTCTATGTATTTCATAATTGCATATTGCGGTCCATTGCACAAGTCATAAAAACTTTGAGTGATCTGGTCAGTTTACAAGACTTGACTACTTTATGGTTACACAATTTCAACATCTCCTATTTCTATCAGGAAAAGAAGAACTAACAAAATAATTTCATAAATATAATTTGTTTAGTCGGTTTTCAAAGATTTCTTAATAGAAGTAATATGCACACTTTTAATGCAGTCTGTTGTATTTTTGGCTGCAATAATCAAGTTGCAATTTTAGTCATTGTAAAAAGTCATCCGGCTACAGCAGATTTCCTAAGATAAAAACTAAAAACCTCTTATTCTGAGTAGTTGCTTCAACTGTGTTTCAAACTTTTAAGTTCTGTTAAAATGACCTAATAGAAAAAACCACAAGGTAGAATAGTTATTTTAGGCACGCCGAAGATTAAATACCCTTGTTCCCGGAGATTATCTGCTGATATATTGTGAAATATTATTATATTCTGACCGTTTTATGTGCATTTAATTTTTAAATGTCCTGCTTAACGTCTTGCTGCGAATTCAACATACATTTTGTCTTGTTAAAAACTATTAAGAAATATTTCGAGCTTCGATCAGAAAATTAGATGCCAGCAGATCAACTCTGATCTAAAAAACGAATACCTTTTCCTTTGTATGCCTATAATGATTTCTACAATATTCTTTTTAGTCAGTTCCCAACTCTTCTTCACTTTTCAATAAAAAAAAAAATTTCTTCACTCTATAATGAATACAAATTTCTTTGTATACTTATAATGATTCACCCTATATTAGTAGTAAGTTTTCCTTTTTCTTTTGCGCTTTTCAATGAAAAGTCTTTTGCAGATTAGTTCTCTTTAGAGTGGTCTTCTGGTCTCTCTCCTTCAGTTCATATTCCACAACAGCTTGGTGCAGGTATATTGTAGTGAGTTATTATATAAACTTATTATTTTATGCTGTGTCTACTTAGCCTTTGCGTGCAGCTGACAAGTTTACCCAGAATACCTGAAGATAGCATAACGAAACCACCAGCAGCCAGCAGCCAGCAGCCAGCTGCCACGGCAGGGAGAAACTCCCTCTCGTAATTAACGGCACTTAAGTATGCAGGCAACGTAGAAGGGAGTTGAATGCCACAGCATCCAAACTTATAGCGGCAACCTTTACTACGTTATTGCCACTCTTTGTGCAACTTTGGTGTGCAGTGTTTTGGTAATGTTCTTAGCCATTGTTGGTAGCGGCCCTTAAAATTTTGACTAATTCAGAAATTCGCTCTTGTGAAGTTAAAATTTCGTGGCCTAATTAGTGGCCAAAAACTTTGTATTACTGTTGTCGCACTCATTCCTTCATTACCAACTTCCTACTTTGTACACTGTAAGTTGCACTTAGTTTGCATTTGCAATTTATTCAGTTGGCCCGAACCAAATGGCAAATGGCTTTTGGTCAAGTTAAAGCTTTGTGGCCCTGTGGCAAATCTCATCATTTGTCTTGTTAGTGGCGGTCATTTGTGTGGACAGCCTCCAAGTTGATATTGAAATATTCAACAACAATTACGCACAAGGAAGCAAATAAATATGCTGTTTACTTGCTGCCTGCCGTACACACAACAATTACCAATGGTATGTGTACACTGAGAAAACCCAGCGAGTAGTTGGTATTTGGTTTTGGAATCTCTTTCATAGTTTGTGGGGGTGCCTAATCTTGATGAAGACATTGTTAAAAGCTAAAATGTTCTTGAATATAGTATTTTCGCAGAGTATACACTGTTGTGCTGCGTTGACAAATGGGCCATTTGTTCTTTTTACCTTGCTGTCCGGATTGCCAGTGAGAAACTTTAGCTCCGACTCGGTGCCGTTCAAAATAATTGAAACATTCTGCTCAGCCTCGTCGCACTCTGTTGCAGGATGAAGAGTCAGGTGATTACTCTATTTAAGTATATCGGAGAGAGAGAGACGGAGAGAAAGAGAGATAGCACTTACCTGGCCCGTCATACGCATTGATGCAATCGGAGGTGCGAAACTGTGAGACTAGCGCCTGTTTGCCCACACCCTGGGAGCCGAGCATCTCCACGCGATAGAATTCCACCGGCTGATGATTGTCCTGGGCGGAGCTCTCGGCGAAGCCATTGGTGCTGCCGCCGCCATTGTAGTTGCTGCCCAGGCCCAAACTGCTGCCCCCGCCACCGCCACCATTTAATGCGGCCATCGCATTACGCGGATGCATTGGACTGACCGGTGCAAGGCTGCTGCTGCGCGAGCGACGCCTGCGAAACGAGTCGCCGCGATTGATGATGCCTGCAAAACAGAGAGGGAGTTAACCGTCAGTTGCATGCTCCAAATCAGGCATTGCAACAATGATGAAAGTGACAATGTTGCAGTCAAACCTAATCAATTGCATAATGCTCTTTTCACTGTCTAATACACATTGCCGTTAAGGAGCAAACTTTCTATTTGATGAAGAGAAAACGCTTCAGCTGTTACCTGTTTCAAAACTAAAAACATTTTCTACTTCAAAGAAAGGAAGAGAAAAATCTTGATTTTATAAAGACACGACTTCCCGTTTCTGAATAAAAAAGTTATAAATTCTGAATTCAGACCGATATTTTAGATCGAAGTGTAAGGAAACTTTTACTTTTAGTGAAGTAAACAAAAATAAATTTTAAAATTTTGTGAGTATATTTTATATATATCATAAATATCAAAAATATACAATTTATTTATAATGAAGTTTCGATTTAAGTTTCGAAAAAAAAAAAACCAAAAACATTTTAATACATATACCAGAAGATGTAGTTTAGCAGCTTAAATTCATCGTATATATATATATGTATATTCATTTTGTGAATCAGTGTATACATATTTAAAATGTAATGCGGACTACGTGTTTTAGGTAGTGATGGGTTAACGCAATGTATGCGCAATCATTCACCATGTGTTGCTCATACGCCATGTTGTGCATGGCGAAAATTGCTGTTGGCAGCCGTAGGCAGCAAAATGCAGCTCACAAACAAAAGCTACAAAACAATGCTTAATCTGTCTTTTGTGTAAAATTCACCCTCTGCACCTCTTAACGCCCTGTTTGCTGCTGTAATATAGAAAACATGCCGCCCATTTTACAATCCGTCGTTTTGTATCTTTTTGTGGTCTAGTTGAAATGGTTTTTGTGCAGCTGCCAACAACGGCAGACAGGAAGATTGGTTTGACGCTTTAAATTTAAAAATTCATTAGCTGAAATTTATTTTAAACCTTATCTGTACATTTTGCCCCAAACATATTGAGGTAGGCATTCGAAATACAAATTTTCTATCTCAATTGCTTTGGTGCAAGACAAATTAAATGTCAAATCCTATGTTAGAAATGCTCTATAAATATATTGGATGTGAAGAGCATGCATAACACGTCAATTATTTTAGGACTTAAAAGAACATTTGTTCAGCAACGTGAATTTAAATAATATATCAAATGCAACAAAATAAATAACAAAAACATTAAATTTAGTTATCGAAACATGCATTGAATTGCATTGGAATTGAAATTAAGCCAAGGGATTAACCCAAAAAAGCAAGAAGAAAAATTTGGCAGATGCCCGATTTGAATGTTTACATGATTTTTATTTTGTTTACATTTAATAGTCATAAATAAATTAATAGCCTGGTTTATTGCATTTTTGGTCGATGTTTGACGTTATTTTTGAATTCGCTGCGGTCATTAATTGTGTAATTTGAATTAATTGCAAAAATTGCTATAAACATCTAAAAGTGCAGAGGAAGGGCCAAATAGGGAAGGAGGTGTTCAGTGTACGGCCATCGGCATTGGAAAGCAATAAAAATGCCTGGCTGGGTGGCATTTAATAGAAATTCACAATTGCGAGCTGCAATAATTCAAATTTCAATTTTCTTCAATTGTGTGTGCTGCCTGGAAACAAAAGGTGAAAACTGCCAGCAATATAATTTAAAACTTGAAGCAATGTTTTTCTTTCTTTGTTGTATTGTTTTATTTTGTTTTGCTTCATTACAATAAATATTTGCACAAGTGCCGAATGTTTAATTTTAGCCCCGTTTCGCACAGGCTATCGGCAAGTGTTGTTTGTGCCTGATATGATTCAAGTTTATGGGCAAATTTATGTTTAGCATTTAGCTAAATGATCTTGGAAATATAGTTAAAAATACGTGAATTCTGTTTAACTAATAACGAAGCAGTCTAAACAAAAAGCCTTTCAAGAATTCATCGCTTTCCATTTTATTGGCTTTTCTTTTAACTTATCTCCTTGAACACAACATTTGTTTTACACGCTTCTTTGCTTTTTGATGTCTCATTGAATTTCTATTTCTTGATTTTCTCGCATCGCCAAATTCACCTTGTTTTTCGAATTTTTTAATAATGAATAACTGTTTAAGAAAATAAATTTCTGCTTTTATTTGTCGATTGATTTAAAGATTGCCGAGTGTTACACGAGATCTTGCACATGTTTTTTTTTGCTCAAGTATTTTTGGATTTGAAGTGGCTGAGAATATTTCAACTATGCTGGCATTTGTGCTATTTTTATATTTTGTAACTATTAGCTAAACTTTATAAACTTTAAGGAGATCAAATGAATAAAATATTCAATATTTTGTACAGTATATATGGACACACGGATAATATTTAAGGTGCGAAATAATGCAACAAGGAAAAAATAGATTAAGAGCGTGTATTTTTTGAAATATAAAAATGTATATAAATCGAATGAGATTGGAAAAGAAAATCATTTTTTCTGTCTACAGCTGAACATGTGCAAAATAAAAACCTGTCTATTTTCATTATTGTTTTTATAAATAGAATTTGCTGAGATAAAGCCAATTGAGTTGTGCCAGCTGCAAGGCCAGCAACTGATCTAACTCACATCCGACTGTTTTGGATATACATTCAGCCACACACCCCAAACCAGACCCCCACACACTCATACCCCACACACCCTCAGCCGGGCATCCAAACACACAGACACACCCTCTTTATTGTCCATAGTCAACGGAGAACGAATTGTGCGTGGACATTACTCGGTTATAATTCAATTTAACCAGGCACACTGTTGCATCCAGTTTATATTCCATTTCAATCACATACACACACACACACACACACACACACACACACACACACACACACTGGAACGCATTGTGACGGCTTTTGGCCAGCTTTTCATTTCACTTTTCATTGGCTGACGCTGATGACCAACATACGTCGGCGTTTCAATTAATCACTTTGCCTGTCAAATTTTCTGCCCCCTTTTCGCACACTTTAACACTTGATTGAAATATTCTTAGCTCTTTTCCCTTGTTTTTTTTTTTTGTTTTTTACCAACAATTTTTCAATTTTTGTTTAAATTCAAACTGTGAACATAATTGATGGGATTTGGCTTGCGTTACGCTTCTGACGACTCGTGCCTGAATCGACTGCGTATTAAGTTTAATTAAATTTGTGCACATGACGCACCCAATATAACCGCAAGGATTTCACACAAATATATATATATATATATATATATATGTACACATCTAGATGGAGAGATAACCACTTGCACATGCAGACATTTACTTGTATTTGAAAGCAATCTAGTTGAGTAAACGCTAGAATTTCATTGAATTTTAATATGCAGCTCGTTTCATATACCATTTGAATCAGGTCCCCCGCAAGTCTGCACTTCGTGGTGCCTTGCTGGGCTGGGTTGGTTGACAATTTAACGTACTCAACTCAAATTGTGTGAGCATGTAAAGAGCAGACGACAGACACAGCCAGTTACAAAGTCTCAAGTTGAGTCTGCTAACGTAAACTGAATACCCTTTCAAACAATTTGCCATAAGAAGAAAATGTGTTTGCATCAATATACTTAAATTGATCTCATGTTCGGCTGCATAAAGTTGGAGTTGTTCGGATATTATAGTCGGAACTATTATTTAGCAATGCGGATGACGCAGAAACTTAACTCAAAAAATATATACTCAGAAAATATATATACTTGAAGTTAGATATGGTTTAAATAAATGAAGGAAATAATAAATAACTAATTCGTTCAATGATCGTTTAAGGTAAAGTGATTTTTACTTTAAATAATTTAGTTTATAAAATAAGAAATTATTTTCAATAACCAATAAATGATTTTTTAGTGTTTTTCAGGTAGTTTAATTCAATGGGATATTCTAAATCTGTTAAAGAGTATTTTTGAACTTCCATCTCTAATTAAGGAAATAAAATAGAGATGATATTACTCACCTAACAGACAGCAGAAGCTATAATTTAAATATGAAATCACTGAGTACTCTTAAATTGGTACACTTAAGCTGCATGCTGCTTGGTAAATTATTAATGCCTGTTGTTAGGGCAAATAAATAACTTGGTGTCAAGTCTAGTAATATGTGTGTGTGTGTGTGTGTGTGTGTGTGTGTGTGTGTGTGTGTGTGTGTGTGTGTGTGTGTGTGTGTGTGTGTGTGTGCAAGTGTGCTGCTGATTGAGCTTAAACACGTACTTAAAGTCTACATGCATTTATGCATGTAAAGATACATCCACAATCACACACACACACACACACACACACAGCTCACACAGACTCAGACAATGGCATGCTAAAGTTTTCGTTTGGGTTTAGGTTTCGTTTGTGCCACGTTGCGTATGTGTAACAATAACGTGACACAAATATATAAATGGCATTTAGTTGGAGCTGATATATAAAGTGTTGTATGCCTATCTTAAGTGGCACTCAAAAGGACACTGATATCCTTTTTGCGCAAGGAGCAGCAACCTTTTAAGGTTTCAATAAGTTCTCCAGACAGTGGCAAAATAATAATTTCATGCCAAATGATCTGACACAGCTGCTCGACTCCTTCAGAATCCTTCTGTGGCGACACAGACACACATTGTAAAAGCTAATCCCTGACATCTTGTCCTGTCGACTCTTCGGTTAGTTTTCAATTTAAAAATTAATAAATGCGGCTAAGAAGCCTTTTGTACTTGTTATTTATGCCACACTGCGTCTCTTTTCCTTCCCTTCTCTCCCACTCTCTTTTTGTGTTACGTGTGTTTTTCCGGCTTTGTCACTTACCTCCTTTGGATGCACTAAATGTGCGCAGGCGATCCACATCCTCGTCGTCATCGTTCACTCTCAGGTGATGCATGTTCATTGTGGGCACGTCCAGAAAGGCGTTCGATTTTCTATGCCCTGCAAAATCGTGAAATTAAATTAATGTCTCTCAATTCAATTGCATTACAATCAACGATTGCGAAGCAGTTTTTTTATATCATTACTGAGTGGAATATAACCTTTTTTTTTACAAAATGTGGAGTACAAAACAGGGGAAAAAATGTTTGAAAAACCCTGTTGGAAATTAAAAGCTGAGTCAGCATTTTGTAATTATAATGCTAAAGTCGAATGAAATTCAATGTTGATTAAAGTTTTTATGCCGGCATTAGTTGCAAATGGTGCTGTTTTATACACAAATTATCCATTAATGTGATTAATGTGATTATTTTCGGATAGCATAAGCAAACTTCTGAGTATACAGCTTTGAAAAATGTGGAATTAATATATTTATATCCTCAAAGTTAGGTGCGATACGAAAGAATAACAAAAATACACATAAATTCAATTAAATCGCTTCTAGACCTGATTAAATGCTCTTTCAATTAGTTAATATAGGTGGTTGATTGCCATGTATGATTCTATATTCTATATATAGTGTGATAATTGGCCTAATGGACAATTTAATTATTATTTTATCTGCTAGGGTATTTATTATTCGGGAATTCAATAAAGTTAACAGCTCTTTCTGGTTATTCACTGCCCATAATTGTTAAGTTTTTTTCTTCTTTCTTTCTTTGTATTTTACCCCTTTTGTAGGCGGTTTTTGTTTTTGTTGTCTGCTGCCTGGCACAGATTTACACAAAATGTGGGTGCGCCTACGGGGAGCGGGTGGAAGGGGGTGTACATACTATAAGTACATTTTGTGCTTTATTTGGATTTCTGTGCGCATCGGAAGTGGGTCAATGGTTAATTTCAACGTTTTACCCGAGTGAAAGCCTTAATTAAATCAACTTTATAGCAATATCTATTATCGCTGCTATGGATATATAAGACAATAATGGAACAGAGAACCTTTTAAAGTGACTTCAATGCTTTAAATGATTGATCTTTATAAATAGTCTGTCATCACTAAGACATTTGACTGTTATAATAATTATAGTCAACTTTTAATTGGGCTGCCTGCTGCTCAATTGAACAAATATTTTAAGCTGTCATTAACTTTGGCTAATTTGTTGGTGCCACAGTATTTGATTGTCCCGTGCCTCATTAAAAGGAGCTTACACACACACACACACACAGACCGCACACACTCACGTACTTACCGTGTGGCTGCGGCCGGCGTTGGGAGAGCTTACGTCGCTGCGGTGGCGTCTCTGTTTCACTGAGGCGCGGCTCGCTGGTGCAATAGGAGCGTGTGTCCTGCAGCGGTTGCTGCTGCTGCTGCTGCGCCTGGGTGCGTCGTCGTACCTGTAAAAAGATGGAGCAGTGAAATGGACGCTTAAGGACAAGTAACAATTGCTCAGCTTAATGCCAAGTGGTGTATACTTAATCTGGGCTTTAAGCCATCACCGATGGCATCATCAATCAGCTGCTAGCTGAGGGACACAGATAGAAAGAGCAGGGCTATTGGGGCTATAAGGTTATCTGTCTTTGATTTATGCGCTGATGCAGCAAAGAACTCAAATTGCAAAATGTCAAACCCACAAATCAAATGGTATTTGTATCCCTCAGCATCGAGGGACTTGGCACAGCATTGAGGCGACGTTTCAGGCTGATTAGCACGAAAACAGTCGCACGTTGGGTGTAAAATGTCAAGGCTAACTACTAAGAGTACTCGAATATGAAGAGTGCACAATGAGATACCCTATAAGTAGCCCTAATACAAACACACACACAATAACTACAAGGTTGGACACTCAAACATACTCAAGTTGATGCTCTTCTTATCAATAAGACATGTTTAGGAAACAGAGCTGGAAATATGTATATTAAATATGGCTACTTTTTTCAACCGAGTAAATTATTCACAAATGATGTAAGTTTGTTCTGCAATTGATATTTGTAAACATCAGAAACATATACATTTCAGCGACGAGGAGAACAAATATTTGCGAAAAGTAAATATGCAAATACAAAACATCTTAAAATACTAATGTTTACATGTTTACTAATAATACAAAGACCAAAGCAATTTACGTTATTACACTTCTGTGTAGATATAAAATGAAATACATTTGAAATGATATATATTCACTCCAAGTTTCAAAAAATTATACCCTTGAGTTTAGAAAGAGGCAAACTTTTCTTTCAGAAATATGCTTTCTGAATAATAAGGTGAGTTACCCATGAAATCATTTCGACTTTCTACAATTCAGAGTATTTCTTTTTTTTTGAGTGTAGGAAGCAGTTGGAAATGTATTTATTTATGGATACATTTTTCATCCGGATAAGTTATTCAAAACTGATGTAAGCTTGTTCTGCAAGTGATATTCGTATGTAAATATACATTCAAAATGTCAGCTCGATAGACATGTATATAAATATATTTATATTTGGCTTCGGAGACGTCTCCATCTGCTCGGTAAATACACTTTAACATGTAATGCTGATGGTAACAAAAACGCACCACATAAATCAGCAAAGTGTTTTCTGTTTTCTTTGTGTGTCACTCAATTGGCAATCAGTGTTGCGATTGTTTTAAATGCACGTCTCGATTCAAGTAAATCCTTTTCAGCAGCCATCGTTGACAACGCAATGAAATCATATTTAAGCAGCAGCTGTCTCCCTCTTGGCACCTGTTCCGCTTCATCCAGCGAGGCTAGGCTAAAACTCAAGCGACGTGTGAATGCCGAGCTGAGAATTTTGTTAGCAGCTTCCTGGCAGTTGTAGACGAGCTCACTTTGTGGCTTTCACACGAGCTGAGCTGGCCGGAAGCGTTGCTTACGTGCTGCCATCAGTCGTCAAGTGTCTGACGGAATTGGGCCACGCTGAGAGTCGTCCAAGTGGATGGCTGGATGGCTGGATGGCTGGGTGAGTGAGTGAGTGGACGTTGATGGCGGTGGCGTCGGCGTCAGCGTCAGCGGCCATTAGCCAAGTTCTGTCTGTTTATTTAGTGGCCCACTGTCCAGAGCCCAGCACCTTTTTTTATGAGCCCTCAGCAGGCAGCTCAACAGCAGCTCAGCGGCAACAGCTCGCGTGACCCGTAATTGCTGTTCTTGTGCCATATTTGCGTGGCTTCCTTTTTGGACTTAATCAAATATTGTTGCACATACATACATACATACATACATACATACGTAGAATATATATTGAGTAGTTTTTTCTTTGGTGTCATCACCGGATGCAGCATGTCTTCACTTAGTTGAACTTTCTGGCACAAAATTAATTACATCCGGCTTTTGTGCGTTTGATCCGGGCCAACTTTCGTCGTCGTCGTCGTCGTCGTCTTAGCCAGGCCGTGTCCTCTTTGCTTGTCTTCAATTTGTATCTGCTTAATTCCCAATTAGTCCGTGGGGCATTGGGCCCATTCTTTGTCGGCCCCCCACACACACACATAGTGTGTCTAGCTGTTAATTTATTTCATTTGTGGTTCATATGTCTATATGAGTGTATAAATATTGAGACACTAAAAAGTTGATTCCTATGCACAAATCACTGTTAAGCTGACCAATTCAATTCCAAGTCCACCACGTAAAACCAAATTAATTAATGTATAATCACAATACAGGTTCTTGTTATTTACTTGAGATAGCGATACTTATCTTGTGTGCTCATCGAATACCGATAATTATTATTAATATGAACACCTTTCAAGTATTAGAAAGGCATTTAATATGAGTTTTTAAATAGGGAAATTGGATAAAATTTCGTATCTCTGATTTTTCCCCCTTTTCAGGGGTATGCAAATAAAATTTGTGGTTGGCATTGCTACTGAAATGTGTTTTCTTTGTTGGAATTGCTTCAGTTTGCATCTTGTTATTATTCGGTTTTGCAGTTCAACTTCTATACCAATCTGGGAGTGCGACGTCTTTTAAATTGTCACCACCCTGTCTCAACAACCGCTTTCCCCACTGCATCTTCGTCTCTTGTCCCACATGTTCGTCGGAGGACGTCTCATGTTCGTCTGAGGACCCATTCCACAATCTCGTAAAACTTTTGCTGTGAACTTATTAAAACATCGTGTGAGCTGAAAGTTAGACTCAAGCAAGAAACAAAAACTCATTACATTCCATTTGCGAGCTGATACTCTCCTCTATGGTGATGAGTGCCACGCCCACCAACCAGTGCCAACCAAGTGCAGCATGTGTGCTTTACAGCAAAGCGCAAACTTCTTTGTTTGCTACATAGTTGAAATGTCGCCACTTGCAGCGCATCGTTGACATTTTTAGCTGTAACTCTGCTGCACATTCCGCTGGTGTTGCTTTGAAATATCTATTAACATTTACAAATTGCATTTAAAGCTTTGGGATATTTCTCTAAATTTCATAATGAAGTTTCTAATCGCTCTAAAGACTTGTCTTAGTCTCTTAAGGAAAAGCGTTTCTAACTTTAAAATTAAAAATTATTTCCAAAAAGTAAAGATAATTTTTGTGCTGTTTTCTAAAGGAGTTTGGGTCTTAGTGAGTCAACACGCATACGCCATGTGGGACGCGTTCTTTGACACGTGATGTTGCCCTTGTGCGGCATCGCATCAAAAATTGAATTTACCCCAGCACATAATTCAATTCGCAGACACGCATACACACAGACTGGCACACACAGGAGCTCAATCAAAATGCAGATGGAGCTGATAACGGAGTCATTGTGGGGTCGCAGAGACGCAGCTTAAACGACACAAAAGTGTCCCCATTTGGGGACATGCAAAGATCTTAAATGGCACGTGGCATGCTTTACTAGATTGTCAGCACTGTCGCCTTTAGCTGTGGCACGATTTGATTCCATATCGGGTTTTTGTTATGATGTGAAACTCAATGCCTGCTGTCTCCTGTCTGATATCTGTCGCCTGCTTGCCGCAGGCAAACTGTCAAACTGTTGTCCTGCCAATTGGCCATATACACACACCAACACACACACACACACACACACACTATATCCGGAACACTTACACGTCACACATCCCTCGGGCGTTGTTCCGATTTCATTATCAAGCGGCAACAAAAATAAACTCGCCGTGGGGATTTGCGTCCAAATCGATTAATATTGTGAAATGATTTCAATGCAAATCTCCAAACCAACAACATTTTGGTTTAAACTACTTTCCATTAATATCTATATTTGTGTTTATCCCTCGAGAGGAAAATATTGTCTTAAATATTGGTATATATATATACGAGTATATATGTATATATACATACTGGCAATAGCTGAACTTTTGCAAAATAATAGAAAATGTATGGTTCTAAAATTAGTTTAGTGAAATCTGTATTCGATATTATACTCATATATTGGATGTGGCTGAAGAAGTGAGCTGTTTATTGAAATGCGTATTTAAATGTATTAGAACTTATTCATAAAATACCAAATTCTTTGAATATTGTTGTATATACCTAAATTCTGGACATATCAAGGGATTAAGTGTAATTTAATACATACAAAGCTGCTTATAATTTATTCTAAAACAAGTAGATTCTCTTTGACTTGAACAAACATTGATCAAGTTAGAACTGTTAGTCAGATGTGCTCTGAAAAAAAAATTCCATATATATATAAAGAAATATAATATTTGTTGACTCTTCTATTTTGTATATTTAAATGAAAATTCTAGACTGTGAAATGATCGAACCGCGGCTGACAACTTATTTGATGAATCCCAGCATCTATTCAATACATGAGAAGAATGCATTGGCTCCGGTGCTGAGCATGATCCAACGGAAGCATGAGGGCATTGAGGTAACTGTGCTGAGGGAGCTGCTGCATCTGGACGAGGCGTACAGGACCTACTACAGGGAGTGGCTCAAGGAGCTTGGACTGCAGCGCATCGCTGCCGAGACGCTACATCCACTGAATCAAGAGCTTCTCTTACGATCAGACTCACACTGCCGGAGGCCGGCAGCAATCAACGCTGAAGGCGATGATGCTATGATCAAAAAATATCAGTTGCACTATCAGATCATACTCGGCTCCAATCAATCCTTGAATCGTGGCATTAAAAACATGCGCTCAAATCTCATCGCCTTTCGGCGGGCGTTCAACAAGTTGGATTTGAATGATGAAACTCCGCTCATATTGGGCGATGCATTCCACAAGCCAGTCAAGTTCTTCATTGGTCTGGTCAAGGAGCTATTCAACTATTTCTATAGTCACTTTCTGAAACTGGACTGCGGTGCAAATATGCTCGATCCGGCGGATATCAATGCGCTCGAGAGCTATCAGAAATTGTTGACGCCGTCCGAGGAGTTCGAGGAGTATCTGCTGCACAATCTTGGCTATTGCCACTGCCTTCGCCCCCCGCAGCCCTGCCCCGAGAGGCCAACAGTTACGCCCATGCCTGGGGAAAATAAGGAAAATAAAAGAAGGGCACAGCTGAGTCGATGCAATCGGCGTGTCATAAAGATGTCGATGTTAAGGGAAGAGTCGCACAGTGAGTTAGATCACAACCATTCCACATATGTCAATGCTTCAGATTTGGAGAATGAGTTGCGCATGAATCAGCTGAGTTCCCGAATTGCCCTTCTCCGCGATGGCGCCTACAGCAGACAGGCGGGACGTGAGCGTGGACTCGTCCATCAAATGATCTATGCACTAAGTCCCTCACTGGTTGCGTCAAATTATTGATGATCCAGCTATATACATAGATAAAGTAACTCTGTAGTTTCAAGTGGGGCGCCTCGGCAACCAATAAGTTTCCGCTGACAATCGCTTAATACTGTGTGTCGAGCAATTCATAAATGGCAAACTATAAATTATCGCACATGTGTTTGTATTCGCGAGAAGACATTTCGAAGAAACTTGCATTTAAATGAAAACGACGAGCTTGCCACTTTGTTGTGGCACGCAAGAGGCATTTGGTGGTTAACAGTTCAACTCTGAACTAACTACTGAATGGTTGCAACATTTGAACTGCCACAGGCGTATTGCAAACATAAATCCGATTAGCAGCCAAGCAACACGAATGGGTCCAATGAACTAGCAGCTGCCACAGCAATAAAGCCAACAGTTAAAAGGTTTGGTGGAGAGTAGTTTTTACTCTGGAGTTTCTCAATTTTCACTTTGGCCCACTCGTGCTGTGCAGTTATTTATAAAGCAATTACGGCAAATTGCAAAAGCAACAACTTGGCAACACAGTCAGGACAAACTGGAAATAATCGCATGATAAAGTAGCTAAAATATACTTTGTCAAGTACTACAAAATGTGACAGACGACAACGAAGATATTTTAGGCAGTATATTATTATTATTTCGCCATTGGTTTCAGAGTGTGGTAAATAGCTATATTAGAAATGTTTTTCCTTAAACCAAAAAATACAAACATTTAATAAGCTAAACTAACTTCATTTACAAATTCCATTAATCATATTTCCAGAATGCATAAATTTCCAATTATATTTTATACTCTCTGATAGATGGATAAATAGATGTTCTTTAAGTCTTAAACCGCTTGCACAAATTAGTATAAGTTACTTACAAAGTTGTAATTTAACAATATTATTATTTTATTAAGCATAATATTGACTTTACTATAAATTAAGTACAGAGATGAAGGCCCTAATAGCCATATCATTCCCAACGAGCTCTGAAGTTTTAAGCTCTGTAAATAAATAAATAAATAAATAACAAAAGGTTTTCACCACCACTTTTCACACTTATGTGAAGAATTTTTCAAAAATTACGCATAATGTACTCTCCCATAACATAAAGTTGCTGTGTATAAATAAATAAGCTCTTAGTTCATTCAGAAAAATAATCTTCCTAAAATTAAACTCATCATAAAAACTAGCCATTTTCATGGTTCCTAAAAACTGCTATATTAGTCCATTGTCTGCCTCAGATATCGAGTAGCTCGGTGGGAAGTCACTCACCAAATTAAATTATATGAATTTATAAACTATCTAACAACAAAATAGCTAATGTAATAATTCTGTATGACGCATATGAGAACAGCCTAAAAATTTGGCATCTTTTTTAAAACTTTAGCTAGCTTTTAGCAAAATGGCTACGAATCATAAGGTGAGCTACCCTTCAGGTTGATTATTTTCCTGCCTGTACTTAAAAAAGGTTTTCTCCCTTTTTCCAGCTCCCACAGCTTTCCCCGCTCTTTATGTTTTATGGATTATTAAGTATGCTTAAAATATATTGAGATATTTATGTGTACCTTAATGTACTTACGTAGTCTGCTCATCTTTTTTCTTTTACGATGTAATTTGAAAATTATATTTAAATATGTGTTTTATTACGTAAGTTAAATATCGCTAATGATTTATGGACTCACGAAAACAGCACTAAATTCTAGCTACAAAATGTGCGCAAAAACTGAATTGAGCAGGCAAGCATTTCATTCGATAAGCAGCCAACTAATTAATAATTAAAACAGTGTGTCCCAAAAGTTATGTGCTACTCACCGATCTGGCGCCCGAGGTGATGCGTGCACTTTGGGAGCGTGTGGCTGGGCGGCGACGTCTGTAGCCGGGTGTGCCGCCCTCGGGCGTGGCACTGCCCGAGGGCATGTTGTGGATGACTGTCTCGATGCTTGCCCCAGTGGCACAAATCGAGGCGCTGCGCGTCTTTTTTTGCATACGATGATGCATGGGCGAAATGTCGTCCACCATTTTGTTAGCTGAGTTTTTCCTGGTTCTGGTTTCACCCGACTTATCTGTGGCTTTATATTAGCTGTGCTTGTTGTTGGCTGTTTTGTACTCGTGCTTCGATTTCTAAGTAAATGACTGCAAAATGCTATTTGTGTGCTGTTGGTGGTTTATTGTGGTGGTGGTGCTGCTGCTGCTGTGGTTGCACTTTTGAGTGCATAACTGAGTTTGCGGTGCTCTGCAAATAAATACAAGATAAGCGAAATATAAAGCAAATGAAAAACACTTAAAATTGCCAAATTTAAATAAAAAATACAAATTTCTTAAATATTTGCAGGTATTTAGAAAATGTTTTCTCGGCCATGTTTTAAAAATAAACAACGCAACTGAAAGCAAAGCTGAATAATGCGAAAATTCAAATTTGTCGGTGACTTAAAAACTAAATCTAAATGTATAACAACATGCAACATAATTTGCTGTGTGATTTTTCATTTCACTTTTCGGCATTAAACATAGAATAGAATTGCGTCTCTTATGTTTTTCCACCCAGTCCCCTTTTCATTTCCCTTCGACCACTCGCATTTTATTTTTAACCTGTTTCGCTTTTCACAAGTCCCCCAAAACTGGGTCAAAGTCCGAGCAACGCACGGCATCGAATAGTAGCCACAAAAATGGCGTGTAAAATCACGCATCCAGAAGGGGCAGGCTGAGGGGCAGGGACTGAGACAGGTAATGCGTTGCGGGGTGTTGGACGCCATGGGCGGTAAAAGTGGCTGCGATACTATTTAATATACCATTTTTTGCTGGCAACGAAATTGGTAAATCAATAAATTATGTTTTACATAATTGAGAAATTTGTTGCAAAAATTCTACATGCAATGCTGAGTTTTAATTACCTAATAAAATTCAATTATACAGCTCTAAATAATTAAGTATTTAGCTCAGGCAAATTATTCAGTTTATAAATCACATGAGTAATAATATCATCTGCATATGATTAAACTAGTTGGTTATTTAAATTAATATCAATTGTTTTTGCTACTTTATTGTCTATCAGCATCTTTATTCAGATACATGTGATGCTATCCATTCTAAGAACTACTTATTTCTAAGCAGCTTCATATTGTATCCCAACAAATTCTAAATTTATGCGTTATTTTGGCACACAATTAAAACTTTACAAGTTGAAATTTCCCAAAAGAATTTCTTGTGAATGGAATTCTTTGTGCTGTTCGCTTATGAGTTTTCTTTACCAATACCAAAAATGTTCTTGTTTCACGAATTCCACATTTCTTGTATTTCTTGTGATTATCGTAACAATATCACAACTCCAATTATTCACGGACTTTAACTTTGTTCAGCGTAACTTGGATTGCGTCACTAACTCTTTCGCCTCCCTAATCGAATTTGAGTGCCGCTGTCTGAACTCTTGAGAACTCAATACACACCGTCTGATGTGTGTGTGTGTGTGTGTGTGTGTGTGAGTGTGTGTGTGTGTGTGTGTGTATTATGTGGTTCGTTGTGAGAGTGCTTAAGTGTGTCCGTTTGTTTAATCACGTATATTTTCTGCTTTTCTATTTCTAAAAATACATTTTTCTTTGGATATGTTTCGCTTTCTTTTGCCATGTGTTAGTTTATTCTTGCATCATGCGTAAAGCGTGGCCGACACAAGGAAACTTTCTTGTTTCTCTAAACATTTCACAATTAACGTTGTCAGTAAGCGAGACGCAGAGATTGCGCGCGTTAATCTAGAATGCCTCAAGTGGCAGCCGCAGTGTTGCAACTGAAACAATGAAAAATGAATGGCGAGAGCGAACGATGGAGCATGAGGTGGGGCAGAGTTCTTTGCAGTTCATTACGGCAAACTCATCCTGGTCCTGGGAGAGTCGTGCAGTTTAATTGACACTAATTGACATTTGCAAGCGAAACGAAACAAAATCGAAGTTTCTCAGGCATCTTTAAGCCAATTGCTTAGTATCTAAGCAATGTCAAAACAAAATTGAATTAACGAGCCCACACACACTGGAACTATGGTAATAATGATGATGGCTTGCGATGATTGCCATGGAGTCTTGAGCATTATGAGAATCAAAACATATTTGTAATCTATTTAGGCTCATGCCACACTGTTTGGACGTGCATCATCAGCTGCCGACAATGTATCCATGTCCATGCTCAGCAGCAGCACCTCTCTGCCTCTTTCTCGGCTCGCTTCCTGCTCCTCCTCTCTCTCTCCCCCTCTTTCCCTCTGACCTGCTTTTTACTCCTGCATAATCGAATTACGCTTCAAAGTCGTTTAGCCCCTCAGACTCAAAATTCCACGAGCACCGCGCCTGTTAGTTGTTGTCAGTTTCCTGTTCCTCTCCCTAAGTGCAATTCGGTGCGTGCCCCCACAGCTGCAAGATGCTGTCCCCTGAATCTGCTGTCAAACACTTTAACGAACTGCCGGCTGCCCAAGTTATGAATAGCTCCTCTTCGAAGGCATGTCGATATTTAAGGTACAGTTAGTCCTTACAGCAGCAACATCTTAATCTTGCTGGATAATTCCAAGGCATGGTTGGACTTTGCTAAAGAGAAAAAATATGTGTGGAATGCTCTCGCTTATTTAGAGTTGATTAAGTCTTGCACATTTATATACCAAAGCGAAAATATATGCTTTACAAATTTATGCAATATTTTAATCTCTTAATCAATTTAAATCCTGTAGCCATCCAGCTCAAGAATGTTTTTAAATTTGTATGCATGTGAACTTCTGCATAAATATTTTTTCCTTATCCCACCAACAAGAATCCTTGAAAATGATACCTGCATATATTTAGTTGAGTTTTAAGCCCAACATTCTGTGAAACTGACCTAACTTATGCAAAAAAAAAAAAGAAGACTTTTATATAATAAATTCTTACATGTTGTGCACAGGTCGGCTTAAGGTGCTGAGCCACTTCTCAAGGAGTTCAAAGTCAAGCAGCTTGTTGTTTAACTTTTGCTGTAATTTCTTTCTTTTCTGTTTCCTGCGCCGTTTTATAGCAATTAACTTTTTTTCAATGATTAAAACGTAAATAATTAGGAAAACGCGTTATTTGCGTTGACTTTCTTACATCTGGCAGCACTTGTTGGGGGGACAAGTCGCCCTTTAAAGCTGCTTAACGTTAGCAGCAGCTCACGAGATACACACACACACATATATATATATATATATATATATATATATAGGCACAATATGCAAACACACACGCATAAACTCACACTAATACATCCATACACCAAGCACAAGTGGGTAAATAATGCAAAAAAGTTTATGCGCGGCGCACGCTGCGTATGCTTTATAAAATACAAAAGAAAACCCTTTAAGCTCGGCCCCGAAAAACTTGGGCCTGACGATAAGCAGACAAAAAGGGTCTTATTCTCCTCAGGCATTGTCATCTTGTGACTTTACGCTTGATTTGCCATGTTGCGAAAATTCAGCGATGCATTGCAAGCAACAGCAGCCAGAAAGAAAGAAACTGGGAAAGCCGAAGTTCATTTACTCTTTTGCTGAAATTTAAATTAAAATAATGCCAATGAAAATATTTTAAGAGTAAATAAAAATTCCTCACTCGTTTGATTATACGAGATTTATTGTTAAATACAAAAAGAAGAATTGCTTGCACACAGAAAGAAAATCGAAAAATTCACTATATTGTTCCGAAAGTATATTTTTAAAATGTTCATTTCTTAATTTCATGGTACATTTCGACTGGAAAATGGATTTTATATTTATACTTCTCTACTTTTATTTACGCCATTCTAATTTAGTATTTGGAAATTATTTATAAAAATAAGAAAAACATTATTTTCTAAATTTCAGGTCGATTTATTTCTGAATGTAGACTGCTTCATATATGGCCTAAGCCCAATGAATTAAGGTAAATAGCTTTACAATGAAATACTAAGAATAGATAGTCAAACTCTTCTACATCGACTTGACTACTGATGGCGATCAAGAATATATTTATCTTATGGATGCAGTGATCAGTCCACTTTCGCTGCTTTACACATTGCACTACAAAGTGCTAATGTGCTTTTGCAAGAGTATAATAAGGGATACAATGGCCCTCAGCTTCTGACCCACTCAGTCGTGCATGAAACTGTTGCAGATGAAGTCGCCAGCGGCAGCTGGCTTGTTTGCATTCGAATCATGCCACAGGCCTAACAACAATAAAAATAACAGAAAGAAAGACGGGATATTTCTGACATACCGAAAACTACATACCCTTGTAGAATGAAGTTCAGCTGCAGAAAGTAAACTTCCCCGAACGATTGTTTTAATGGTAGTCATATGATATTGATTGAGTTTAGGCTGGATATCTTAGCAATTATTTAAATTAAATTGCTTAACTATGGTTAACTTATCTCACTTCAGAGGTTCAGAGACTTCTCTTTCACTTTATCTTACTATCATTAATACTGATGCTTAACAATTTTCCTTATCTCCATTCCTTGTAATACATTTTGGACCATTTCGCATTTTAATACTCCCAGATTTATTACATCCCTTATTTTATTATTATTCTTTCATTTGAAAACTGAGTTGAATTATTAACTTTTAATTTTAAATCATATAAATTGTAACTTTAATTTTGTGGACTGTTTTTTGGTCAATACCCTCTGCAAGGGTAGCAAAACGGTCAGCAGCTGAGCTGACGATGCCTCTAATTGACCGACAATGGCTGCTGCAAGGCATTGACTCGACTTGATTGGCCCCGGGAGAGGGGAGAGGAAGGAGTGGAAGGCACATGTGTGTCGGCCTTGATGGAGCTTTTTAGCTTGTCTTTCAATACAGTCTCATGTGGACTTATTTCGGTCGCTTTATGGCGCCACATGGTGCATTGGGTTCTTTTATTTTTGTTTTTTTTTTTTTGTTTTTTTTTGCTGTTTGCGATTATTATGAAACTTTCGGGACACATTTATCACAGACAAAAATCGACAACGACCAACAGCAAATTGTGTGGCGGTCTATTAACATAAATTTAATGCCAACTCCAATATTTGGCCACATATTGGTTAATCAGCCCACCTATCGGATGGAAGAAGCAGCAGCAGCAGCAGCTCATTGAAGCGGCAGCTGCCACAAGAGCCATACTCACACAGACACACTCACACAAATACACCACATTCACATCGTTGCACATCGTTGACAGCTGTGCCCGATTCCAGGCAACTTAAGTTATCAGCGATACACACACACACACACACAAACACACACACTCAGAAACATTCTCTCACAAACTGTGTGGGAGGCCACTTTTTTATCATTGTTAATGCCGCAGATAAAGCTGACAAAAGCCGATAAGTGTCGCCCGATATCGAGTGGTCTTCCCCTGCCAACTGGCTTGGCCAACAGAGCATTGCCGTTTGTCGACCGAGCTCGGTGAGCAGAGCTTGTGACACCTGTCCACCTGTCCACCTGTTGTCCTGTTGTCCTGTTTTTAAACGAATGTCAAAACCATGACCGCAATCTGCAGCAGAGCGCGATTTACGTAATTTTCTATGCTAATCTAGAGCTGTGATGAAAAGCAAGAAAAAGAATTATATATGCAGTATTAATCTTGAAGACAAGCAATAACCAAAACTGGATTTTAAAAATCTAGCACACTTTTCGCATCAAGGGTAATTCATCATTCATATTATTCAGAAAGTGTATTTTAAGATTAGGGAAGGCTGTGACTTTCTTAAAACCAGACTCTACATATTTTCATTTAAATTTAAAAATATATATCTCAAACTTTTCAGATTGTTGGGAAAATATGGAAAATTTGGGATAGAGCTTCAGAATTTTCAAGTCATAATATAGGAATTATATAACTATTAAAAGAAGTCGGAGAACAAGTTTTTAAAGGCAATTTTAATCAAGCTTAAATAGAGTTGTTAAATGTTTTTAATACAACTTAAACAAAGTCACATCGAGAAGTGTCTGATTAAGTTTAGCGCTATTCGGCAGCCTTAAAATTCAGGAACAATAAGAAAGTTGAACACAAACAGTTTTGTTTCGAGTTCCATCAACTTAAAGTTCATGTTATTTTCTCAATATTCTTGCATTATCATGTTAACAATATATTACATTTTCTTAACAGCTTTAGCCAAAGAGACAGTTTTGTGTTTGTTGTTGTTTCTCAGCTTGCTTTTGTTGTTGTGGATGAGATGCGTGTGTGCTTCGTACATGTCTGTTCATGTTATGTTCAATGTTCTTACTGCCACTACTGTTGCTATTGTTGCTGCTGCTGTTGAAGGGCGTTTGTCGTTTGTTTTCATGGCCACACACAGGTACACACACACACACACGCTCACACACACGCTCACACACACACGCACACACACACACACACTCACACACCTGGACTCATACACCTGTTGCATGCTGACGATAAAATTAATTCCAATGGCTAGCGAAAAGGGGGTCAACTGAGACACGCCCACAGGCATTGTCACAAAGGTCAGAACGCTACTTTGTTGCCTTTTCCGCCACTCATTGCTACCCCCTCTCCCCTCCCCTCCCCAACCCCCCTCTCCAGCCCACGGGGATTGTGTCTATTGTTGTGCTTTTGTTCTTGCCTCATTTTTCTTTCTTTCTCTACGATATTCTTCCTTTAACATGCTTATCATCATTAACATTAGCATTATCATAGCGGCTGTTCGTTAGCGGTTTGGTTAGAGCATCTGTGGCAGCAAAACAATTTTTTATTACACATACGCAGCGTAGACAGACATAAGTTATTTGTGGGGCTATTTGCTGTGGCTGTGGCTGCGGCTGCGGCTGCTCCTCTTCTTTATTTGCTCTTTATATGCTTTTGGTTTTCTGTTTGCTTTTTTCTTTTTCTTTTATTTATTTATTTTTTTTTTTTGTTGTCATCGGTAATAATATTATCATATTTTTGTTTAGGACGCGAAAACAAATTTTGATGCCTGTATAAATTTTCAAGCATTTAGTTTTGACAAGCCGCGCGGCGTTTGACAATTTTAATTGCAAACGAAAATATTTAGAAATTCATATACTCAAAAATACACATAGACAAATAAAAAACACACTTTGCAAACCGAACCCAATGGCACGCGGCATTTGCTCATATGTATCTGCTATATATATATATATATATTCAAGATTTGTTGATCGCGTCTGTGAAATAGTCACATGTTTTTTTTATGTGCTAAGCATTAGAAATGGTGTAGAATTTATGTTAACATTTGTCTCATAATATATGTGGGTGCAGAGATGATTCACTTTCAAATAGAAGCCAACATAGCCAAATATTATTAACACTACTTGGTGTGCTTTTCCAACATAGGTCATTTAATGGCGGCATAAATTCCTCGTTTCTATTAGATGGTCTTAACTTTTCTATTCCTAGTAGACTTACTACAAACTTTGTCTACAACCCCCATAAGCTAACCTAGCCTATTTCCTTCACGCACAACTGATGAAGCTTTCGACAATCCTGTTCGTCTATTCTGTAAATGCCCCATTTCACATATTCTCAGTGGAACTCTGTCTTCTTTTAATCAAATTTTCGAAACTAGCATGTCTAAGTGTGCTTAACTGTCTTCAAGTTATATTACTCTGCAAGTTCAGAGATTTGCTGAAACCTTTTAAAATTTGTGGACTGTGTTTAGTGCATATTAAATAAATAAAATGAAAAGAAACCTGCATTTTACGCAATTTATTGTGCTCATTATTATTTATGCTTGCGAAGAATGCTGTTATTTAATGTTGTCATGGAATATTTAAGGCTGCTCCAACGCACAAAAATGTATGATTTCAAGTCAGGGAATATGATTATACTGATGAGCATAATATATATATATATTTATATTCTTCTGTCTAAGCATATTATTAATAAGCTAAAAATAGAAAAACAAAATCTCAAAAAATAAGCTCAATTTGTTTTATTTATACTTATGCTTCATTAAGCATTTTCGTTTGTCAATTAACAAGGTGTCTGCCGAAAGGAATCTCATTTGCCTTCATTAAACCAATATCCCCTCATAAAAACCAAAAACCTATCTCAAGTTGCAGCTTTATTCCGCTCGTAAATGCTAAATAAATCGATGGGGCGAATGCCTGGCTAAATGTTATTTTTGTCAAAGATTTTCCAAAACGATGCACAAATCGAACAAGGCAACAGCAAAAACAGCAACAACAAAAACGGGGCTCAAATTGGCGTCTGCTTAGTTTAAACTTAACGTCTTTTATGTTGATTATGACACATGTGGGTGGGTGTCTGTCTCTCTCCCTCTCTCTCTCTCTCTCTCTCTCTCTCTCACTCTCTCTCACTCTCTATCTCCCTCGGCTTCTGTGTGTCCTGTTTACTTGCTGTGCATATTCTGAGCAGCATACTTTAAGGCGCACACAAACCGTCGACGGCTCTTGTTTTATTTTCAATTTGGCCAACTCAATGCCAGCGGGCCCAGATGTTTACACAAAAATTCACTTCATTTAGTTTTCTGGCAGTTTCCCCTCGCGCTTCGTCTACGTCTCCCTCTCCATCTCCCTCTCCGCCTCCTTCCCACCCAGAGACCTACAGTCTCTCATCGCAAATATCCTTTGTGAAATCTGTGTTAATGTGCGTATGTCATAATTAACTTGAGCACAAAATAAATTGGAAAATTTTTGCCATTTTTTTTCGCGGTACACTCATTGCCCTCCAATTGTGTGTGTGTGTGCGTGTGTGTGTTTGTGTGTGTGTGACGGTGTGAGGGCGTGTCTGTACTTGACAGGTTGTTTAGACGAGTGTGTGTTTATCTGTCTTCCTTATGTTGGAGCATTCCTTAGCCTTGTGGAGCATATGCTGAGAGTCTTTTGCTGCGTTTGATTTCACACACTTCTCGGCGCACTTTTGTGTACAGAAAACTCGGCTTTTGTTTGTTTGTTTTGCTTTATGCGCTCCTTAGAAACCTACTGTTACTTTTTCCATTCAGAATTGATCAAATTCTTTGAATTTACTTGAACAGAGTTCAATTTATTTTTGATGTTGGAATTTTTGTTCCAATCATATTAGTTAAGGCTTAGTGAAGTTAAGGCCTTAGTGCTTATAGAAGCTGAACTGGTAAAATAATCTTCTGAAGCGATTTTTATAAACTCAAGTTTTGCTTGGAATTTATATAGTTTTGGTATACTGCATAAGACAATATCTATTTTATAAACGCTCAATTCATATTTGCAATTAATGAATAAAAAACTTTGTCTAAATATATTTAAACAAAATGCGTATTAAATTCCATTAAAAAAAAATACACATATATATATGGATCAAAATTGGCTATTTATAAGCAGGTAAAGTCCCCTTCTCATACGATTTTTATATATCTATGTTTACTATTCAATTTGTATAACTTTGATATATTTAATTAGTTCATGTGTATTTTTTAAGCGTTCAAGTCATACTCTAAAGCTTAAATTAATATTTTACAATGTTAAATAGAGAACTTTCTACATAAATGTCTGCATATTATTAGTCAAAATTAATGTTAAGTTGTCGTTGTCTGTTCCATAGTTTCCATCCACAAAAATTGAATTTATAAATTGAAGAAAATTAGTTAATTTCTTGTATTCGCATATAATAAAATTGTTTTAGTATATATTTGGCATATTTATATCTCTACTCCTTTATTAAATTTAAATCATATTCATTTTACAATTTTTGCAACCCTTTTCTAAATGTGTTCTGTTTTTAGTTCACATTCCTAAATTCCTAAATATTTTTCTTGATTTGCATTCACATTTAATATTATACAATGAGAAATATTGCAGACAACTGTCTGAGATTGATGATCAAGACGAGGAGCAAGGATTCGTTTTCCAAATTGCATTTGTTGCTCCCACAGCGTGGAAAGCTGGACGCCTAAGTGGTTTATCGATTAAATGGATAAGCCCTTGTCACTTTGTGTATAATATTTCATTTTGCATAGTATTTGTTTTCCCTTCTGTTTTTTATGGTTAACTGCTAAGCCACGCGGGAACTGGCAACGCTTTCCATTTATGCATTTGCTGCCAACTTCTGACTTAGCCGCAAAACTAATGGGAAACTGGAAAACGAGCGAGAAATAAAGGCGTCTATTGGGCGCCTAAGAAAAAAATACTTTAAGCAAATGCAAAACAAAATTAAACATTAAATGGCAACCGGCCAGAAAGTGTAGTTTATAGTTGGACATATGTATGTATAAGGTATGTGTCTCAACTTTTGATTTTTTGCTTTTAGTTTCTTTTTGCGTTATTTGTGCCAATTTATTCGGAATTGCTTTTGCGGGAGACTGCAGGAATTTGTAGGATTTTTGTGAGAGTGTGCGAGTGTGTGTGTGTGTGTATGTGTGTGTGTGCTTGGCAACGGTTCTTGCATTTTTGCCATGCGGACCTTTACAGTGATGCGAATATCCCTTGTATCCTGGCCTCCTGCTGTTCTCCGCCGCCTACGTTTGCCCGAACATTTAGTTGTTTTTTGGGGCTGTGCAACTGAAATTGTTGTCTATGCCACAGTCACGTACCACGTTGATACTTGAATCACACACACACACACACACACACACAGGCAGGCAAACACATACAGGCACCGCAAACATAGTTCAAAGTGAAGCTGCGGAACTTGTCATACACAAAATGTAATGCACGCCCAGGCTAGCAAAGCTCTCGAGATGGTCAAACAACAGGAGGGGAAGATGGGGAAGGGAGGATTATGGACGATGTCAACTACAAAGGCAACAACAACACAACATGTAATGCTGCTGCAGTTGTAAATTGACGACCAATAGATACCCTATGTTGCCTATCTGTCATATCAGACTGCCAATCACTTGAAAATGGGTCTAGAATTTTTTAACGATTCATTTAATTATTTTCCTAAATGTTTTTATTACCGCACTTAACAGATAAAAGAGACACTAATTTATCGTTATCAATTTATATTAAATTGTGCTGCGTTTATGCTGAATGAGAATCTATATCGCTTGCGGTAGTCTCCACATTTTGAGTATAAAAACAAACACTATAAAAACAGATATTCATTTTAAATACAAATAAAAATATTAAAAATAAATATTAAATACAAATAAAAATATTAAAAATACATATGTGCTTATTTAACTCAACCGTATAATTTTAATGGAACCAGAATCATATTGTGGTATAGGAAAACACACAATGCAACGATTAAAGACACAGACGACAATCGAACTGGGCAGCGGCAACATATCTGAGACAGGCCAAATCTCTTTTAGGCAGCTATAATCAGACACAATTGAATCAAATAATATCCAAGGGAACTTAGAATACTCATCGATCTGTTGACACAGTGTATACTAAGAAATCACCTAACTAAACTCGATAAAATCAGTAGCGGAGTCTGACGATGTGGAGGAATCCTCAAAGCAGACCTTACCAGAAAGTGAAGTCTTATCCGGAATAAAAAGCAGTTTTCTAGGGAAAGTTCTTCAGTTGGGTAAATATTGCTCTCATTCTAAAGAAATATTCTTACAAGAATCCGGCTTGAAGGAGGCGCTATAGGCTTAGAACGGAACACAATAGATCTAACTGAATGAAACGCAAAATAATAATTAAATTCAATTAATTATTTATGATTTTGATACTATAAATATACAGTTTCTAGAATCTTAAGATTATTTGCATGTCTGCCAGTATTTGATTGATTATATATTGATTTTGACTTTAGGCGAGCTATTAATAAAAAAAAACCCGTTCAACAATTATTCTTAACTTTTGTTTATTTATAATTTATTTAAATAAGAAGGTATTTTTCTATTTGTCACTGCAAAAAAAAACATATTTAAAATATAATAAGAACTCACAAGACAATAAACCATTTTCAGACATATATTTCACAAATTATAGAAAAGTATACCCTGAAAAAATCTACAAAATCTGCTAGTTAGACGCAAACTACCGTTTTAGAAATATACTTTCTAAAAATAAGGTGCTTCTTCTAAAATTAGTATTTGTTGTTGTTGTTGTTTTTTGAGTGAATATTGACTTTATATATTCGTAAAAGTGTGCTACTCCCGCGTGATTTCGTAATACCCATTTTATTTTTGGAATGCGTATAGGGTATGGAGTAAACCACTGTTGGAGGCGGTATCTGCATTTTGGCAACACTGTAACGGGAATCGACTACCGGGCAGGAGTTCCGACAGATCCCGTAACGCAGCCCAGTTCATCCGCATCCTCACCCCTCTCTCTCTCTCTCTCTCTCTCTCTCTCTCTCTCTCTCTCTCTCTCTCTCCCTCTTTACCTATCTCTCTCATTTAGCTGGCTGTCAGTGGCAAGGCTTTTAGTTGCCCCAGGCAGTTGCGTTGTGTGCTTGTTTTGTGTAACCCGTTTTGTGGCCAATGCAGGTTTTAATTGAATTTGGAATTTTGGGCCTGGCGCTGAAGCGAGCCTCAAAGCAAGTGCATACAAATTTCATTATGGCTGACAATTATTTGTGGCTCAATTGGCGGCCAACAGCCCAAACGGAATTAGCTGGCAAATTTGATTTTGGCTTTAAAAGCCAAAGCCAACGGAACACCGCTAGCTACTTGCCACAAAATCGACCACCGTAAAGTCAGTCGGTCAGTCAGTTGTGCAGCACGCCTCGTTTAGTGTGTGGGCGTATGGGCGTATGGGCGTGGTTGCGGTTGTTGTGGCCATGTCCGAGTCGCGTGACGATTACCATTTTAGTTTAATTGCCAACGAGTTCGCAAATGCGCCTCAAATGACGCAGTGCAGCAGTTCTTTTATTTGTCCGCAGTTGTTGTTAGGATTGGTAATTGTGGTGTCAACATGCGGAAATCTGAGTGGTTGATGGACTGCCTTTGATTAAACTTTGTTTCTTTATTCACTTTTTGATACTGATAGCTGCAATATCCTTTTGTTTAACATTATCTTTATTTGTTTGATATCGTCTCTTTACTCAGAATTTATGAAGTTTTTATTGTTTTTAGAAATAATTTCTAGATTCACGAGAAAAGTATTCTAAAAATTGGAAAGTCTTTTTTTTATTTTTCACAAATAAATTTCTTAAAAACAGAATATATTTCTAAAAGTTTGCGGTTAAGCTAATTTTTGAACTCTGTGTACACCTGTATATTATTCAATACTTTTTAAAAATTGTATAAAAACATGCACTCGAATTTCGAAAGAAATATAAATGAAAATCGAACAGCTGCGAATTATGAAAGTCGACATAAATCAAAACAAAATTAGTTTTTGAAAGTCATTATTGGTTTCTGCTTGGAGCAGCTTGCAGGCCACTAAACATCGATCGATAATGCATCTCATGGTTTCATCAGTTCTCTGTAGTGTTATTAAAATGAGAGCTCAAAAGCCCATTTGGCTGTTTATACATCTGAGCGAAAATGTTAATGTTAAATTGTACATAGCGAGACAGTGATAAAGGATGAAGAGAGAAGAGAAGTGAACTCAACAACCTCGCGTAGTTCTCATAAAATGGTCTGGTGCCTTTGGCAAGATTGGAATTCAAGCCACTTTATAGCCAGAGATAACGTTGCTGTTTAAATATTGACATCGTTACGGGGGAAATTTGTCATTTAAGGCGGACAAAGTATGAGAAACAAAAAGCAAGAAGCCAAACGATTTGATTGCTGCAAACTCGTCTGCAGGAAAGCGTACAAGAATCATAGTTTAAAACAAAACAAAATAGCAGATAACATAACAGAGTTGATCTCTGCAGCTAACAGGATAATGTTTACAGCAGGGCTTAACAATAACAGTGAGAGGAAGAGTTACAAGGAGATAACTGCTGTTAATTGACAGTTGCACAATTGTATTCCATAAGCAAAACATTTCAATAATGTGTTAAAAAAACCGTTGGAAAAATTAAAATGGCAGCAAAGTACATATCAACAGAACATAATTTATTGACTTTAAATAATAATTGTTTTAAGGTTAACAAGTCATGACAGAATTTGCTGTTACTTTTTCGTGACACGTATGTTAAGCTTACACCTCGACTGCTGTTAAGTGACATAATGAATCAATGTACAAATGTTATTAATACAAAAAATGTTGAATGAAAAGTAGCTGAAACTAGCAGAAATTATACTATACATCAAAACATCATTTATTGAGTTCTGTCAAAGCTAGCATGACAAATAGCAACAATAATGGTAGATATCATAACATAATTTATCATTTGAGAGAGTGAGAGAGAGAGAGGGAGTTAGTAGGAGCTAAGCTTACATTCAGACCGCTGTTAAGTGACATATTACACAATTGTAGGCCATAAAGCAGAAACGTTAATAAAGCAAATAGTGTCAAATTAACAGTTAGCAGTTATAACTTATTGAGTTTAAATTATATTTCTCTTAATGCAAAATCGTGATCGTGATTAAATAGAGAGAGATTCAAGAGGAGCTAAACTTACATTCCGACTGCTGTTAACATAATACACAATTGTGTGCAATAAAATAGAAATATCAATAATACAAATAGTGCAGTTAAAGTTCGCAATAATACTCTTATTCAATCGACATGAAAATCCACTTCAATTTATTATACCCAAATTTCTGGGCAATGTTTGATTAGATCAGCCCACACCCAAAACCTTCTTGCTTTTTGAGCTTTAAGTATGTATTAAAATTGATTGCAATTGAGGCCGACTTTTTTCCTCTTTTTCACTTGGTTCTCTCTCCAAGTTGGTGCCGGGAGCTGTCAAGTGGTTTATGGCACCCGAAGGAATGTGAGACGCTTTACAACAGAAATAATCATTGCAAAATGTATTTATTTACTTGGCATTTGGTCGGGCGTAAAACAAACGACAGCGACTCAGTTGCTTTCAAACATTGCAATAAACTCGGCTGCCAATGTCCTGGAATATTTAATGCTCCCGTCTTTGGGCCCCAACTTTCCCAGTGGGCAAAAAAAAAAAACGAAAGTAAAAAGCGAAAAAAGGGAAAAGTGGAAGGGGGCCAACGTTGCGTATGAGCGATTCTTTCAGTTCTTTGGTTATATATATATTTTTTTTTTTGGTAGTGTTACGCCTTACGATAAGTAATCGTATTCGTCTTCGTATTCGTATTCAGACTTGAGGGTCTGATTATCCCAAATCAGCAAATGAATTTAGGCGGAAAAATGGGAAGGCGTGCAAAGCGTGCCACAGGGAAAAGCGTGTTAAAAAACGCAAACAAATCAAAGGGCTGCAGCCAAAAGAAACAGTAAGGAAAACAATCGCATTTACAAAGTAAATAAACACAACAAAAAATAAATCACAATGCTTAAACCAATTCCTTATTTATTATATGTTCTCTTTGGTGACATTTCCCAAAACTTATTGAACTAAGCAAAGAAAACCAACCTGTTTTTTAGCCTGCTGTTTTTGGCGGGTTTCGAGCGGCTGCCTCAGTTAATAAACGTTGCCGTTTGTTGGTCAATTTCCATAGGAAACAAAAGAACAACAATTACAACAAGAATAAAAAAAATAAATAGGAAGAAGTTAATGGGCCCGCGGGTCCGGGAAATTGCCTTTTGTATTTGGTCGATAATTGGTATTAACGCACACCAACACACACTCACACACACGCACACACACACACACACACACTGAACACTTGTTTTTTTATGCACTTGTTGTATTTTATTTATATTTAACCAAATTTTAGCAGCTTGCTTTTTTTTATTTATTATTTTTCAGACACAAATTAACAAACTTAAGACACAATAAAATAGTTTTTGTGTTTGTTAAATGAGGAGCATTTGATTTTTATCGGCAATGCAATTTTCATATATATTTTCAAATATTTGCGGCCGTCGCGTTTGGCGCGAAAGGCCAATGTCCGTTTTTTTTTTTTTTTTTTTTTTTTGCTGAACGTTCCGATTTCCGCGTTCGCGTCCGTTTTGTGCAAGCGCCGTCGAGTGTTTGACTCCGTCTGACGACTGCGTGCGAGTCTCAGTCGCATTGCAACATGTTCGCTGCTCGATGACGACAACGAAAAGCTTTTTTCTGCTGTTACCCAGCCAGCACGTCATCGTTAAAAGCTAAAGCTTTTGCGCTCGTTTGTTTTTGCGTCTTGTTTGTCTTTGCACTTTGCCCTTTGTTTTCTTTTTTTTCCCCTCTATCTTTTGTCTGTCTGTTTGCCTTATTGCTGCTGCTGCTGCTGCTGTTGCTGCTGCTAATGCTAAGACTGCAGTTATTTCTATTGCTGTTCTGTTTGTTGTTGTAGTTGTTGGTGTTAGTCTTTTGTGTGATGTTGACGACAACAACGATTGCAACTGTTACAGCTGCTTGGGCCATTTGTATATTTGTTCGTCGAGCAGCTTTTGATTTTTATTTCATTTTTCTTTTCGCTATTGGCCTGTTTATGAGCCAAAAACGCTGACAGCTATTTATTATTCATACACATTCACATACATAAATACATAAATACATAAATACATATGTACTTTTGTTCGCATTCTTTTCACATTTATTAGTTGCTGCTCTTTGGCACTCTGGGATTAACCATTGCTCATTCATTTTCATTCGTTTGATAGCTAAATATTTCTGTGTGTTTTTTATAAATTTCGCAATACGTTGTAAATTTGAAGGTAAACATTTGCATCTATTTACTCATGCATTGTTTATAGAGCATTACTCATACGCCAGGTAATCACTGACCAAAATCTAAAAATCTGCATTTGCTTCTGTTCTTTAGTCGTTGTTAACCATGCCTTTTAATTGTGGCCAAGCACGAATTCGCTAACGGTCATTTTCGTAATGCAGTTAATGACAGCTGAAATACACTTTTCAAATCAAATACTAAAAGTGACTACACTCAGAAAAATATTCGATTTTAAATTTAAGAGGAAAATCATTTATTTGTTTCTTGAAATATTTTCTTAATATTGAAATAAAGAATATTCTTAGCAGCGGAAAAACTTATTTTCAATTTTCTTTTAGATAATGGCAAATATTTTTCAAAATTTGAAATGCAACATTTTTAAAAAAAAAAAACTTTTTAAAAAACTAAAAATTAGTAATGAAAATAGCATTCTTGGCGGCTAATTGTTAAATTGTTGTTTATCTGAAATCTTCAAACACGAATAATAATATTTGTAGCAAATAGTTAATATATGAGTTCCGTGTACACTCAAACACATAAGAAAAACTATTGGAAATTACACATATTTTTGTAAATTTTAGAAAAATGTACCCTGAAATTCAGAAGAGAAAATCCCTGGAAAAGACACAGTTTTCCGTTTTAGAAATATACTTTCTGAATATAAAGAAAGTAATTCAAATGTCTGCGATTTTCTAAAATTCAGGGGGACTTTTTTCTGATTTTTTTAAATTCAATAAAAAAATTAATTCAATATAATAATTATAATTTTCTAGTCAAAAAACAAACCAAAATTAAATCCCTTTGTTACATAATAAATTAAACTGATGACTGAATTCTATTTATTTAATAAATTTCAGCGTTATTTTAAATCTCCCGAAACCGATTTAGCATGCTTCAAGGCCTTTGTGTATTTGAATTGTAAACATTAAAATAATAAGATTTACTATGCTTGAAATCTTAAGACAAAATCTGTGGTTTTTGTAGCCACAACAAATTGCAATTTAAATGGCCAAAAACTCATTTGCCAAATGCAACAGAAGCAGACGTTTGCAAACTTGATTAATGATTACAAAGTGTTTGAGTTGCGTATACGCCACGTGGTGCGGCGAACAGCAGCATGCATACAATATGCCAACTTGTATTATGATTGAGCATGCGATGTGGCGGATTGTGTGGCCTGTAAACAAACCAAAACTTGACAATAAGTCAAATGCTGTCAGAAGGTCGCCCGAGCTGCGATTGCCGTCCGTTCAGTGAAAGGGGAAGTGCTGTGAAGGGCTGTGGATGGAGGAAGAGATGGAAGGCATGGAAGGGATGGCAAACGCACGTGTGGAAATGCCTGACGCATATCTTATCAAAATGTTTGCTATGCCGAGTAGTTCTAGGTGTGCTTGTGTGTGTGTTGAGTGTGTGGCACATTATCACAGGCCATGATTTATTTATAGGCCAAGCCAGGTGCTGGCCTTTGCCAGACAGGAGAGACCCTTAGTGGACAGAGCTGTACCCTGTACGTAATTCAAGCGAACAAAAGAGGTTGCTTGATAGTCTTATGCAACTGGCAGCAAGAGTTAAATGCGTCTTTATTATTAAATTATACATTTACTTAAATACAGATATCAAAATAATAATATTGCTACTCTTCACAACATTTGCTCTTTTATATAATTTGTAGCATTATATCTCAGTAACTATTAGTCCTGTTGGATCTCCAAAGAATGCTCTATTCCAGTTAATTTTTATTTTTTAGTTCTGTTTGGACCAAAATAATAGTAGTAATTTCGAAATACACAAATAAATGGTTACAGTGGATAATATTTACTGTTTCCCATCAATTTAAATAAGTTTTTGATCGGTTCAAGCATATTCTTATGAGTCGCAATTTCGCTTAATTTAGTTTAAGATAAATCATTCATTTTCAATTTAAGACATTTCTAATAATACTAACTATGACAAACTATTATTATAATAATTGTAAATATATGTAGCTGTCTATGTTTAGTTAGCTCTAGAAGAGCAGATCAACTCGGTTGATGATGCTGATCAAGAAAATGTATAAATATATATATATTTATACTTTATGGGGTCGGACATGCTATATTTTGTTTGTTACGTAGTTTTGCGCATGGCTTTTGAAAACCATTTCAGCTTTGACGAAGGGGAACATTTGGAATCGACCGAATCAGATATTTTGGAATAGAATTTTGACTATGAATCGGACATCTATATTAAAAGGCAGCATGGAACTTATTCAAAGGGTATTAAATAAGTAATCAAAGGACTGACTGTAGGGCACTTGCCTAGTCGATCAGTCTGCGTGTACATTGCCCGTATTTGTTTTGCTGTCATTGTTGTTATTGTGGCTTGACAAGTTGGAAAAACTGTCAATTGATTTACTTGACCCACATCGCAGACGTCTCAGATATCCGCTTACGGCTTTCAGCCGCTTTTCCTTCACTTTTTTCGGCTACTTCCGTTTTGGGACGTTGCCAAATGCGATCAATATTTGGCAGTTATAAGCGAAGCATTAGCATGATTTTTGGGGCAGGTGAAGAGGCATATTTTTTGTGCTGACTTCTTGACCTTCTTTCGCCGTCTGTTCAATTGTGGCCAATGGCCACTTGATGGCATTCAATTTGAGCGCAAAATTAAATTTATGTTAATGTTGCATAAACTTTTTAATTAAGCGGTGGCAAGTTGCTGCTCTGCGCTGAACAGGTTGCCCAAAATCCACAGCTATCTTTTAATCTATGCAAATGTAATACGCACCTGTTGGCAAACAGAAGCAGGCTCCACCCGCCCCTCTCGCCTCACGCCACTCGCCACGCGTCCCTACTCTCTACCGCAACACCCTCCACACAACCACAAGCGAAATTAATTGAAAGACAAGTCAGAGACGACGGCTCAGCGCCAACTTTAATGAGAAGCGAAAGAGAATCGCATAAGACATGAAACAAATGAGAAATGAATGAGAAACGAATGTCTCTGCAGCTGAAAATGTGGCCACTTTGCTTTATACCCCGATCACATTAAAGTTGCACGAAGAGGTCCCTTGGTATTCCTGATCAGCACCAACAGGTTAGAAAGCTATAAGTGCTAGATACTTCAAATTAGAAATATAAGTTCTCATCTACCACACACAGAACAAGTTTTTTTAATATCGATAAGTTTCTTCATTTTTGCGGAGTTATCGATGAGAAAAACTGAAATTTTAAAAATATATTTGTCGTATTAATATGTAACATACGCAGATATATTATTGATTAGCTGTAAAAATTCTAAGAAGCTTAGAAAAAATATCCTTAAAATTGGAAATAGCTTATTTTATATTTTCCAGAAATATCTATTTCTTAATAATCGAAAAAATTTCAAAGAATTAAAATTTACATTCTGAAAAATTATCAAATTTACTTTCTCGACTGCTATGTTTATATTTTTTCTAATTTTAATTTTACTTTCTGAGTAATAAGGTGAGTTAGCGCCAAAAGTAAAGCGATTTTCTAAATGTTGTCTGACTCTATTGACATTCATGATCAACAAAAGGTAAGTCAATATAGCCATTTCTGTCCATAAAAGCTAGAGACTTATATTCTTTTCATCGATCATTTTTTGTTTGTTTCTGGGATAAAAAAAAAATCGATTACCGATTGAAATTAATTTATTTGCTTAGTGTGGACTGTAATATATTATTGTATAAAAAATGAAAATAAAAATTATATTGAATTATACTAATAATAAAATATAATATTTATTAATTTTAAATTAAAACATACAAATAAAAAATGCCAAAAATTATACTAATAATAAAATGGAATATTAATTCATTTTAAATTAAAAATAAAAAATGCTATAAAATAAGGGAGATCATTTAATTATAGCTTATTTCACATATCATTTCATTTCATTTGTCACAGATCATTCTTGATATAATTTCATCAAGTTCTGCGAAGAATGTTTCTGTATAAATGTGCAGAAATATACATACATATATACCTTATTAAATACTTGCAAATATTTCTAAATAAATATATAATATATATATATATATATATATATTAGTAAGAAGTTAAATATATAAAGACTTGTGTTTAGGGTATCTACCAGTCGAGCTGTCTCCAATAAAGCATTCGCACTTGTTCTTGCCTGATTTCTTTCCCTGATTTAATTTGCCAGGGGTGGGCTGGAAATGTGCGGGAAGAGGGATGGTGGATGGGGGTTGGAATTGTACAAATGCGTAAGTTTTTCATGTTGCGGTCGACCACAGCGTCTAATTGCAGCCGCAAGGCACTCGAAAATATAATGACGAAAATTAAGCGAAAATCAAGGAAATTCTGCTTATTTCCCTGGGAAATACACACACATCTATGTATATAAATATATATATTAAGGCAGGCCCATCGTGACATCATGAATAAATGACAATAGCTCCACAGTTGGTTTCTGCGCCGGATATTCATGACGAATGTGGAAATCTGGGTGGGGGAGGATAAGGCTTACCACAAAACCTATCTAAATGCAAATGGCGGCGCTTCAATCTCTGAGGCATGGGGCAAAGCATGTGTTGCGAATCCTGGCAAAGTTAATCGGAATCGGTTATCGTATATGCTAAATGCTAAAATATAATGGGTCATTATCGGAAGTGAGCTTAGGCATATCAAAATTGAATCACCTCAATGAATTGCCAGGCAAATAAAGCACAAGAAACCTGCATTAAAATATATTTAAGCACGATAAATCTCTGAAGATGCTTTTAAGGCATAGTAAGCCTTAAAACATCAATCCTTACATTTGGTTATTGTAATAAACTTACATAAGCTCTATGCTAAAACTTTTGAGCCTAAAATAATATTAGAAATATGGAAAGCAAATTTGAGGTTTAAGCGATATTAAAAGAAAGCATATTTGCGCCTAAAACAATATTACATATATTCAGTAAAAACAAGAAAAGAACTCGATTCAATCGGATAAAATGAATATAGGAAATAGCCCTAAAAGCTTTTGACGGATTCAATGAAAAGGCATATTTCTCTTGGGCTAAAAAAAAGGTAATTTAATGTTTTAAAATGCATACTTTTTGAAAGCTCAGAAAACACAAAAAAAAAACGTAAAAGCTTCTTGCATTAATAATTGTAATTTAGTTTATTTTTCATTATGTATTACATATTTAAATGTGATAATCTCTGAAAGCGCCTGAAAGCGTAATGCTAACTTAAATTAAACGTATTCTCAGCTTAAAATGGAAATTATTAACTAACAATATTATTTATAAACACAAAAGCTTTTTTGCGGCTTAAGCATATCATGTAAATTCATTTTATGCAATTTCCAAGCTCTAAGCTCAGTTTCCGCTCACTTGAACCCGTTATATTTGCTTCCAGCTTTTTATTGTCTGCTCGTGCTAAAGGAAGCGAGAGGGAGATAGAGCTATTCACAGCATAGGCATTAAACACACATATACATACATAAATCACACATCAACAGGTTAGCACTTCACACCCTCTCTCTCTATCTCATTTACTCCTTCTGGCAATCTCTCTCTCTCTCTCTCCCGCTCACTCTCACTCTTTCTGTCTATTTTGAGTTTTAGATGCCGTTAAAAGCCGCTGCGCTGATTGAATAAAAATTTCATTAAACGCACATTTATTATGGCCGCTGAAGCAGCTCAGCCACTCGAGACTGCTGATTGGAGCAGGGGGGGTGGGGGGTAAGGCCCTGGAGAGCCTCAGGCCTGCAACTGACGAAGGGTCCTCAGAGAGTGTGAGAGAGCGAGAGAGTTGCTAGTCCCGTTAGAGCTGTCTGCTTGTGGCGGCATCTTTGCTGCCGTTTATTTTAATTGGCGGCATTAGCCGCCTGCTGATGGACCATAAAACCGCTTGTGGGGGAAGGACGGGGTGGGGGGAAGTTAGAAAGCTTTTCGTTGAGTTTCATTTTTTGTTGTTGCTTTTGTTTTTTCGTCTTCTTTTTGTTTTACGCATCGGCTTCATTTCCGTTTTGCCCGATTAGGAGAGGGGGTGTGGGGGTGGGGTGGGGTTGGGGAAGAGTTGAAGGGGAGATTGGGCGGGAAAACCGCAATTGCCTTTCAGATTTTTGTGGTTTGTTTATTCGGTTGTTAAATCGCTTTTATGACGAAATTCGCTGACTATATATTTGCCAGACATATGTTCCCATGAGTAAGTGTGTGTGTGTGTGAGTGTGTGTGTATTGTGGTAATTTGGCAGATTTATGCACCTTTCTGACAGGCATAAAGCAAGTCATTGCCGCAGTTTAAGAGCCACTGGCTTAGCCATGTAATTTCGTTTTAAGACCATTTAACGACATTTGCCAGCGCTATAAAAAAGGTATGCAAATAAAAACAAAATTTAGGTGTAATTAGAATTTTATTACACAGCCCCCACCAAAATTAATCGAATCTTATTAATAGCTAAAAGAGGCTGTAAATACAGTTCCTCCTCAACTGTATACACACTTTAGCATGCACACAGTGGCTCAAAAGAACTCAGCTACACCCAAACTGTAAATGGTTGTGGGCATTGCTAAACAGCCTAGCGCCATCTGGCGGCATTGCAGGCAGTCGTTTCCGTTTGATATCCAAAATAACACAGTATTTATAGTTTGTAATAAGCATGTATGCATTTCTGCGTCAATGCACTTTAAGTCATATAATCACTGCATTAAGTGAGCAAATATAGTGCTTAACAACTTAATGTCAATATAAGCACGCTATACAGCCCCCTCTGTTGGCAAGACTACAACTAAGTTGTGTGCAAACAATAACACCCACACGCACAGAGACAGAGTCATAAACAGCCACACACACACACACAAGGCAATAGGCTGTGTGTGAGAGCACTCAGCTAATTTCCAGGCGCTCAAACCAGATAACGGCAGGTAAACACACACACACAAGCACACACACATAAGCACAACACAGCGAGAGAGCGCGAGAGTGAGAGAGCGAGAGAGAGGAGCAAGCAGTGCGACGCTTCACAGGTAAAATTCAAAAACATTCTTGGCCGTAACGAACTTTTGCCGATCACCGTTGAGTGCGCAAGTGCACGCGTGCGAGCGAGACAACGATCGCGAAGAGAGAGATGACCGCATGTCAGCAGCGACGCAAGCCGAAACCAGAGCTGGAGTTGCTGTCAGCCAGCCAGAAAGAGAGAGAGAGAGACAGAGAGAGAGAGAGAGGGGAAGAGAGAACAGTTCGAACTCAAAAGCCACCATTGAGGCAAGCGAGCGTCAGTTGCTCAGCGAATTTACCTGTCTGCGGACGTGTTTTCCCCCAGCGAACAAACTGTCGAATGTTCCCCGTCTCTGTGTGTGTGTGAGTGTTTAAGTGCCTGTGTTTGTGTGTGTGTGTATTGAATTAATTACAAAAGCAAAAGAAGGCAGCAATTGAAATGTGAAAAGAATGAAAATATAAATAAATATATATAAATAAATAACTAGCTGCGTGATGAAGCAAAAGTGAATAAGCTACAAGTAAATAAAATTAAATAAAAACACAAAAACAACAACAACAACAGCAGCAGCAGCAGCGCAAGGTGCGCAGAAAAGGTGAGCAAAAAATGAGCGTCGAACTTGAAAGCAGCGCAGCAAACATACACACACACACACACATGCGTATACGTATACAAAAAATTCGACAGCGAAAATATTTAATGAGCGTCGCCTGCTGTGTCTGTGTGTGTGTGCGAAAGAAACAGCAACAATGAAAATTGCACTTGAAAAAAGAACAAGGCAAAGAGCATAGAGGAATAAGAAGAAGCAGCAACAGCAGCAGCAGCAGCATAGAAAAAACTCAGTTTACAAAACGGTATAAACGTGATTCTTTTTCCACACGCCATCTCACCATAATTATATTTTGCCCCAACTCTTTTCACCTCTTTCGCCACTCCTCCTCCTCATCTTCTTCTGCTTGAGTGCAGTAACAGCAGCAGTAGCAGAAATAACAGCAAATTCCAATGCTCATGTCGCCAATTGGCGGCGGCGACTGCAAAACTGTACGACAAAAAATATGCTTTGCTTTCCAACATTGGAAGCCAAGCCCCAAATAGCGCAAGAAATGAAGCGTGGCGCAGTCGCAGCAGCATCAGCAGCAGCGCAGCAGCAGCAACAGCACCAACAAAAAACGCAAGTCTGGCGCAATTCAACGCGAATGCCACAAACCAGAAAAACAAGCAACAACAACAGCGACAGCGACAAGCGACGACAATTCTCTGCCGCTGTCGCTGCCTCTGCCTCTGCTACCGCCTCTGCTGCTGCATAGATTGCCGGCCAGTGGCTTCCAGTTACGACCACAACAACAACAACAACAGCAACGCTTTCGTCGTCAATGTTTTCACTGAATGAGCCACATTCCGGTTTGGCTTCCACACAATCCACAAAAGCATCCCCAAAACCCACACACTCAACAACACTCACACGCACGCGCAGCTTCACGACGCAGCGGCAGCAGCGCTCAAAAACATGTTTCAAGCCACGCTTTGAGCAGCAACAAAAACCACAAAAACAACAACAAAAAAGCTTTAAAAAGTTACAGGGCCAGTTTTGATTTTTTTTTCGTGCGACGCTGCGACTGCGCCGACGACTATGACGACGTCGACGCTACATTCCAATTACAGCGTCGACGTCAACAGGAATGCTAGGCCCAGCAATAACAAGAACAACAACAACATCAACTGTTGCTGTATGTTTTATGTGTATTTTATGAAATACCAGCGCATGGGCAGCGCAGTCGGCGTGGGTAAAACGAAAACGAAAAGTGCGAAAAGTGAAGTGTTAAAAACGAACTTTGGCCAGACACAAAGCTTGATTAGAAGCTTTATGCTGCTGCCAGTTACTCATACCCCCTCCACCCCTCTCCATTCCACTCTCACACACACACACACCCACGATTAACTACAGCTGAAATTTTTTGTTAACTTTTTTCGCTCCCACAATTTCTTTACCAAAAAAAATATTAAAAAAAACTTGATGAACCTGCACGTTTTCAGTTGCTTTTTTCGCTGCATGTAATGTGAGGTCAGTAACTTTGTTGTTGTTGCCCCGAAACATTCATCACGCTCCGTTTGAGCTGAGTTCGAGTTTACCGTGAGAATCATTTGCCGTTTATGACGTCACAGTGTTTGATCTGCGGTTTAATGAACTTCCATTTTGGCTTCTTTTTTTTTCCTTTTTTTTGACTGCAATTCATGATTGAGCAAAAGAGAAAGAGGGGCAGAAGGAAAGAGACAGAGAGTGCGATTTGCTCTTGCAAATATCCGGTGTGTGTTTGTCTTTCCTTGTCTCTCATTAAAATTCTTTTGAGCAACTTTTTTCAGCTTTTTCGCTGATGATCTTCATGCAAATTGCTTTATTCGTGTGAAATTTCAATTTTAGCTTTGTTTCCTCGCTTGCGAAACGTAAAAAAGAAATATATTCAAAGCAATACAATAAGAAGGAAATGTAAAGTACCCTTTTAAAGTAACTGTTTCTCTATGGAACTGGGTTGAATTTTGTATATTTATATATATACTATATATACTATAAATACGGTATGGTTACTATCGCTTGTGAATAGCATAAAAAGAAACTTAACTTTATATTTGAATTATATTTTCATTTCGAACCTAATCGAAACAAATGCAAGTTGAAACATTTCTTTTAAACTAGAAGCCTCCGTCTAGGAGTATATTTAAGTTCCATTTAGGCCCAAACTGACTCAATTGGCTTATAAACAAAAAAGTAGACACCACAAAATGGGCAACAACAAAAAAATAAAATAAAAATAAGTAAAAATATAAAGTCGCATGCTGTGAATTCTAATGAGGACTGGCCGAGAGAAAAGTTCGTTGGAACTGAAACTGAAACTGGAATTGTTACCAAAAACTAAAAGTTAAAGTCAGCCTCAAATCGGGGTGTGGCACTGTCGTGCTACGCCCACAATTTGAATTTGCGCCAAAAAAGAAATTGCTGGCAAAAAATATGCCACAGAGTTTGACAGTCCATTTTAATCCAGTTTTTTCTTTCTTTTTTATTTAGTGAAAGTACGAAGGGGGCCGGGAAGGGGGAGGGAGAGGGGTTGTATGATTTAAGGTAGGTGGCGACAATTCGCTTTTTGGCCATGTTTAAGCGAAGCGTTTTATGCTTTACGTTTTGTACATGTGTATAAACTGGGCCCAGAACACAGAACAGCCACAACTAGTTGCGCGTGACTCTTGCCATATGCAGCCGCGCCCAATTGCACCACTCCCCCTCTCCACACCCCTTTTTGATAAGTCACATTCCCGGGCGTTTCAATTGTCCGCATGCAAAAAAAGAAAAAAGCAAAATAAAAAAAGTTTTTGGTTTGTTGATTTTGCTTAGTTTACTGGCCCCGCAAACTTTTGCCATATGTGCGAGGCACTTATGGTTACTGAGGCCAGGCCGGGCGGAATGGGCGTTGGGGACCACTGCCGGTTAGTTACGGGGAGGCCACATGTACTTACACATGTAAGTACAATCATAATGCGAACGCCCAGCCCCATATAAATATATATATGTATAAATATAATATGCGCTTGCCGAAGGACACGCTGCCTCCCACAAAAAAAAAAACACAGGATGCTCGTTTAAATACCCTACTATAAGGCACTTAGATTTTATCATGTCATTTGTATATATTTAATGTTAACTAAAATCAGTCGACACAACAAAAAAATAAACTAAAGTAACAATTTGAATTAAATTATATTAAAAATTGTATTTTAATTACAAAATAATATATATATATAAGATTTCTGCATACATAAATATAACACAAATACAAAGTAAATAATTATTTAATAATATGCCTTACTTTTTGGGCTATTTGCTTTTTTCTAGGGCTCCCCAGAAGATAATTTTATATTTCAACATTTTATCTTTTTATTTTTTCATTTTAAAGTTGAGTTTTAATCTTCACGCTTATTTTTATTTCCTAAAATTTGTAACCTTAAATTATTATAAATTATTTAAAATATTATTATTTTTATTTCCGTTTTTAGTTCAGATTAAATAAGTAATATTAGATTGGGATTTTTTAAGTTTCCTCATCCTTTGTCATAAGTGTCGCAGTTTTTTACATTTTAATTTTCCCAGATTTATTATATCCTTTATTTGATTTATGTTTCATTTTAAAATTAAATTTAAATTTCAGTTTTCTTTTTAATATTGGGTTTTAATTTTTTTTTTTTAATTCCTGTTTAAGAATTTGTGGGTTGTTCTCAGCTTAAATTTAATTAACAATTTTGATTTTAAAAAGTTTTTTCAAGCTTTCACTGTTTTTAGTCCACATTAAATAAGTTAATAATAATAATAATAAAGGGTATTTAAACTTTGCTGTGCCGAATTTAGTTAGTCTCTCTTGTTGTTATTGTTGCAACAGTGCCACACACTCACACGCACACATACTCAGCTAGTGTGTGTGTGTGTGTGTGTATGTGTGTGTACTATGGGCGACAGCGTTTGGTTTTTATGTCTTTTGTGAAATTTTATTTAATTTTTGAATCTTTTATGAAAAGTTTAATATTTGTTTTTCATGCTTGCGATTTGCATAATTCAAAAATATACTCGCATCGAAGAGGAGCCGGAAGAGGAGCGGCAACGCTTTGGGACACACATTTGGCCTCCATTTCTTGCTAGCAATACCTGCAGGGGTGAGGGGGGTGTATGTGTGTGTGTGTGGAAAGCGGGGCAGCGTCTGCTTTGACTGCGATATATTTTATGAATGCAAATCCCTGTTCATTCGGATTTGGTTTACCTACTTGCGGGCGGCTTACAGACACATTGTACACACACCCACACACGCACACACACACACGTATACAGAGTGCAATGTGGGTATTTTCCAGGTTTTCATATATTCATTTTCATTCATATCGCAGTTTCATTCAGGCACACACAAAAAGCAAGCGACCAAAAAGTGAATCTCAAACTGAACTGAATATTTATTATTATTATGTCTGTGCACCCCACATAAACCCACCCCCACCCAACCCATGCCTCCCCTCTCTCTCTCTCTCTTTCTCACACTACTTGCTAAAGTTCGTCTTTTGTATGGTTGTTGGCCCAGTTTGCTGGTTCTTCCTTTATTTATTTTTTTTTGTGTATTTATCTTTATTGTGTGGCGCGGACTTAAATGCGCTTTGCAAATATTTATGCCTGCCAACTGCTTAAACAGGCCACCAAAACATGTTTATTTGCCAACAAACACACACACTTACACACTCATACACACACCTCCACCTCCCATTCTCCCTCTCCCGCCTATTTCGCACCAGAAGCGTCTCTTTAAAGTATATAAATTTCCACATCATCTGTTTGCCCCATTTTCCGCGTTTCTTTATTTTAATTTTATTTTTCACAGACATCGAATCAAAGTTTAGTGTGTAGTGGATTAAACAGCGTCAAAAGAGTTAGATTACCGCCACGCCCACCGAGCTCCGCCCACTGGCCACTATATGCATACGTTGCGGGTAAAATATTTTAGTGGTTTAGGAATTTATTTTTGCTGACTGCGCAATTTTAGTTTTCTCTCTGTGTTCTCGCCTTTTTTTAGTTTCGTGCCCCACTTCTATCAATATTGTTATTTTATCTTGTGGCCACACACCCCACACCCCACCCCCGTCCAATTTGCCTCTTTGACAAAGCCAGCAAAAATTAGAAATATTTTTTTTAGCCACACAGAAATTTGATTGAAAACCACTATTTTAATCAATTGTGCGTTAAATCTCGTTTGTTTTGTTTTAATTATAAAAATGTCATCATAGTTGAGATTACTAAACCAAAACTATGTAAATATTAGCATATTGTTTTTTTTTTTTATAATTGGACTTACCAACTTGTACTCAAATTGAAAATATTATTATTACGAACCAATTATTGAGCTTAAAAATTCCAGAGTTTTTCATCGTAGCTCTACACTCAGAAATTGCAGCAGAAAACTCTCGCTGATATTTAGAAAATCGGCGCCAAAAATCGACATGAAAGTTGAATAAATGTTGTCGTAAAATTAAATAAATAAAACAATTTTCAGATTTCTTAATTACAAAAACTACGTCTTGCAAATCTCATATAGAATTCAGATTCGGTTTATCAACTTCAATGTTAAATTATTAGAATTTATAAACTATCTAAAATATATGCTTATGTCAAATCTGAGAATGCTAATGTTTATTAACAATATAAGTAACAAAAAAGCCAATTTAAGAGTTCTGGAAATTAAATTTTTTTTCTATATTCACTGACTTACAAAGTGCAAATTTAACGAGCCAATTATTGAGGTTAAAGACTCCACGCCGTTTCTTCCATTCTCAAGTGAAAGTTGAATTATATATTATAGAATTGTTATGAATTATAGAATAAGTAATCGTCGATCATATGCTTGAGCTGGCATGCATAATCATCAACAGATTATTAGCACGCCCATCAATGCCAACGTGAAAATTTAATTGCAATTTAAAATGAAAATCCGCAACTCCCATTTGACCTGCATTTGCACAGACTGAGATATTTAGCCATAACGATTATGCTTATGTACACATATCTCACTCCCTTTGTGTGTGTGTGTTGTTGTGTGCGGGGAATTGTGTTGTGTGTGGTGTATGCGTGTGTGCGATATGGAATCTGCAGCACAATTCTCAACCGGCAATTGCCTCAAATCCTTCACGCTTCATCAATTCGCATTATTGTTGCCATTGTTGTTGACTGTTGTTGGGTGTCTGCCTGGGCAAGGGGTGGGAGTGTGTGGGTAGGGGTCGGGGTAGGTGTGTGTGTGGGTAGGGGTTGGGGTGGTGTACGAGCACCCACATTGAATTGCAAATGTGTGTGGCGCATGTGGGGGGCTTTTTATTTTATTTATTTATTTATATACTTTTTTCTGGCGGAACACTAACGACAACAACAATGGCGACCGCGAAAATCGAAACGGAGCCGACAGAAAGTGTGAGAGACGGGGTGGAAAAGGGAAGTGGGAGGGGGAGATAGAGAGGAGGGGAGTGAAAGTGAGAGGGAAGGGGGAGAGAGACAAGCTGCGTACTTAAGCGAATTGCGTATTTATGTGTGTAATCGCAACTCATCATTTGTCTGCACCTGCCCTGCCGTGCGTACTGCTCTCCTTCTCCCTCTCTCTCTCTTTCTCTCTCTCTGATGTGGCTCGTGGTCCAAACTGATGTATTTCACAGTTACCTTTTCGCATTACGCGAATGTCGCGCTCTTCTCGGCTCTGCTTGTCAAATGTCGACTGCGATTTATTTGCCAGCCATTTACATACACACATACACACACACACATATATATATATTTTACTGTCTGCTAATGGAACTGTATCTTTAACCTCTGCATGGGTAGGCGCTGTTAGCCGAGGGGGGATGGGTGGGGGGTGTGGGGTTGCAGGCGACATCGTTTGGAATTTGCCATCTGTTCTGCTGGCTATCAACTAGTATTTTTAGTGTGCCATGTTTGTGACAGCATTACCACAAAGCGATAATTTACTAGATTGCCATTGAGTAGGGTTGCCAACACACGAACTGGGTTGCCTCGCGCGGCAACTACAGTGTGGGGCGACAGTGAGTGTTATTTATCGCTGCTACTTGACTCAAATCAGCGTTAAACAGCGTTAGCAAAAACTAACCATTAGCCAGTATATAGCCAAGTTGAAAATAAGTATTTGGAGACTTGCTACTATTTATTATGTATGGTAAAAGTCTCATTTTATCTCCATTGCCATCAATTATTTATTTAATGTCACCTGTCTGTTGACATGGAAAAATGAAATTTTAAAAAGGAAAAATAAATTAAATAAAATTTTAAATTTATACACTTTAAATTGAAATAGAATTTCTGAGTATTTAGTTGCAAAATTTATCATAGCGAAATTATAAAGTAGTTAATATGAATTAGTTAAGTTGCAAAAATATTATTCCTAAGACTAGAAGTTTAAAATTCATGATAGAAATAGTAGGCGCTTTATTGATAACATGATAAAGTCTATTGGAATAATCACAGAGTACTCGAAAAGCTTAAGAGAGGGTGGAAAGAAGTGAGGTCTAGACTCTAGAGGGAACACAGAAATTAATTCGGCTCATCAACGCCGCAGATTCAATTTCACCATTTAGTAATTTAATGACAAACAAATGGGAAGGTCAAGCAGTCGGAAGGAGGGAAGTAAGTTCGAATTTCGTTTGCACCGATTCCAATCTGATTTGCTGAATCGGATATTGTGGAGACACAAGATACGTTTACTAGAATTGGAAGCACAAGACATTCTATAATACAAATATTTATGGGTTTACTGACGCCGCATTTAAATCCATTTTCAATTATGTGCACCAGGAAAACAGGAAGTGGAAATCAACCAGTTCCTGCCACACATCGCCTCTTATCTGACATTGCCGATCCGAAGAAATGCTCCGAACAATTATGAAAACTCAATAACTGTTATTGGCTGATAGCAATTCGTGCAACTTGATTTCTGCAGAAGTTGCCGTGATGGAAGAATAATCGGTCCAGCACCTCCTCTGTACACAAAGATGTCGAACCTCCCAGATCTCCCTACCAGGCAACAGGCTATGTTCATCCAAGTCTACGGATGGAATAGATTGTCTCAAGTTTGGCAATTGCAGTCCAACTTGCCTCGTTTCTCATCCAGCCGAAAAACCGCAATAACTTAACCTAATCTACTTGGCTCAACAAAAACCAAATAATTGATTATCATACTTTTTTAACTGCTGTAATTTGAGTAGCTCAAGTTTATAGTATGCTAAATATAAAAGAGTTTTATCGCTTGCGTATTTATCTTAAATGATAAGGGCTGCTACCGCTAATGTCTGACTTATTGCCTCAGCTCTTTTCTCCGCTTATTTGCTTATGTCACTTCCTCTCCCTCTCTCTCTCTCTCTCTCTCTCTCTGGCTGTTGCTTCCGCTGTTTTGTTCCAAACAACTTGGAGCGGCCAAAATTCATTATATAATTTCATTTGCAAAACAATTTGCATTATTATTTGAACATGGCCAACATTGTTGGCCAAGCTAACAATTCAACTAGCCGCCGCAGAGTGTGGGCGAAGTAGGGAAGGGGTGGTGGAAGACTAAAAGCCAAACAACAAGAAGGTTTTTTTTTTTTTAATTAAATTGAAAACGTTTTTTTCTGGGTCTAAAAATGTCGAATGATAGGCGCGCCTGACAATTGCTGTGCAGCATTAGCCAGGGGAGCAAAGGGCGGCTGCAGGGGGAGTGGGAGGTAGGGGGATTGTGGATGGAGCGTGGCTCTAGATTTTATTTTATTTTACTCTTGTTTGTTTTTTTTTGTTGTCGTTTTTTCCTATTTTAATAAAGCAAATCGAAGCCAGCGCTTGAGTAATTTGTTCAAATTGCCGCACACACCGAAAATTTTTGGGCAAATTTTCTGTTCGAAAAGCTTTGGCGAATCATGAAAAGTGGCAGCGTGGAAAATGCTTTTCATTTTGACAGCTCGCTGAAACAGCAGCTAATGCAGCCAGCCAGCCAGCCAGCCAACAACAGCAACAACAGCAACAAAAACAACAATATTCTATTGTGCTTGCCACTTATTGATGACCTTCAAAGAGGAGGCGGAGGCAATCCAAGCGTATCGAATCGAGGGGGCTGTTTGGGTGGGTGGCCATCTCCTTTTTTGGGGAACGCGTCTTAAGACTTTGCTTCAGCGAGTCCGCTTGCTCATTTTGTGTTTGTGTGTTTGTGTGTGTGCATTCATATTGCCATTGACAAAGCTGTCAGTGGCTCTATTGATTTATGGCGCACAAAGTTGTGCCATTTTCTCGCTTCGTCTGCTTCTTCTGCGTCTTCTTGTTGTTCTTGCCACTTCTCTCCACCGGAAACAACTCATTCATCCGCCATAATTTGTGGCACACTCTACACAGGCAACACTCGCTAATGACACACAACGCCGAGCATTGTTCGTGTGTGGTGTGCTCCAAACAAACAAATGACTTTTGCCTGCCCCCAGTTCAATGATTCTAATTATATAGTAGCTGCAGCTGTAGCTGTATCTATATAGCTTTGTATCTGTATCTTTGGCTCTATATCTCTTTCGTGTGTGTGTGTGTGTGTGTGTGTCTGTCTTTTGGCATTAAGCTGCTGAGTGCGCATTTGTTGTGTTAACCGCACATGACTAACACGCAAATAATTGAGTTGGCCAAACCCCCCTCCCTCTCCCTACAACCTTTGCCGCACTGCTGCTGTTACCTTTTGGCAGCGAACAATGCCAATTGTTGTTTGCTGAAGCGTGTGCATGTTGCCTGCCAAACACACTCAGATACAACAGATACAAATGCATACAGATACAAATGCAGATACAGCTACACATCTATCTGCTGCTATTGATGTATCAGCAAATGCATCAATACTGATAATTTGTTACAGCAATGCCATGGAACGTGTTGTAGCCCACATTACATTCATACATGCATTCATGTGTATACATATTTAGACCTACATCGAGCTGTTGTTGTTGTGTTGTTTTCAATGTTGCCGCAGCTATTTTAATTAGTTTTGTTACCGCTACAGTCATGCAACAACAGCAGGTGTTAAATTCACGCTCATGTTTAGTTGCTGTTGCTCTTCACTCGCTATGCATTTGACATGTGCACTAAGCCCACACACACACACACACACAGTAAACACACACACTGTTACACTCACACACACACAGACACACACACAACCAGTTACGCATTTTGGGCCGTTGGCATTTGCCAAAATGCAAACAACCAAAAGGCACACAATTTTGCGGCCTGTCATTTGCCGCACCCGAGTCCGCAACCCGCTCCAGTCTACGGTTTGCAAAAAGGCGTAGGCGCATCTCACGATACCTTGACAACGTATCGCAATTACGGCGTTTTTGCAGAAGTTCCAAATTGCCTTTTACTTTATTTATTTTTGGCTTATGTGGCTTGAACCAGCTTAAGATATATACACTTTTAAGAGATTCTTAATAATTATTTAAATTTTCGATGCCGAATCAATCAAAATTGAAACAATTTAGAACGTTACACAATTTAGAATTTATTAGCAATCATTAAAAACCAAAGTTAATTAATTTTGAAATTAAAAAAAATTAATTTATTAATATTATTATTAAATACAGCAAAATTGTAGTTATAAACTAAATAATCGAGCTTAATTAGGGGGATATCAGGAAATTATTTGAGTTCATTTCGATGAAGCAATCTATAATATTGACAGCAGTCTTAACTGAATCTAGTTTATAGTTTTTAGCTTCAATAGAGTAAAAAATGCTCATCAGACTCTAATTCCAATATTGTGTTTGAGAATATTAAATGTAGTGTCAGGCATTTATCGTTCAGCATACCCCGTTGTTGTTGTGGCATAAATTCTAAATTGTATTCATATTGTTTTTGAAATATTTGGATATTAAATATTTATAGTCATTAAAATTGAATTCAATTGTGTGTTGTTTGTTTAATTTATGTGGAACGCGGGAACGGAAATGCAAATTTGATATGCTGAATGCGCATTTTGGGCTGTTTCTCAATTGCACTGCTCCCCTCCCCTCCCCCCTCCCCCCTCCCATGCCTATCACACTCTTGCACCGCTTGCTTTTATAATACTGCAATAATAAACAGTTATCTATCGGATAATGTTCGAATCGAGTCAAAGCTAAAACCAACAAAAGCCTAGACTGAATAATAATTTTGTCGGTCACATTTGTTTGTTATTATTATTATTATTGTTAGCGTAGTTGTTGCCGTACTTGTTGTTGTTGTTGTCTTTTATAGAGCTCCTTCGCCGAATGAAATCTGTGCATTTGTACAATTCAATTGCTGTTTATATTTGTGCTCCTGCTATTCAAACTCCTGTTAGTTAAGGATGTGTGCACTGTGAAATTTTCTCTATGGTAACGACCTCCCCCTCCTTCTCCCCCCTTTGCCAGTTTCATTGAATTTTCTAGTGTATTTCAAGCTTATGCAGATTTCCCATGCGCATCGCTTACTATACAATTTTTTTCTTTTCGCAATGGTATACCGTTTATCTGTCTTATGTAAGAGCATATCAAGCTGAACTGCTCTCTGCATATTAAAAAATATGCATAAAAAAAATAGAAAACAGTCTTAAAGACTTTTTTTTTTTTTGTATATTTGATATTTATTTTTAATATTCAGGTGATTGTAATTTATGAGCGATTTTCTAAATTGCAGGGTGATTTATTTCTGCGTATAGAGTTCGTCAGCTTGAACTCCGTGAATTTTATGCAGTTTTTATCTTTTTTTCTATTTATACGCTACTACAAATATTTGTGTCACTCGTAATTAGAACTGTCATTTAATTGGTAACAGAGTATTGCTTGGTCAATAGATTTTTTGCACAGCTTAGTTTTAGTTTTGCTTTTAACTCTTTCAAACATTTTTTGCACTATGTGAATTTTTGATTTTATGGATTTGACACGTTTGGCATTGCGGCAGATGCTAGTTTTTTTTTTTGTGCCCCCCCATTTCTATTTGGATTGCATTGAGCATTGGGCATTGAGATACGAAACGTGCCGCACGAATTTTCAGCTGACGCAATTCGTCTTTGTGGCACAGTTGAATGCGAGTAAATAACGCATACGCCATGAAATCACACGCAAGTCGGCAGCCTTAGGGGCTTATTGAGTTGATTAACTTGTTTCGCCATTAAAAGTAGACCCCCCAAAAAAAAGTTTTTGCCCAATAAACGGAGCAGAAAAAATACTCCAAGGAGCAACAAAAAAGAAAACCAAAAAAAAAAAACGAAAACTGCGGGCGACCGCACAATTTGCATGCGAGTATTTGATATACGCAAATCCACATTGATCTACTTTGTCAAACTGTTGTTACTTATTGTTGTTGTTGTTGTTGTTGCTGTTTTTGTTTGTTTTGTTGATCACAATCTCTCCAGGGGCAACGAAGAAGAAGAAGAAGCAGCAGCAGCAGCAGCAACAGCATCAGTAACAACCAATTTCCTTTCGAGTCTCAAGTGAATTTTCAACTTTATTGTTTAGTTGTTTGGCAGCACACTTCTCACATGTGTATATCCATAAATGCACAGATACACTCATCCACACACACACACACACACACACAGAAACAGCCTTCTAACCCAAACTGGCCGCACTTTAAGCCATGCAGAAAACTTTTCTTTCAGTTTACAAAAAGGCAACAAAAAATTATAACAAAATACAGTAGAACGAAAAAAAAGAGAGTAGAAAATGCTGACAGGAAACTTCCAATCAGAAATGAATTACTTTGAACTTCTAGGGCAACTGCTAGTGAGAGAGGGGAGGTGAGGGTGAGGTTGGGGACGACCGCAGTGTCAAGTTTAAGAAGCCATGAAATAACATTAATTTGTTGCAAATTCGCTTGCCAAGTTTTAAGTTGAATTAATTTGATTAGCTTATCGCTCGTTCGAAGTTGAGACTTCGTCAGCAGCATTTCGAGAGCGCCCCCAAAAATGGGCCAAGTGGGCGATGAGTGGGCGTGGCTGTGCTGTTCACTCATTCAGAGTGTATCTGTGTGTGTGTCCTCGATGACAAGGGCCCTGGACTTGCAATTGTGCATTGAATTGAAGGAGATGAGTGCGTGTGTGTGTGTGTGTGTGTGTGATAGAGAGAGAGTGTGTGTTTGACATTTACGACAACGACAATTCAAATTTTATTAGATTACATGAAATTTATGTGGCAATCAATTTAAAAAAATAAACCTTGTCTAGCAGACGCAGGAGCAGCAGCAGCACCAGCTGCAAAATTGAAAGAGGGAATTTTCTAAGCAGACGACGAGGAGAAAGGTAGGAGAAAGTTGATGGGGGCATAGCAGATAGGGACAATGACTGAAATGCAAATGACAAAGGACTTCGGCCAACATTTTAATAAGGCAATTTTTTTATGTTGGCTGAATTTTAAGTAAATAAGTCAAATAAAACAGTCCGAGTGTGGGGGATGAAGAGGGTCCTAGGGCGAATGGGGTGGATGGAGTAGAGAAGAGTAGAGGGCAACTGTCATATATGAACCCAAAAGGAGCGACTACAAAAAAATGCTTTTAATATGTATGTTTTTTAAATGCGGCAAGTGCTTGAAATTGATAAGGCAGTTAGGTCACATGCATATGTATGTATATATGTATGTGTGTGTGTGTGTTTTTCCTGAATTGTTAGCAGCCACAAGCCAATTCAACACTCATACAAACTCACACACACAGACAGACAGACAGGCAGACAGACAGACAGTAAGGAAAGTAACAAGTAACAAAGCACACAGCAGCAGCGAACCAAAATGGAAATACAAATTTAAATTGTGTGGTCTTGTTATATATATTTGCAATGCAAACACACACACAATGAGCTGAAACCTGTGCTGCCAACCATTTCGTATATCTAATGATTGTTTGTTTGTTTATTATACCCTAACAATCGGTTTGTATTACTATATCAGCTAATATGTAAGCCAATGAGAACGAGAATGAGTTTTGAGACCAAATATGCTTTTTAAAGATGATCTTCCCTGATTTCCATTTTCTTTTCACTTGAATTGAATATTTCATAAGTTGCATTTTTCTTTCTAACTAATTATAATAATTTAAATTTATTTAAGTTTTTTTGATCAAGGTTTCTCTCTTAACATTTTTCCAAAAGTTTCAAACAATGATGTATATGTCTTAATATATAATTGTATTAATATTAGTTTATGTATTTATATTTTGGTTTCACATTTTATATAGCTTATAACTTGATCAAATTTCAGTATTATATTCATTATTCATTCAACAAATTCTCTTTCTTTTGTCATTTGTAGATTGGCTGAATCTCTAACGTCATGGTATGAAGGAGCCGGCGAACACTTTGGATGAAATTGTAAGTGCTATGTAGTTCATATCTCAACTTAATTGTGCCACACATACAAACTGACAAACTGACAAACAGACAAACAGACAGTCAAAAGTGACAGACAGACATAGATTGAGGCCACAACAAAACAAAGGACATTAAACGATGGCGTGTCAGCTGTTGAAGCAATTCAGGAGACTGCAACGGACACAATACGATGAAGGGTGCGAGGGGGAAGAGAGAGTGTCAGTTGAAACTGAAAGCAATCTAAAAGAGAATGGCATTGTGATGACGCCGCCAGGTGGCGCCAGTCCACCACAAAAGGGTTACCAAAAATTGCTCTAGGTAGCCAAACACAAACCAACGCAACATGTGACTCCAAACAAAAAAACTAAGCCAGTGGCTCTTTTTTTTCAGAGGGAGGGAGGTGCGTTGTCAGTTTTGAAAAGGTTTTGCAACGTTTTGGGTAATTGTTATGTAAATGAGTTTTACAATTTTTTGGCTTAACGCAAAAGGTCGAAGCGAGCGTGCGACAAGGGACACAAAACGCACACAGGACACACGTTGCAAAACCAAAAAAACAAGAAACACCTCAAACACAAAACTGTCAGCCCTCAACTTGAGGCAGTCAGCATATTTTGTGGCTGTCATTGACGGTGATGATGATGATGATGAGGAGGAGCAGCACAAACACTAACACAAACACAAAGGACGCACACACACACACACACACACACACACACACACCGCAAATACCTGAGCTTGTTGCTGTTATTGTTTTTGGCTGGTGTTGCATGCCTCTGCATGGTAATCCTCTGACTGCTTTTTGGGCGCAACTTCTTTATAAAATTGCAAATCAGTTTGAAAGGCAACGACAGGTTGTTTTACTTGCTACCAAAAACATGCGAGATGCCCGGCAAAACACAACACCCACAAGAACACACACACACACACACACACACGCAAACACACACGAGCACAGCACGGACAAGCAGGCAAGTTTCATCCACAGAGAAGACCACAAGCGCCGGAGTTTTGCGTCACGTTCCGTGGTGTAAACATACGAATTTATATGACTGTATTTAGTAATAAAGTTGCCTGTCATTGTTGCTGCTTTTGCTTTTGCTGTTGCTGTTGCTGTTGTTGCAGTGGTTTTCCGCAGTGTGGGCAAAGTTTTTCGCATGTGGCGACACATACGAAAGTTAATAACCGTTTAGCAAGTAAGCAAAAGTTGCGCCCACTCTACATCCCCCCCCCCCCACCCCCCTCCGCGCACACTTTGAAATTTCTTAGCGGGGATTACAGTCAAATTTTACGATTATGTTTTGCTAGCAGTCCGTTTCTTTTGGGGGCAGCAACCAATTTCAGACAAGACTACAACATAGAACATAATGCGCTCTGGGATTATCAAATTGATTTATTTTATGGTCTGCTGCATACTTTTGCGGGCAGCTAAACTTAATTCAAGACACAGATACACACACATATAAACTACTTGCAAATTGCACAGTAATAGTATGTGAACTATGCTTTTAAATTGTCTGTTAAACTTGGTCTCTCAATGTGCTGGTGGGTAAATTCCAAAAATTAATTAAATATCTCTACGAAACTTGCAAAGTGTATTTGAAATTGTTAAATACTTTATATATTTCTGCTCCTTTGACTACATGTTAATAGCATGCACACTTTCTCGTCCACTTACCATAACAAGTTTTCTTTGAAATTGAATAGTTTTGCAAATAACCAAAATACACTTTAAACTGACTTTGGTTTGTTAGCAATTGCTGTGTGGAATAAAAAAACAAAAATTCTTTATAAGGGCCACAATTAATTTAATTGGTGTATATCAAGCAGTATTTTTAATTAATCAACATAATGAAGCGGAGCAAGTGAGAAGCAAACAAAAAAAGTGTGACAGAGACGGAAAGAAGCGCCATATGCAAGCATATACAGTTTCAGGTTCAGGTTGGTAATGACAATAGGTGGAGCAGGCTGTTTGCTTAACTCTTCAGGTTTGCCATCCAATTTTCTAGCAGTTCACTAATTGCAACTCATGCTGCATGCAACTGGCCAAATGTGTGTGTGTGTGGCGCTGGGAGGAGGGGGGAGAAGGAGGAGGACGTAGAAGTTGCAAAATTAGTCAACAACAGTTATGACATTTGTAGTTACGCATACGCAACGTGTTTCTGCAACTTGCAACGATTTGACATTTCAACTGTCTACCGATGTTAGCTGAACCAAGTAGTGCTTAACCTGCTAATGACAGAGAGAGGGTGATAGAGAGAGAGGGGGAAGGGTGTGGGGCATAGCTTATTTCCTTAAGTGCAACATCAGCTTGTGTGTTGTGCTGCCGCTGTTGGCCAAATAAGTGCTAAAGCATGGCAAAAGACAAACATAAACGGAGACATGCATACATACATACATCTATGCACACATCTATGCATACAGAAGCAGCCATTGCTACGAAAGCAGTTACAGTTATGGGGTCACGCACACACACACACACACACATACACACAACACACACACATACAGAAGACAATTGTTAGGCATGCAGATGTGACTGCGACTGGTGGAAGAGGCACTTGAAATTTTAATGCAAGGCACAGCCACTCTCAACGGCATATTTACATTTTAGCTCAATGTCAATTGTGTTTATAAATTAATTTGCAAAACGACATATGTACAACACACACAGCCTACACACACGCACACACACACACACACACACACACAGGCACACACATACAATGAGCACCCCAATGACATTGGCAGCGAGTCCCCGAGCAGTAAAAAAAAGTATAAAGTATATGAAAAGAGTCGGATATTTTTACATTAAGATACCCTGTACTTCGCTCAAATAAATATATGCTTTATCAAGAATAAGCTGCATCAATTTTTTAATATATATCTTATATATATATATATATATATCTATATGTATATATGTAGATATAGGATAAGAAAATTATAGCATTTGTGCTCATAACCTTTAATCAACAACTTGCCTCTAATAAAGCTTCTTTTCTCAAGTGTTGAGCACTCGTATCGATTAGAGATATACCAAAATATTATTGAACTGTGTACATATTATGCGAATATATATTTTTTATGGGGCATTGAGGCTTTGGAGCGAAGTTATTCCAAAACATTATTGTTCGCTGCTTATAGGCATTAATTTTACAGTTTATGAGAATTACGAATATATATATAAATATTTTTTATAGGGATTTTATAGATGTCTCTATATGGCTGTTAGCCACAGCTGCAGGGTATGCAAGCAAAAAACGAAAACAACAAAAAATCGCGAGCTGAACAAGTTTGTCTTTTGTTTAGAGGCTATAAACAGCAGTATGAGAAGAAGCCGGCAACTGCAGATGGGGACTAACAGACACATCTATGGAGTGGCACTGTGTATGTGTATATATGTGTGGGTGTTTTGGTGTGTTGGTGTGCTGGTGTTGTGCGTGTGTTGGACTTCGCCTCTGTTGACCTGACGACGAGCTAATGTCACATTGTGTATACTTTTCAGCTGTGTTGTTTTTTCGATGTTGTGTTGTCGCTGTCGCTGTGACAGGTTGTTGTCGCCGTCTTTGTCTCTGTCTCTGGCTGCTGCAGCGGCCTCGGGAGGCCGCAGTAATAGAAGCAGCAGAAGCAGCAGCTGCCACTCAACTGTCGTTGGTTGACTTTGCTTTAAATGTGTGCGCACAAAAGTCGGCAATGATTTGGTGCAACTAACTTGGCAGCAGCAGGCGCAAGCAGCCACTTGCATTGCAGTTTTATGGCAACACCAACACACACCAACACACACTAATACACACAGCTCAGCAGTTATGCTGCAAAAATGACAAACGGCCAAACTGCCAACTAATTTGAGCCAGTGAAATGAATGACAGCCCGGCACAGTGGCACCCAATTAAAGTACGCAAGAAAAAACCGTTGGCAGATTCCATCTTTAACTTTGTTGCTCTTCAATTTTCATGCTTGACCTAGCGAAATGCCAAAGTAAACTTGATTAGTTATGCCTCCGGCTGCAAATAGATGCCACAGTAGTCTAAGTGTAGCAATGGACTGCAACTTGTTCAACTTTAAACAGTATTTTATCATCTCTTACCATCTTTTAAATTCAAAAGCTTATTAAACTTTTGTAAATATAAAAGTAACTATAGAAGTTGACGAGTTTCGCCGTTTTACCCTTTGTTGGCAACCCGAATAGGATTATCTGCATAATTGCAGTCTGTAATCTGGTAATTACATTATATAATGCCGTAATGCAATCCCTTCGCCACTTACAAAAGATCAATTTGAACTTAAGCTTCTTAATTGAGAAGCTTGGTAAAGTTTTGGAAACGAAACAATCTTATAATGTAATCATTTTTAAACTGTTTAGAATTACAAGCGTAAATGGTTGCACTTCTATAAGTATATTATCTATTAGAGGATGAATGCAGTATTACATTTGAAATATTAAGACAGACATTTTCCAAAGTTCACTAATTCACATTACTATGTAATCAATTTTTTCAATAAAAAATTTATATTCAAAGTCAAACTTTATTAAATTAATTATAGCTCATGGTTAGCATTGAAAGCTTATTTTTAATTTCTACAACTCCGATCAGCGACTTGGATTATATAATAGAGCCACTAAAAAAAATGTTACCAGCTTATACAAGCATCTATTTTGCACCACTGTGCAATGTTGGCGGAAGTGCGTTCCATGCCTTTTGTCGCCTTCTTTGCATTTGGCAATGCAAGTGAGCAAAAGCCAGGCAAAGCCCACCACACCCCCAATACCAACCAACCCATCGTCATTCAATGCGTGTGCTGCTAAACAGCTGCAGTCTTTCGGGCGTTGCGCTTCGGCTGTCGGCACACGAATCGTCGTGTGCCGCTGCTGCTGTTAGCGTTCGGTTCAAGTTCGGCTGGCAGCCATTGGGCCAAAGCGTAAGCGCTTAAAGCAGCAGCAGTCGCCGACGCGTTCAGTTCTGTTTTTCTGCTATTCCGCTTTCAGTTTCAGTTTCAGTTGTGCATTGTTTGGCGCCGACGACACTACACACAACGCGGTACGCAGCGCTGTACGCAAGCCAACGACGTATCGGGAACGTAACGTAACAGCAACGTAACGGCACGCGAAACGTAACGGAAACGCAGCGTGTCGTGAAATTCGTGGCCGCATTTTGTGAGTTATTAAAATGCGATAAAAGCCAGTGAATCGGTAATAAAGCGCTTATCTTTGCTCGCAATTACGGCGAGGAATGCGAAAAGCCGGCGGTAGCAGGGTGCTGGGCTGTGTTTTCTTTTTTGATTTTGGGGGCGCGAGCGAGTGACAAAGCGACTGCCAGCAGGCCTTCTACAATCAGTATATATATACTATATATATATTTGTATATAGATGTGCACATATCTGAGTAATATCACAGCATTTTGCTGTGCGTGGCGCCCAATTACCACAGGCACTGAACTCCCTCCCCCCCCTCGCCGCAAGCCCCCATTGTTCCCCTTGCCCCAATGCCCGATGATGGCGGAGTGTGGAGTCAATTGTGTGGCTGGGCACCCGCATCTGTTACAAATGACAAGGAAGCTCAGTTGTTGCCTGCTGTTATTTTTCTTTTTTTTTTTGGTGTTTTTTTCCGACTGTTGCTCTGCTTCTTCTTTTTGCTGATATTTACGATCCCGTCTGGACTCAGTCGGTGTCTCCGTCTCAGACTCCGGCTCAGTTTCAGTTTCAGTTTCATTTACGGTTTTTTGGTCAGCCCACAAAATGTTTGCTGTCATTTGTGTCTCGCTCCATTTTAGTTAATAGTTGGCTACGTGTGTGGCATATTACACACATTAGTGTGACACACACCCACACACACACACACACACATACACACATGCACACATACAGAGACGGGTGCACACCTTGTTGACAACGTGCCGGCCTGTTTGTTTTTCTTCGCCTTCTTGACTTGGCTTCCGCTTCGTGTATCTCTAAAAACATTCAAAGTATCTTTCGGATGTTCCACTTGCCGTGTGTGCCTCTGTGCCTCTGGGTGTGTGCGTGTGTGTGTGTGCGTTTATGTACGTGCTACTTTTGGGTGTTTATGACATTTAAATCAATATTGTAACACGTCGTCAGCCAACCCACTCACCCCTAAAAATCAACTGCCTATAGGCTGCAATTTGCGCAGATTTCTTGCTTGCTTTTCAAGTGTCGCGAGCACTCTCTCTCTCGGTGCAATCATAGAAAAGCAAAACCGTGCAACACCCCCAATCCCCGATCCCCAAAGCCCGACCACCACAACGCCCACTCCCCCCGCGTTTGGCCTGAATTATGGCTTAATGAGCACAATTTTCAATTGCAGCTTCACTCGCCACAGACGACACCCAAACCGCCCAACGCACTTATTTAGTGTACAGCACAGCCCTGCCCACTTACCCACCCAAACAAAACCTGGCCAGCAACTTTTGGCTTGCATTGCATAGACAAACAAATCAAATGGGGGTTAGCAAGGCTGAGCTTAGACTTTTAGCTGCTTGCTCGCCTTTGTTTATTGCTGTGCAGGAAGCTGCGATAAGGTCATGCGCTGACCTAATCCTTTCTTTCTCCTTTCTCATACCCCCAACCTCCACCGCCCCAACCTCCTGTCAGCTGCAACTGCATAAATTATGTTTTTTTTTTGTTTGTAGACATTTTGCTTGAAAGTCACATAAGTTGCAAGGCGCAGGCTGGAGCAACTACGCACTTCACCTGATCACCACAACCTTGGTCATTTGCAGCGTCTGCTTTTCACGCTCACTTGACTGCCTCAGTGTGCGAATGCACCATGAGGAACCATGAGGAAAACAGACACCCACACACACACACTTTTGTTGCCAGTAAAGTCATTTATGAAAAGTTCTCAAGATAAACAGATTAAAAATTCAACGAACTGCAATGTTGCCTAGCAGAAACTAGCTGAAAATAAACTGAATCGATTAAGATAACAGAAAATTTCCTTCACAAAAAAGAGTTGATGGTATAAATTATGAGTTTATTATCCGGTATCATATCTTTTAAACTTTCGTTGTCACATGCCAAAATGTCTAAGACATATTTGTCAACTGAGTTGTAGTTTGTTGTTTTAAATGTCATAATAACTATGCATTTTTGCTTCGGCGCCATGTGGCGCCACATTGCAAAAGTTGCGGCATTTTAATTTGTTAAGTGTGCCACGTTCGTGTCCAATTGGGCCACTGGGCAAGTCCAGCAGGTAGCTTCAAGTTAAGCTCCAAAGCTGCCGCAATTCTATTTACATTTGTGCATTTGTTGTCTCTTGCTGCTGTTGCAAGAGCAGGCGGCAACGGGGCACCGCAAGCAATCAAAAGTAGGCAAACTATTTACAAAATTGTTGCCATATTCTCGTTCGCTCTCCCTACGTATCTCTCTCTCTCTCTCTCTCTCTCTCTCTCTGTCTCTTTCTACTTTTCTCTCTCTCTCTCCAGCTATCTCTTTCTCTCTCTAGTTCCATTCCATTCCATTCACTTTTTACAATTTGTTGTACTTTGGCGAATTACAGTTTACAGTTTACAGTTTACAGTTTACAGTTTGCAGTTAACAACATACAACTTTTTTTTGCCAACTTTAAGTGTTGGCCATTAGCAGCCGTACATCACATCCACATTCTGGACACGCCAATGAATTTCTTAATTAAGCTTAATGTGCAATTTTCGGACTCAAAACTGAAGGAATGCCAGCTCTCAACTTTCAGCATCCGCCCAGAAAAGTGGCCAAGTGGACACGTTGTTCATTTCATTTGAATTTTCTCGGTTAAGCCAAGTTAACTTAAATTAAAAAAACACAAACAGCTGTCTGAAATTACGTTAAATGACACTCCACAACATTCACATGCGCTCTCCTCTCTCCCTCTCCCTCCCCCTCTCTTCACACTCTCTCTCTCTCTCCTTTTCTCTCTTTCTTGCTTGCTCTCGCTGTCTGGTTTTTGTACTTTCGAATACGGCCCAAGTAGCTGGTAGCAAAAGGAAAACCTATCTACGCATATATATGTGCACAATATTCTCGTATCTTTGGCTCATAAATTTTAACCATTTTCCAGTTTCCAGTTTGCTTGGGCAGCCCGTCCCAAAAAGTCTCGTAATGAAAAAAGTTTCAAGGTAGCCAGTTAATTACACATTTAGTAGGCCTTTGTACCTACGAGGCTGCAGTTCATTAGTATTACAGCTTATTGTTATCGAAATGGATTTGTCAAATTTCAAACTAGGTTATTCATGTTCATTTTAAATTATCGACAAATGTAATTGAAATTATGGATTGGATTTGATTTTTAGTCTTCCTTTGTTATCGAAATCGATTATTCACTTTTCGAAGAACTGTCTCAAAAAAATCTGATTCATAGTATCGATAGTACGTCTATACAGCTTTTATTTTATTTGATTTGGTCTTACAGCCTATGTTTATATTATCGATTAGGAACTTTCCATATGCCAAATTGAATTTCTGATTTGAAGCTTTAATCGAGTGTGATTTCAGACCTATCGATTTTTATTGAAAATCAAATCAGTTTGGAGTGAGTTTATTTTATTATTAAATCTCAATTCTATGTTAAGCTCAATGCTTTTAATAGTTGTTATATTGAAATAAAAACAAATCATGTCCTTTACTCAAATTCTTGAGGCTCACATTAACAAAGGTTACCGATTACCAATTCCGATCAGGGTTGCCATTGATTACATAATAATCGACTGTTGTTGTTGACACTGAACACCCAACACTCACACACACACACATCACACATACACACACACACAATCACCTCTTACGCACTTAAGAAGTCCCAATTACAATACGCTCAGCGCATTAGCAGTCTGATCTGCTCTTTGGAGCAGCTACCGTTAGTTTTGGGTCTGTATATATGTATATGTATATGTATATATTGGGGTCCCAAACACATTTGAACTCTTAGCACTTCACTAATCTGTCCATTGTGAGGCATTCCGTTCCAAGTGGGGCGAAATGCTCGCTTCATAACTGTTTTTCTTGTGTGGTTGTGTTAGTGCTGTGAGTGTTGGGTGTGTTGAGTGTGTGTGAGTGTGGGCTGAGTGTGTGTGAGTGTGGGCTGAGTGTGTGCGTTGAGTGTGCCAAGTGAATTTACGACCAGTGGACAGACAACTTTTGGTCACTCATGGTCACTTGGCAATGTTCATGGTCACTTGGCATTGGGCAACTTGGTATCTTGGCAACTTGGGCGACCGGCTGCGGACGGGTTCATGAACTTCAGTGCACAGGTTAGCGCCAGTTAGCCTGAATCCGAATACACACCCAACGTATTACACACCAGAGAGCATCCTTCACGATTACTTAATATTAATGACTCCTGGCTTGAACTACCAGCTAACAGCTCCCAGCTACCAGTGGCCACTGGCCAGCGACCAGCTTCAGCTTCATCTACAGCTCCATCTAGGGCTTCGGCATCGGGTTCATCTGCTGCTCCTGCTGCTGCTGCTTCTGCTGCTGCTGCTTCAGTTTTATGTCGCAAATCTGTCGTCGTCGATGGAAAAAAGTTTTTGCGCTTGCCTCACTGTTGTTGTCTATGTAATGAATGCCTTTTGTGTGAGCCTTTTGACTTGCTTTACTTCTGGGAGCAGGGTGCCAGAGAGAAAGAGAGAGAGAGAGAGAGAGAGTGAGAGAGAGGGAGATGGAGAGGTGGACGCGGAGGGGGAGGCGTAGAGAGCTGTGGAAACGGGCTTGGAGGCCAGCATTTTATCTCTTTGCATTGTGTGTTGAATGGCCTCAACAGGGCAGCTGGAAATATTTGCTTAAGCAGATTTAACAACATTAACTTAATTAAATAGGCACTAAGCACAAGAAAGACAGAGACAAACGCTAAGACAGTGAGTAGGTGAAGGGAAGGGGGTATGTGTGTGTGTGTGTGTGCGTATGACTTTGTAAGCAGACATGGCGTATGCGTGATATTGATTGATTTCAAATTACATAGAATAAATGCCGTTGCCAGTCGCAACTTGTACTCGTTCATCTTACTGTTGTTGCTGCTGCTGTTGTTATTTGTAGCTGCTGTTGTTGTTATTTGTTGCTGTTATTCTTGTTGTTATTGTTATGGTTATTGCCTGAAGCTGCACAAAAGAGTTCAATTGATGTTTGCAAGTGGGTGGTCCATTGAATGAATCCGTGTGGATTCGTACACTATAAAACACCTCCTTCTCCTCCCTCCCTCTCCTGCCGATCCCATCAATGAACTCCTTCTCAATCTCTACTCTCGTACTCGTTTGCAATCTGCCTCGTTCTGTTCCTTTTCAGTTGCCCTGCAGCTGTTTGCTTGGCTTTGGGTTTGTTCTGTTCATTGTTCTTTGGATTGTTGCTTAAATGTTGTTTTAATCAAGCGGCAGGCTAAACATTTGAGCTGTTGTTGTGGTTGTTCACTTGCTCTAAATGTATCCTGCATACACACACACACACACACACAAACACACTCAGCCCAAACCATTGAAATGGGTATATTAAGTCGATGTGTTTGTGCTGCAAAGCGTTGTGCACACCAAACTTTTCAATGGGTTACACATTAGTTGTATTAGCAACCAATCGAAAGCCATTAAAGTTCTTAAGCAAACGTTTAACACATTTAATCGACATTCACATAATTCACAGGTTGCGACATCATGAAGCGGCACTTAAGCTTTTACTATTAACACTGATTGTAGGTTAAGATTATAGAAAGTTTGACAATTGAATCATTATACACATTTATAGCCTAACTTCAAATCAGATAAGCCCAGGAAGAAACTCTGAAACAATCTAAAGATCTTTAGGTTTCTATGGGTTCCATGTCAAGTCGCATTATTAAACTTTATAAGGAGTCTGTTAACTTCGCAAGCGAACTTAACTCTTTTCTATGAAGCGAATTAAATTGATTCGAAATTGAAATTGAAGCTTTTTGTTTGGCATTTGCTACTGCTACAAACTTTAACACAGCATTTGCAGAGTCATAATTTATTATTATTATAGAAGTATAGACTGTGCACGGCGATCCCCTATGGCTATTGTGCCTACTCCTTGTAAATGAGTCATAATTATTGATCAAGCCTCATTTAAGTATTAATAATGCAACTCCATGGCTGAGAGAGTCTTAGACTGCATATTGCCAGGCAATCTTCCAGAGTGGTATCTGGAGTCAATAGCAGAAATTAAATTAATGCTATTTCGCACTGATCTCTGAAATCTGCAAGAGCATTAGCAGTAGCAAGAGCAAACCCAATTGTTTATTTTAGGAATAGTAGAAAGAACGAGAGCGGAGCTGCTACCTAAGCTGCTAAAACTATTCCGATGGATTTTATGTATGCTTTTGAGGAGCATTCATTTCAGTTTTGTACTATTCATCCTGCTATTGTTCTGCTAAATTTCGTAGCAGAGCAATATATCTATTACTCTTGCTGCTACAGAGAAGTCAATTTAAACACTGACTTTGACCTCAAGATCAGCAACAATTTATTTAAGTAGTTAGCCAAAGAGGATTAAATATAATTATTTTTCTGTTCTATTAAATTCTCTTTGCTTGTTCCTCATTCATGAAGCATACAGTTGTTTATTATTTTAGAAACTAAATACCCTTCAACTGCACCCTTGTAGCTTTAAAGAGCATCTCGTAGTTGAGCAATGTGGAAAGAGGGATTTGATTGTTCGTTTAATGGCTCAAACATTACATAAGGATTGGCTGGCACCGTACAGATTGTAGCCAAGTGCATAATTAGCATTTGACTTGGTCGTAAATAAAGCTATGAATTTGAATGCATCTAACTTCAATGGCACCATAAATTGATAGTTGTTGTCTGTTGGCCGACTAAAGTGTCAGTCAGTCAAGGTTAAGTTAATGGCTGGTGCAGACAGCACTTAAGGAGCATACTCAAATGGCTCTTGTCTCCATTATGGTGCCAGACATTTCTGTTTTGTGTTTTACCATTACAATTATTTTGCATAAGTCCTTGAATGTGCACTGTCCGGCACAAACTGTCCGAAACAATGACAACCGACAATGGTCATTGTAATACAAACGGAACACACAAATAGAAGTATAAATATATATCCGAATAGAAATACAAATTAGAATAGAAGATTGCATTCAAAATACCAAAAATTGCGTTTTGGTCAACTTTTATTATCTCTTTTCGAATGCAGCAATGCGGAAATATTTGCTAGTAGTTGCTGGCCAAAACGAATTGCGGAACTGGCTAATTCGATGCAATCTCATCAGAGTGCAATTCAAACTCGAGTTGCGATAAGAATTTTTCAGTTGTCAAATAATGTGGCAGTTGTGAAATGCCCAAAGCTGTGATTTATATTAGCATATCTTTACTGTCTTACTCAGACAGACATAATAACCACAAATATGCATTACGCATTTATGTATATATATATATATATATATATATATGTATATATACATTGTATTTTAAAGCTGTACATTTAAAAGCTTTTCGTATAAATTATGTGGCCTTAAATTACCCTAAGGGCATTTATTATACACTATAGTCTATGGAAAAATTACCATTTGCTATCGACCCAAGCAATGGGACACGTACAAAGATATCACAACGAGGACTGGACATTTAAATAATTGTCATATGGAGACAGAGACACCAAGTGAAACACAGAGAGAGAGAGAGAGAGAGAGAGTGAGAGAGATAGAGAGCAAGAGCTGTCACATTTGTAGCCCATGTGGTCTGAGGCACTGTTCTAATTTTAATTCATTTCATGCTGATTCGGGGCGGGTTTAGTTCTTCATACTCGGCTCTCTCTGCACAAATGAACAACTGCTTAAATGTGGGCGTTTGCCAAGTTAATAATAAACCAGAAATGCTCGAGTTGATAATGCTTGACTTGAATATGCTCTGCATTTACCAGTTAGAAACAAGTTTAAAATCTAAAGATCTCAGTTTGTTTAGTGCTTTTGTCAAGTAAATAATTAATAAAAATATTCTAGAGATGGGATTGTTCGACTTGCAGATGTTTTGTACTTATCAACTATGGAAAAAGGAAAAGGGTATTCTGATTTTCACAGTTTAAAAAAATTGATGTATATATATATGTATCTGACATATGGTAAAAGATCTTAATTGGGTTCTCTTTGATGACTGTTAACCTTCATTTAATTTTGTATTATCTTTCGGGTTGCTCAGAACTTTAAAGGATATTGCCTGTGAAATTTGTTTTGCTCATGGAAAATTTAATTTATGATTTCAATAAGCAGGTCAAAGTATCTGAAATATATATATATATTTTTTTTTGCATTGTTTGCTTGTAGTTATGCTAAAAATAATACGACTTTAAATACAATTTAAGACAACCAAAATTCATTCGGTGCTGAAAGGGTTAAATGTTAATATATGTTTAACTTCTGTTAAAACATCTCGCTTTGATTGTTTTGATTATTAAGTGAGAACTTTGCCTTTTAGTATTTTATATGTGACTGCAATTTTATTGATATTTATCCAAATATTATTAATACTAATATCGAAATCGAATGTGTGATTTTAAGTTCATATAGTAATTAACAACTGTAGTCTATCAGTCAGCCAACAAAGGGTATACACTTAATAATGAAATAGTCATTTTTTACACACCATGTTTAAACAACTAATGGCCACAGGGTGCTTAAAAAATGGACAGTCAGTCGGAGAGGCGGACTTACACAAGGCAGCCAGTGCTGAAGGACTTGCCAAGGCAATAACCTGCAGGCCAAGGACCTCCAGCCTCTATCCACTTTCAGCAGCAGCAACAACGACAACAACAGCAACAAAAACAACAGAAGCAACAACAAGACTCCCAAACGGCCGTGTCTGTTTACCAAATTGCTCTTCATTTATTTATAATAATTACAACTGCAAAAAGTTTGAACAGTCATTTGGCTGAAACCAGCACAGCTGACGACGAGAATGGTAGGAAAGGGGGGCGCTCGGAGCGGTCGCAATCAGTGAAGTTAGCAACTCAAATATGCAGGCTAATATTGCGCACTTTTGTCTGAAATTGGAACTATTATTTGTCAGCAATCAGTGCAAAAAGAAAGAATGAAGCCACCAACTTATATATTCAACTTTTCACGTTTGAATAATTGTCTGTCATTGTTGAGAGCCCATTTTCGGCCTTGTTTTCAACTTGATTTTTTTTCTGTCTGTTTAGTTTTTATTATTTTGCTTTTTTTTTGGACTTGTTTACATAATCAGTGTCCGACGAAAATAAAAACCAGACACATTAATTTTTAATGCGCATACGCCACATGCAACAGCAACAACAACAACAGAATGCGCAGTTTCGTGTTCGCATTCAATCAAATTGCTCTCAACGAATATTTTATTTTGATTATTATATTTGGGTCAATTATTTAGCCAACAAATAACGAGAACTCGGTAAGATTGCCGGCAATTGCAAAAGAGCACAAAATTAAATTTGCGAATAAATAATTAAAAATCGCTGAACAATTTAATTGACAAATAAAGTCGGCAAAAAATATGCCGACTCACTTAATTAACGCCAATCGTTTGCAAAACTAATCTGCATTCATAAATATACTTTTTTTTTTTTAATTTGTTATTCATTATCCCTGATGGGCAAACGGGCAGTTAAAAATTGATTTGTTACTGAAAATTCGTATGAATGTTTCAGAGCAACATATGCTATACTATCAGATTAAAGAGATTACTAAAACAAATGTATAAATATGTTACAAAAATCATTTATTGAATATAGTTTAGGTTGTAGCTTAGACATTCATTCCACCAAATATACCAATTATTTTTATAATTTTACTTCTATAATTATATATTTATATTTGCTTACTTTACTGGGCTCTCTAGAATTTATATCTTATTCATTCCCAGAAATGTAGAAAATATTAATTGAAAATGTTTCAATGTTGTTGTTTAGTCAATAAGTTCCACTCCTTCTGCTACAGCTTATTTGAAGTGTTATAATTGAAGAACCAGAAGTTTTCAATATAGTCGTGTTTATTTTCTTTTTACTGTTCGCATGACTTGCATTTAGACTGAACCATCAATAAGTCGAAGTGAAAAGCGTATCATCATCATTTATATTGAGCTGTAGCTCATCTGAAGTGTAATTAATCTACAATGCGAGAGAGAAGTAGAGAGCTCGAGAGAGCGAGAGCGAGAGCGAGAGAGAGAGAGAAACAGAGAGACAGAGAGAGGGAATTTCATTTGGTGTTTTAATTGCCGTTTGAAATTCAATTGTACTTGAGGTCGGGGCATTTTAATTCGCTTATAAACAAGCGCTGACCTGGCACCGTTCACGTGTTAACAAACACCAGCCTACCGCCATCCCCAAACCCCCCTTAACCATCTGCCTGCCTGACCTCTTAACCATTCCAGAGTCGCTGCGCTTTAATTACTCTTGCGGAAAATTGCTTCAGCTCGCAACTTTGTGGAGTGTTAAGCGTTTGGCACGAAATCGGCTGACCCAAAAGAAACGAAAATACCACCAGAAAAAAAATAAGAAAATGAAAAAAAAACTTAGTAAGCGCAAAAAAAAAAAAAGAAAAGAAAGAAACGTCAATGAAAATCGCCGACAGAAGCTTCAGTGAAATTGCGACACGTCCTGTTCCTAAATATAAATACGAACACTGAACCTAAAAAACTCAGACCTCAAGCAGAAACCGAAACCTAAACCGTAGAGCAAACCGCAGCCGCAGTTTACTTCCCCCAGTCCCTTTTATGCCCCAACCTGTGCCCAAGCAATGCTGCAGACATCAACAAAACATCGAGCATTTCAAACTGGCCCTTAAATGAGGGAATGCTTGGTGAGCGACGACTTAAGTCCCAAGTCCAAGTTGGCGCACCACCCAATCAACCCGCCCGTGTGCAAAACTTTTGCACAGCGAAAGCCACTCACAACTGAAACCACTTGGAACAAGCCATTTTTCGCACAGGATAAGAAGCAGCCCAAGGGAAGGGGCACGCATTGAAAGTTTGACTGACGTATGCATGTGTGTGTGTGTGTGTGTGCGTATGTGTGTGTGTGTGACCCACAAACTAAGTGAACTGTGTATCCGTGTATCGCAATGTTGCTGCAGCACCACCACCACCATCAGCAGTTGACATTCACTCAGCATTCGACTCGCATTGTTGCACACAAATTGCACAAGTTGCGGCTGTTCTCCATGTTGGATCTTCGATGACATGCAAAACTACACAATGCAACACCAGGGGAATGATTATACTAACCTCATTCCAACATCGTCCCTGCCACACCTGCAACACTAGTGCTGCTCACTTCGTGGCCAGCTGCAACTTGCTAATCGCCTCAGCCAATGTGAGCTGATTGCTATCGAGTGTCTGCTATCTTCAGTGCTGTTTGCTCCTTGCTGCTGTCCTGCTGTTTGCCACCTCTTCGCTCGCTGATGAAAACACACTTCCGCACTGCATATCCGGTTTGTAATCGATTTCGAAGTGTGCAGCTGGAACGTGACTGCAACAGCAACAGCATCAGCAACTTTGAAAACTTCACAGCGCCACATTTCAAGTGGAATGAGCAACACACAACAGCAGACGACGTTCGAATGCTCTTTTCAAGAACTAAATAAATTAAATTTACTGGTTTTAGTTCGATGTTTCCAATGATAAAGATGAATGTTTAGATTTTTTTAAACTATTTAGCTTGTGTTTCTTAATATTAATTACTGTGAATAACACCAGATTGGAGAAGGATTCCACACCTCCCCAGTTTGTCATTACAAAAATATATTAGTTTTATCTGCTCGGGACCTAATCACAACATTTTATCTCTATGTTGATTTCAGTTTGATATTTCGTATAATAAAATATCCTTTCGAATACTATATAGATTTCGTTTCCTTATATTAGTTCTCGAGATTCTCTAAATTATTTCTAAGCATTTAATGAGAACAAAACCAGTTTCTATTCTAGTCTATTTGATATTATATTGGTTTTATCTTCTCAATAGCAATCAGTTCTCAATCAAAAACTTTTAACATAACATTCAGTTTCATAGGATTATCGAAGCTCAAATCCTTGATTTCAGCTTTATCTACTCAATATTAAACAGTTTTCAATCAAAAACTTTAAAATCACATTAAGTTTCATTGGATTATAAAAACTCCGATCCTTGACTTCATATCGATTCAACTTTAAGTCCCTTGCAGCACTAAAACGATTAGCTTCAGAAGTAGTCAAATTTCGACTGCCATAGAAACAGACATACAACGTGTAAACAAAAATAAAACTCAACTTATTTAATTGCATGGCAAATATTTAAATATGACAGAATACAGTTAATACCTGCAGCAAGCATATGCCAAAGGAAAAGCAAAAACCGGGAAACGATAGAAACGACAAAAAATGCGCTGGCAAAAGTACAACAAAAAAAATTAGCAATAAACGTGCGCGCACGCGATGCCTGCCCCGGGGTCTGGAAGTGAGCCCCACTGCCCCGCCCCTCCCATTTACTCCTGTCCTGTGTCTCTCTCTCCCTCTCACACACACACACTACATAGTCCTGGCTGGCGGGTGTTGCTAAAAGGGCTAAAATCAATAAAATGCTTGTTGCTCAAGCACCAGCAACAACTACAACTACAACAACCACACAATGCCAATGACGACAGCAGAAACAACGGCGCAGTGGACGTCTTTCAATGTACAATTATATTGGCTGTGCCACTCCCCCTAGCCACTCCGCCCCTGACCCGTCTAGTTCCCCCTCTCATCTTTATTATTCCAATGCCACTTACGACACTGTGCAACATAAATAGTTGCGTTTTTTTAATACCCTGTACCCATTAAACATATGTGCAAAGGATATAATAAGCTTTTGCTAGTAAACTATATATAAATTCCAAATTGCAATCAACCGCGACGATCTAGTAATAAAGAATTCACTGGAAAATCGCCTTGAAAACTAAACAAGTGCTTCTGCTTTTAGAAATAATTTCTAAATATACGAAGAAAAAAATCTTAAAAATATAAATTCTCTTTTCTATTTTTAATAAAAGTATTTGTAAATATTAGAAAATATTTGTATATTGAAGAAATGAACAGTATCCTTATTAGGAAAATCCTTATATAAAATCCTTATTTATAACTGTCTATTTTAAATCATTGCACATACGAATTCTTAAAATAATAATGTTAAAGGATGAGAAAAGTAACATAAATGCTAATGTAGGAATTCCATGTACACATGACTAAAAACAATATCCTGAAAATTGGATTTATTTTTGTTTTATTTTTAAAAAATGCGCCGTAGTTTTTAGAAAAAGACAACCTTTAATTTTTAAAATATACATTCTTAAAAATAACGAAAACTGCGATTTTTACTGGATTATATTAACTGTAAGGTACACCTATAAGAGGTGTGGGCAGAGTATCTTATCGTTGGGCATACTATACAAGAACACTTTCGCTTATATTTTTTTTTTTGTGGCACTGCGCCAACGAAAATGTTTGAAATTCCTTGGCTAAAGTTTTTCTTAACTTACCCGTCAGCCCCCGGCGGCGACCACGCCCCGCTCCACCAGCTTTGGCAAGACATAAATGGCTGCAGGAATGTTTGAGGCACATTCCATGCTGCATGATCGAAATGCCACCGAGTTATTATGACAAACTTTGTTAATTGGAAAATATGCGCAGCCAAATATTTTCTTTCTCTGCAACCGACAAAAAACTGTCATCAAAGTTTACTTTCGGTTTACTTAGGTCCTCGATTGGATTATGTTAGTTGACAGATGAAATTGTGGGAAACTTGTGTACATAATTCCAATCAAATGTGACTGCAATGCTCTGGCCATGAATCAATCACTCAAATTGGCACAAAATCAAAATCGAAGGACTCCTTTCGATCCCTGCGCTTTTGAGTTGATTTGTAGCTGCACTCTGCGAACATTGATGTATTAGACTTTTTATTAGACATAAAAGCGCCATAAATTGAGGCGCCTTTTTGGGCTACCTGCGAGATGCCTTATAAAATGCAATTTCGGTTGCTGCCATTGATCAGTTTCCCCTCAGTCTCTCCCTCTCTCGCTCTCGTTCAATGGTTGACATGCTGTATTCGTTTTTGTTGGCATTGAGTGCGACCCATCAATATGCGGCTGGTGTATGTGCTGGTGTGACCAAAGCCAATTGTGCAGCCCCGAAATGTCAACAGCAACAGCAGACATTGAAGTCAGCAACCATAACAGCCCCAAACCCCTCATTCCAACCCCAGCCCAAGCGGGGACACCCTAACCCGCTCCTATTGTTGGTCGCAGTCGCATTTGGTTTCCGTTTGCCGACAACACATGACGACATTTTGTTGTTTGCTCGGTGTTTAGTTGCCCCCTGTGTATGTGAGTGTGTGTATGTGTGTGTGTGACTGTCTGTTTGTGTGTGTGTGTGTGTGGGTGTGTGTTCACATCCATTCCATTTCCATTCTATTATTTTTTTTTATGTTAAGCTACGTTTTTAGTGGACCGTCGCTTGACTATTTGACTTGCATTAACCAGTATTTGGCCCACTCTTTGTGCAAGTGCGAGTGATTATGTACACGCAACTGTGCCGTTAACTTAACTGCCCTTGTTATAGATATGCCCTATATAGAAGTCGGAGCTAAAACTTAGCATAGCAGCAACAAAAGAGCAGTTACAAACAAAATACAGCGACAGAGAGACAATGTGAGAGCGGAAGTTCCAAGTAGTGTTTGGGGTGTTGTTAAATTTATGCAGGCTGCCTTATGAATTGGTGAGTATCCTTTAGTTGCTGCAGGAACTAACGACTAAAAGAGAGAAAAAGAGAGAGACGTGGAGAGAAAGAGACAGAGAGAGAGAAAGAGAGAGAGAAAGAGAGAGAGAAAAAGGAGTGCATGCAATATTGTAATTTATACTGCATACTTTTAGGTTAATTAATATTTTAATAGTTTTAAATGCTTGTATTTTTAATGAAACTTTTGTAAAGCTTTGCAAATTGGGCCACAAATTAAATATGGATGCTTGCTTACCATATATAATTACATTAGTTTAATAATCATTACAATACTTTAAGTTTTGCTTGAATTGTTCATAGAGTCGGACTAGGCGTACCTAAATTTAAAGCACTCACGAAGGAAAACAACTAGTTTTTCAGTGTTTCATAATACGTATTTTAGATTGATAATAAATATATATATACATATATAAATATATATATAAATAAACATCGCTGGCAAGCTTTATTGCTGCAAAATGTTCGCTGATAAATTGATTGACTCTTGATTGGGATGGCCTTAATTTAAAGCAACACTTTTTACAATGCTTTAGGCTGAGCGGAGTATTCTGTTTTGAGTATTTGCAAATTGTGACACGGCTTACTTTTGGGCTGGTTTAATTGACCGCTGCTGTGACCAATATTTACTGGGTATATATATATATATATATATATATATATATATCTTTATATCAAGCCTACAAATTCCGGAGCAGTCTTAATTGTTATGGTTGTCGTGCTGTGAGGCGTTGACTGCGAGCGCCTGTTGTTGTCACGTCTGTTGACGCTGCCCGTTGCCAATGGCAACCAATACTCGCATGACAAACACTAGTACTACTACTATACACACAAACACACCACACACACACCACATACACACCACACACTCAACACACACACGCACAACAAAGCTACTGTGTGCACAAAGTATGCTTTCAATCAGGAACTGAATTGAAAATCCATTAACGAGTACACAGCGAAGGCAGCTGGTCGCAGACTGCGGGCGTTTCGCTGCAGGCTGTGCAACAACGTTGAGGGGCAAAGGCGCTGCTTCTGCGAAAGTGGCGTGGTTGGCGATGTATATGGGCTGCAGTTTACTTTCAAGTCACGGCTACGTTCGTTATATTTTCTGCAAGAATAAAAACAAATTTGCTGCTGCAGCAGCAGCTTGCACCACCAACAACAGTTCTTGCAAAATAAATTAAATAAATATATAGTCGCAATAACGAAAAGTCTCAGAACGTACAACACGTGCCGTATGCCACACATGTAAATATTGCAGTTGCCGTTGCATTTTAAAGTAATGCAAGTGTAAACTTCAACAAAATCAACACCACAAAAGTGAATAACGAAAATACGCTTAAAAAAAATAAAGAAGAGAAAAACGTTAAAAATCGAAATCGCCGCTAACGAAATCAAAGTCAATAACTGAAAAAGATAAATCGAAAGAGTTAAGCCTTATTGACGATGCTAACCTGCGTGTGTCGGCCCGTGTCGGGCAATCTGCCCAAAATGCCGCCCGCCTCACTGATGCCCGCCTCGAGAGCGTCACTCAACCGTAGCAGCGGGGGCAACGGCAGCGGGGGCAGCGGGAGCGCCACCGGTTCCCATAGTCCCACACGAGTGGTGACATCCGAACCCAAGCTGAACGTAAGTAAAACGGCAGACCATCAATTACACTGCGCGATTTGAATGCAACACAAGTCATCGATTATGTTCTCCCTTCCATTAAATTTGTCTATAATTTCATAATTTTCCATTCTTATGCTTTATGTTAACTCGCCTCAAAGTTAAAACCTGACAACTTAAATAATACACTCAAGTAAGCCGCAAGAAGCTATATATGGTAAAGTGTCTTAGGCATTACATATTTTAGGCATATTATGAACGTAGAATATGGAACATTAATCACTTGTTCAACTCACGTTTGAGTTGTGTATTGGATCGAAAGTAATTTCGATGAGGGAATCAAAGTAAATCAAATTTTTATGTGAGTTTTAATCGGTTAATTCCGAATCCAAGTTAAGGCATTGGGGAATATTAAATTTCGACTGAGGTTCTGAAATTCGATATGTTAATTTCGTCCAACGCTTCCGGTTCCGGTTTGATCTCCAGACTTACACATAACTTACTATCACGATTTTCAAGAGCTTTTATTTTTCTTTAGTATTCAATAATTGAAATAAATCGGAAACTTTGCTCAGTGTACGATTAAGTAGCGTCAAATCAGCACACAGATAGACAGACACACAGACCCAGGTCGCTATGGGAAGAACTTTAATCTATTTATGCGAACGTTTCTTTTTGTCATTCAGAGCTGTAAATTTTGTTGTTGTTGCTTACGGCTTTTCCGCTAGGCCTCAAATAAAAAGGTAGCAAATTAGCTTTCATTTTTCACACACATAAACATAACTTGATTTATGGCAACAAACGGAGGGGCGGGCTGCCAACGGGCCGTGACCGTGACCACGACCACGACCAGGAATAGTAGAAGATGTTGACAACTTGACTCCACTCGACTCAACTCGAGTCGAGTCGAGTCGAGTCGACTCGCCTTGTCCTGACGTGAGTTGAGTTGAAAGTAACGATTGCAGATAACGTTTATAAATTGTGGAAATTTCATTTTCACTTTGACGCCATTGACGCCACTGAGTGGTGGCATGGGTTTGTTGGGATGACGATGACGATGGCGATGACGACGACACCTTGGAGCAGCTTATCTCACAGCTGAATCTCTAACGATCTGTACACACACACATTTACACTCACACCCTACTCTAGTCTATGTCCATATATATTTATATATATATATATATATATTTAGTATAATCCAGTAATCCCACCCACTTACACACATCGTTCTTCCTTTTTTTTCGTCCCTCTCATATATGCAGGTGCCCAGCAGGCTGACGTCAGCCGAACTGAGGGCGATGGCACTGCGACAGCAGCAGCAAATCGACAGCCAGCACCAGCTGCTGGCCACAAAGGAACAACGGCTGCGCTTCCTCAAATCGCAGGAGGTGCGCAGTGCGGTGGCCAGCGCCGAGGGTGAACGGCTGCGCCGACTGAGGGAGCGTGTCGAGGCGCAGGAGTCCAAACTGCGACGCTTACGCGCGCTGCGGGGTCAAGTGGATCTGCAGAAGACCTACAATGTAACGCTGAGTGAGTATGGGATGTGTATGGCTTTAGGTGGGCGAAGGTTGGATGCGTTGGAGGGGAGGGGTTAACAAGTGCAGGCCAACTACAGAGTGAAGATGAGTCCAATTGAGTTAAGCACCGCATGCAGCAAGGCGAGCGCATTTACTATGTGTTGGTGTGTGTGAGTGTGTATGTGTGTATGTGTGTGTGTGTGTGGTGTGTGTTTTTGGGTGCCCAAGAGAGCAGGGACTGCTGCCCGGGATTAACATGTGTTAAAATCGTGTTGAGTGGCGCTACCTTAGTGCGTGTGTGTCTGTGTCTGTGTTTGTGTGACTTTAATTTATGTATGTGTGGCACTTTGTTGTCCTTTATGATTGCCAGTGGGTGGCTCTTGAGTTCGCCTGCCAAAGATGTTATCCATGTTGATGTCCTTGTTCGTGTCCGCATTGGCGATTTATGCCAACGCACACACACACACACACACACACACACACACATACGCTTACATATCTCAACCTGCTGGCTAGGATGCTATGTTAATGAGGTTTCATTTGCGTCTTGTTAGATGATAATTAGTTCAGGCAGCAGGCCACCATTTAGTTGGCCCTTCGGCATGTGTGACCAGTCGCCGGAAATGCCAACTGGTGTTGATGAGCAAATTTACAGAAATATGCCAACGCTTAAAACAGATGTACAAATATGTAAAAGGGTTCAACGTGAAATAAACATTTGAGCAGCTGCAAAACCGATAAACATTAGAATAGTAAAGGGTTTCATCATCATTTCCATACCCTTGTCGTGGATACTACAAGTTTGTAACGAATTAAAGGTGACTCTAAATCAGTAATTGCTGTTCTTTCCGGATCTCTTTTTGGGCATGAATGTGTCCAAGTTTTTTACTACCACAAAACTATTGGAAAAAAAAAACTATGCACTTTCCTCTTATGATTTTCTCTTACTTAAAAGTGTATTTGAGCAGCGACTCTTAAAAGAAAAAACCTGTGTCCAACCGCCTTCAATTAGCTGGCAAGTGCGCTAACTTCATTAGCGGTTCGTTTGGGATTGGGCCAGTGGGTGTTTTGGCGTATCCTTGAGTTATGGCAGCTAATCCGTTTAACTTTTGTGCTTAGGCAATGACTTGGACTCGATTCGTGCTCTGTTCAGTGAAAAGGAGAAGGAGCTTAGCCTGGCGGTGGCCAAGGTGGAGGCGCTCACCCGCCAACTGGAGGAGCTGCGACGTGACAGACGATGTCCGGTCAATTTGTTGGCCGCAACGGGACAAGCGGGCGCGACTCAAGCGTTGCCGCCGCAGGCATCACGGGAACTGGAGAAGCTGAGGCGTGAATTAATGGTAAGTAAAAGGTCTTCTACTATGCACTGAAAATAAACTGAAAACTGAAAAAAATACCTAAATTGTCTGTAGAATGAATGAATGCAGAATGTAGGAATAATTAATAGCAGTCATTTTCAGTGTACACATAAATCGCTTGTGTGGCGTGTTCTTTAATGGTGACGCTAAGTGAAATACTTTAATATTGTGAGATTGAAATTAATGTCATTTAAGAGAAAGTGATTTGATAGTGTTAAATCAGTGTAACACGAGCAGCTTGTTCAACTGGAGAATGGCTATAAATACTTTCGAGTGCCCTTAGTGCTTAAGGTAGTTTGAATACTTTGGTTGTCCTGGGTCTGGGTGAAAACAATTAAGCCATCTTCAAGCATGTGTGTGCAATGTTTCGGCAAAGAAGAGCTGCTTAAAATTTAATTAGCTGTTTTCATGCGTGAATTCATGTAAATTTCTCAATATATAAATGTGTTGCAAACTAATGGAGGGATTCCTGCCATAAGTCCGATTATAACACCGAGTTCTAGTCGTACTCTATTAACGTGAGATTGTGTGGAATTATTATTATTTTTGTTTTAATTTTAAGCTTAGCTTAGTTTTATGAGAGTCTTAATCGGGCAATCTAAATTAAGGCAATGTTATTTTTGTTGTGTATTTGTTATTCGTTTAGCTCTCGTCTGTGGGAGCTTTAAAAGTCAGAGACTTGCCAAGAATAAGCCCGAAGTATTTGTAAAAATGCTTGCGTTGGGTATTAAAAGCGTACGTGATACTTGTTTGTTTGGTCTGTTTCTTCGGAGTAATTAATATTTACTCTCAACATTTCTTTAATGGTGTCTTCTAGTATCGCAATCAGTTATCCTTGCAACAAGATGCACGCTTACACATGCAACGCGAGGCACTGCAGCAACGGCAGGCGGAGCTGCGTTCGGTGGATCAGCGCATTTATGAATTGCAGACACGTCTGCAGCGCAAGAAGCAGGCAAACACACACCACCAACAGCAGCAGCAGCAGCAGCAGCAGCAACAGCAACAACAGCAGCAGCAGCAACAACAACAGCAGCAGCATCAGCAAAAGCAGCAGCTGCAACAAAAACAAAAACAGCAACAACAACAACAACTGCAACAGCAACAGCAACAGCAACAACATCAACAACAGCAATCAGCTGCACAGCAGCAACAGTTGCACGTACAATCAGCTCAGTTGCTGGCAGCAACAGCTGCTGCCGCCCAGCAACAACAGCAGCAGCAGCAGCAGCAACGCAAGTCCGCGCCGCCCGCCTCCAACCTGTCGAAACATGGCGGCGTCGCTGCCTTGAAGCAGCAACTGTTGCAGAAGCAGGTCAATCAGCTGGCAGCGGCGGCTGCTGCTGCTGCCGCTGGACGGGCCGCGGAACGTTCAATTGTGCGCGGCAGCAGCGGCGTCAACGTTGCCGCCGTCGAGCCCTTCATACACACGCCACAGAAGTCAACGATAACGTCGACGGCCAGCTATCTGAGTGCGGGCAATATGCTGAAACATGCGGCAGCAACGGCCAACACCAATCAGCAGAATCAGCTCATCCAGGATCTGAGCCACAGCAGTCACGTGAAACTGGCCCCAGGACAGAGTTACTATCCCAGTGGCAGCAATGCAACGCCAGCAAGTAGCAGCGAGAGCGACGAGTCCAAGTTGGCCAAGAAGCTGCTCACAGCAGCTGCTGCTGCTGCTGCTGCTGCGGCGGCGGCGACGGCAACGACAACAACACCTGTCTCCAAAACCAAATCGGATGCGGAGCAACTGCGCAAGCAGGCGCAAACAGAGGCCATGGATAGCACCACACACATTTATGCCGAGGTGGGACCCAAAAAGCGGGACAGAGAAGCGGCTGCAGCAGCAGCAGCAGCAGCGGCAGCGGCAGCAGCAGCTGCGGCAGCGGCAACTGTTGCTGAAACCACTACAACAACAGCAACAACAGCTGCAGCAACAGCATCGATAGCAACCACCTCGCCCGCAGCAGCTGCCAGCAAAATACCCAAATGCATATCCATCACCAGCAGCAGCAGCAGCAGCAGTTCTGCGACGGCTCTCATCAACAAGCTCAACCAGCAGGTCGTCAAGGACACACAGGAGTCCGCGAAGAAGAATGAGATTGCGGTGACAAGCGAGACGCTATCGGAGCGCAATACGCAACAGCAGCTAACTGTGCACAGCATGCCACTCGGGGCAGTTAGCAAATCTGTAGCCATTGCCGTATCCAATTTGGCAGTCAGCAAGCAACAAGTAGCAGTGCCTCCACGAAAGCCGATCAGCAGCGTGGCGCCCACTTCAATGAGCAACAGCAACAGCAGCAGCAGCAACAACAGCAGCAGCAGCGGCAGCGCCATACCCAAAATGATAACATACAGCCCAAAAGTGAATCGTGTGGCGCCCAATGTGATCAACGCTGCTGATCCGAGACCCGCACTGCCGCCCAAGCCGAGCAAAATGTCGCCAACAGAGAGCGAAAACAGCAGCAGCAGCTGCGCAACAGCAACAACAACCGTTGCAACTTCAACGACGGCCACTTTTGGCCTGCAATCGCTAAACATCAACGACAACTTGCCCATCAAGGCCAAACCGCTGACAATACGCAAGCAGCCCATCTTTGAGCAGCCGCCGCGTTTGAAGGCAACGCCAAGTGTCTCCCTCTCCAAGCCTGGCCCACAGCAGCAACAGCAACAACAGCAGCAACAGTTGCCACGCAAGTCGGAGGCACCGAAACAAGCTGAGACAAGAAACGATTCACCGCAGCACTCGCCCACCACTAATTCACAGAGTGGCTCCAGTGTGGATGAGCCAGATCGCATCAGCAATCAACCAGAAAACAACAACAACAACAACACCAGCATCAACAGCAACAGCAACAGCAAATGCAACAGTGGCAGCAATCTCAAGGAACGCACTGCAAGCAAACCGAAGCTGGCACGCCGAGTGAGCTTTGATCCGTTGGCACTGCTTCTGGATGCCAGCCTGGAAGGTGAACTGGAGCTGGTGAAGAAGACGGCAATGCAGGTGGCCAATCCCAGTGCTGCCAACGATGAAGGCATCACAGCACTGCATAATGCCATCTGTGCCGGACACTTTGACATAGTCAAGTGAGTTGCTTAACTGAGCCCATGGAAATGGTTCTCTTCATTACTTTCTCAAATCCCTTGCAGATTCCTTGTACAGTTTGGCTGCGATGTGAATGCCCAGGATTCGGATGGCTGGACGCCGCTGCATTGTGCCGCCAGCTGCAATAATCTCAATATGGTCAAATTTCTTGTGGAGAGCGGCGCCTGTTTGTTTGCCTCAACGCTGTCTGATCATGAGACGCCCGCGGAGAAGTGCGAGGAGGATGAGGAGGGCTTCGATGGCTGCTCCGAGTACCTGTACAGTAAGTACACAAATGACAGCTCAGTTATTTTACAGATGTAATCAACGAATCAAACTTTAATTAAAAACTACAAGTGCTAAACTGTCTGATTGCTCAGTAAACCAACAAAGGATTACTTTTTAGGAGGAACTCTATTCTGATGTTGAATCTCTTATTTGCAGGCATACAAGAGAAGCTGGGTATTCTGCACAATGGCGACGTCTATGCCGTGTTCTCCTACGAGGCGCAGAACAGCGACGAGCTGAGCTTCCATGTGAACGAGCCACTGATCGTGTTGCGCAAGGGTGATGACTCCGAGAACGAGTGGTGGTGGGCACGCAATGCCACCGGCGACGAGGGCTACGTGCCACGGAATCTACTCGGAGTAAGTTGCCACATGCCACAGTAAAAGTTATCAGCTAATCATTTCTCCCCCTCTCCGTCTGACTTCAGCTCTATCCACGCGTGCCGCCGCAATCGCCACATTTCGGCGATTAGCAGTTAATACGCTTTACTATATTGAAGCGCAAGGCTGGGCGGCTTGTGCAGAAGCGCTATATATCCAAGTATATCTGAACAGCGGATTCCGAGCACGTGCACGGACAGCAGCGACACTGCAGCACCAAATGGGCATTTTAGTTATGAGCTGGCATTACTTATCACGGCAGCCTCATGTTTTTCTTTCCTGTTCACTTTTTGTTTTGTTCGAAAAAGCCACATGAAGGAAACCAGGCGCACTCAATAAAATATATGTATATTATTATATATGCACACACACACATATATACACACTTGCTATATGGCGCAACATACGGCAAGTTGTGTATGATTGTGTGTCTGTTAGTTGCACGAGAGGCAAGCCATGTTGAAATGTGCAACATTTGCCAACTTCAGCTAAAGCGCCAGCGGCACCAGCAATTTATCACAGAGGGACATTAGCCAGCACTAGCCATAATTAGCTAGTGTCCTGGCATCCTGGCATCCTTGCAGCCTGCCACAATAAATTGGATTTCACTTAAGCCCCGAGACCAACCCCTAGATTAAGGCATAGACTAATAACTTAAGCAATACACATCCCACTTCCCACATCCCACATCACCCAAAACTGAACCTAATTCCACATCCAGCCCCAACAGCGCACCACAAATTGCTTCAACTTTGTGCATAAATGAAAAGTGTTGCAAATTGAAAACGAAATTTTAGATTAAAATTCAATGCAATATGCTATGTACTTTGTGGTTGGAAAACCAGCTGTTAATTGCCAGCAAAAATGTAAGTTGCTACAAATTATATATTTAATTCGATAATTGCATTAATTTACACACATTTTACACACACAAAAACAAATCGAATGTGATTTTTGTATTGTATAAAGCGAAATGAAAAAAAAAGAAGAAAAACTTAATATTTAATAATCGTTAATATTGCATAATGTACAGTACTTACTACCTATGTATGACTAAAAAGCTGCTTCGTTATCAAATTACAATTCTTAATACAATAAAATTTAGTTTAGAAATAAATAATACTTTATATATATTATATATATTATATATAAATGCCTAATGCCTACCACCTACCACCTACTTCTAGCATTAACAAAAAAAAAAAAAAAATATACAAATCAAACCACAATAAATTAAATTGGAAATGCAAAAATAGACTTCAAGTTGGGTGTTTATTGTAGCTTGAAAATACAAGGGGTTTCACGAGTGCTTGCAAGCCATGACTCGCCCATATCCTTAAGGATCTCAGAAGGTCACATATTGTCCCAGGAAAAACGAATTAATGGACTCAAAAAATGTATCCAAGCATTAAAGAAACACGGGGAAAATTGAATAATCCGACGTAACTAAAACTGATAGCTTTGCCATAGCCGAGGCAAAATTATTTTTGTCTGGATCAGGGCTACCAACTCGCTAAAGGACATTCAAATCGTCCGTGAGGTTTCTGAGGAAACACTGATTTGATGGTTTTTTTAATCATTTTCGGTGGCTACGTCAAATTTTTACAAGTGTTTGGGTTCTTAGATAACCCCATAATCCTTGGACGTAGTTCAGATGAGATCGATCCTAGCTTTTCTAATGTATCCTAATGTGTCCTTTGACAATCCCTAAACATTTAGTTGAAGCTCTTTTTCTGAAAAGCAATTGACACACACATTTTGCCCGCCCTAAAAATATGCATTAATTATCGACATTTTCTGAGACTAGTAAGACAAATTAATTTTATTGTTCATCCTTATAATATGCTACGTAATTCTTATTTGGCCTTGACTTTTGAGAACAATTTGAATTGCCGAAATACCAAAATATTCGCATGTGTAAACCAATTATAAACAATTTTAATTTCTTTATTTAATTTTAATTGATTGTTCCACTCACCAGTCCTCCTTGTACGCCCCTTTTCGGATCTAATATAAGATTTTAATGAATGTAGCGTAGAAGATTAGTATACAATTTAACTGCCACTAGAAATGCGTAAAAAACTTGATTCGAAACCAGTTTGGATTTCGTCGAGTCACTGTATTTTTCGAAATTAGCTATTGCATTCGGGTAAGCCAGCGTAAAATTACCCTGTAGGTCTAATATTCATGTTTGATTCGTAAATTACTCTTACCTTGTTAGTCCATCATTTGAATATTTTCCACTTAGACTTAGGAAAGCTCACAAGTCACTTCAAGTTTGATTAAGAGAATCATTGTTTTAGCTTAAATGTTATAGTTTGAACAGAAGTGTTTTAGACTTTTAGCAGTACAATCGATCATTTGAGAGAATACAGGGTATATACGATTTGTACGCAAACAACTTGAAACAATCATTCATTGTTATATGATGAAAGCCCTTCGGGTAGCGCCTCAGTCATCTGTGAACCCTAGCACGTATCAATTGCTTAGGAAATATTCGTCGTTCAGTCACTATATATAGTGAGTATATTTATTTATTTATTAGTTCTCATTGAATTTCCGCAATGCACCTGCAAGCGTTGAGGCTTGCCTTGCTGTGCTCTGTACTGGGAGCTCTGACGCAGGTGCGGCCGGTGGATGGGGCTAAGATATTAGCTGTGTATGCGTTTCCAGGTAAGCAGGCTTCACTGTACGAGAACAGAAGAATGTACAGATTATGCTGAATGCAGGTAAAAGTCATTACATGATGCACACGGCGCTGATAAGGGAGCTTATCGAGAGCGGACATCAAGTCACGATGATTGCTGCATTTTCACTCGAATCTCAGCAGTTGGGCAGCAACTACACAGAACTACTGATAGAGCCTGTCTATGATTTCTGGCATGATGGTGAGCAATATTGTTTGAGGCCTATCAGACAACTGATATCTCTACGGTTACCACAGTGAAGCTGAACTTTGGCGTACAGCATCTGTTTGATTTGACGCGCATGAAGAACTATGATTTTCTCAAAATGCTCGAAATTATTGGATTAAAGACAACGGAACATGCGCTGCTGCAGCCCAAAGTTCAGTCATTGATCCATGCTACTGAGACGGAGGGAGTTTTCGATCTGCTGCTCGCAGAGCAATTCTATCAGGAGGCCTTCCTGGCTCTGGCTTACAAGTACAATATACCGATTGTTACCACCAGCACCTTGGGCTATGAGAATCACATGAGCCAAATGATGGGCCTGATAACACCCTGGTCTTTTGTGCCGCACGGCTTTATGCCTTTCACCGATCGCATGTCCTTTTTGGAGCGCTTGAGAAACACATATGTTTCACTGTACGAGGACTTGGATCGCCTGTACAATTACTTTCCCAAAATGGATAACCTTGCCAAGCAGCACTTTGGAAATGTATTGGGTGAGTGCGAACACTTTGCTATCCTTGAAAAGGGTATTAAATATATTTCATCCTTGCGGTCGCAGCTGATGTGCCCAAAGTCAGGCAAATGGAGAAACAAATCTCGGTAATGCTGCTAAATAGTCACGCACCGCTGACAACGGCACGTCCCACTGTGGATGCGATGGTCCCAGTGGCTGGCATGCATATCTATCCGCCCAAGCAGTTGCCCGCAGATATGCAAAGTTTTCTCGATGCGGCAACAGATGGTGCCATCTTCTTCAGCCTGGGTAAGGAGGGTGCAGCTACAGATTGAGGTTATCTCAACTCCCAGCTCAACTTTCTCTCACTCTCTCTCAATGCAGGCAGTAATGTGCAGAGCAAGGAGATGCCGGCGGACATGTTGCGTCTGTTCCTGCGTGTCTTTGGGTCCCTCAAGCAGCGCGTGCTCTGGAAATTTGAGGATGATTCGATTGGTCAGCTGCCGGAGAATGTGATGATACGCAAGTGGTTGCCACAGGTGGACATCTTGGCTCATCCGAATGTCAAAGTGTTTATCACACATGGCGGTCTATTTGGCACACAGGAGGGTGTCCATTATGCTGTGCCCATGCTGGGCATACCCTTCTACTGTGATCAGGTAAAGGTATTCAGTTTGCTTAATGAATAATATTATAGAAATGATCTGTCTCTTGCAGCACCTGAACATGAACAAAGCTGTGCTGGGTGGCTATGCGATCAGTTTGCACTTTCAATCGATTACAGATGACCTTCTGCGGAATTCGCTGTTGCAGCTCATCCACAATTCTAGCTACCAGGAGCAGGTGCAGCGCGTCTCCCGCATCTTCCGCGATCGTCCAATACAGCCACGCAAGAGCGCCGTTTACTGGATCGAGTATGTGATCAAGCACAAGGGTGCACCACACATGCGTTCCGCGGGGCTCGATCTCGAGTGGTATCAGTTCTATCTGCTCGATGTGATTGCCTTTGTGACAGTCATCGCCTTGGCTTGTGTTCTGCTCCCGCTGTTGGCCATTCGCCTGTTGAGGAAGAGCGACAAACAGCATATGAAAATCAAAGGAAATTAAATTACTGAATTAGTAATTAATATTGCTATATTAACAAATCAAATGCAATTAACATTTATTAACATTAATCAATTTAAGTATGCACTTTAATTGTTTAATTTGTGCCTGTTTTAGGTGATAACATTTGCTTCCATATATTTCTAACACACTTGCAAAACTATTGACTCATCAGCCAAGGACAGATAATCACTTCTAATTTTGACTTAAGTAGTTTACTCAATAAACATCCAATTAATTACCAAAAATATATGTAATCTAATATCTGCCAACTGCCCATTGAAGATGAAATTCACTATAGATTTCCGACTGATTTATTTATATTAAGCCGGACAGTACACATACATACATACTTGTGATTTTCCCAAGTTGATAAGTTGGCTCAACTTACACATTATATATGTATATAAGATAGTGCCGATGCGAGTGGTTCCTCAGTCGATTGGGAATCGCGAAGCGAGTCGGTCACTCGATAACCGTAGTAGTGTGAGCTGAACATGGTGCGTGCATCAACAATAATCAAGTTCAATTAAGGTTTCAAATAAATTGAATTAAAATGCAAACTACAAATAATATCAAAGTGACAAAGACAAACAACAGCTAGAGACTTAAAATTTGGAATATTGGTTCTCGTATACCCGACGCACATCAAGTTTACTTTATTTTATCGATAACTGCCTCGATACATTTCGAATTCCGTTAGCAATAAATACTATTATGCTTTTAAAGGCCTCAGTTTATCTTATTCTGTCGTATGCACTTGCATTTGCTTACCTGCTCACATTTGGGTGAAAAACTTTAAAAGGGATATTTGCCAATAAAACTACTGGGTCCAGTGTATATCATAGTCGAGCCCACTCGACTACAGTATTCTTACTTGTTTCATTTTAAACGTTTGCGCTTAAAATGTTTGCAAACGTTTAAAATGAAACAAGTAAGAATACTGTAGTCGAGTGGGCTCGACTATGATATACACTGGACCCAGTAGTCGTAAACGTTTGCGCTTAAAATGTTTGCAAACGTTTAAAATGATGTTCAACAAATGAAGTTTATAAATAGAAGAACAGACATGCTTACTTATATGTTTACTGATTAGAATCACTATCTATAATTTGAATTATTTGATTAAGACGTGCGCTGTAATGTATATATATATATATATATATCTTATATACAGAGCACGTCTTAATCAATTAATTCAAATTATAGATAATGATTCTAATCACGCAAGCGATACAACGAGCAATTCAAGCAAGCAGTCTAGCCGATAGATAAGAAAAGTGTTTACAAATATTTAAGCAATTGGTAACAAGTGAGCAACTATTTATACACGCATAGATTTCTCGTGGCATAGATCACGTATTTCACAATATTACTATTTTAATTATCTTATCAATTTGACCCACAGCAACCGAAGAATGTTTTAAAATTCCTGTTGCTGGGCTTTGTGGCGCTTCAGCACTTTGAGATTGGAGCTGGATCCCGAATACTGGCTGCATTTTTCTTTCCCGGCAAAAGTCATTTCATGATGACAAATGCCATTATAAGGGAGTTGGTGCAGCGAGGACATGAGGTGACCTTCATCACACCATTCACATTGGCCAATGAGAATCTGGGTTCAAACTATACCGAGGTGCTATTGCCCCAATTCAATATTTGGCGCACAAGTAAGTAACGCAATATCCAGAGGCTTTATAAACAACTTAAGAGTTATAATACATAAATAGTTCTGGAAATGTCCAAGGGAAAGTCAGTGCTGGACATGACGGATATGGACACGTTGACCTTCATTAAGATGGCCATGGTCATGGGCTCGGAGACCACGAACTTTGCATTCGAACAGAAGGAAGTGTTGAATTTAATTAATGCCAAGGACAAGGTTGGCAAATTTGATTTACTATTGGCTGAGCAATTCTTCAATGAGGGTGCCCTCCTGCTTGGACATCTCTATCAAATTCCAATCATTACCATGTCTACCTTTGGCTTTGCCAATTATTTGAGTCCCCTGGTGGGCATTGTCACGCCCTGGTCATACGTCTCCCACGGATGGAAGCCCTATTCAGATCGTATGTCCCTCTCGGAACGCATTGACAATGTTTACTCCTCATTGATGGAAGATATAATTCGCCAGTTCTGGTATTATCCAGCACAGAATGAGATTCTGCAGAGACACTTCTCCAAGCAGTTCAAGGATTTGCCAACTATCAAGCAACTAGAGAGCAATATATCTGTCATTTTGCTAAATGCACATATGCCATTGGAGCCACCTAGGCCTCTTTCATTCAATATGATCCCCGTGGGAGGACTTCATATAAAGCCAGCTCAACCATTGCCCACTGAAATGCAAAAGTTCTTGGATGAAGCTGAGCATGGAGCCATCTACTTTAGTCTGGGTAAGTTTCAACTATAATTTTCTAATCTCGGCCTTGTTTAACAAGTTTCCCCATAGGATCACAAGTGAAAAGTGCTGATTTGCCACCTGAGAAGCTGAAGATATTCCTCGATGTTTTCAGAAGCTTGAAACAGCGCATCCTGTGGAAATTTGAAGATGACAAATTGCCGAATAAGCCAGCTAATGTGATGGTGCAGAAGTGGATGCCTCAAAGTGATATTCTGGCCCATCCCAATGTCAAGGTTTTCATCTCCCATGGAGGACTTTTCGGTACTCAGGAAGCAGTATATCATGGCGTTCCAGTTCTTGGAATGCCTGTCTATGCCGATCAGTATCTTAACATAAATAAGGGCAAGGTTGCTGGATATGCCCTTGGTGTGGATTACCGAACAGTTACAGAGGAGGAGCTGCGCTATTCCCTCACTGAACTGTTGGAGAATCCCAAGTACAGGGATACAATGAGGCGTGCCTCTCGCATCTTCCGGGATCGACCACTAAGTGCGATGGATACGGCTATGTTCTGGATCGATTATGTTATTGAGCATCGTGGAGCACCGCATATGGTATCGGAGGGTATTAATCTACCCTGGTATAAATTCTATCTACTGGATATCATTGGAATCGCCTTGGCCATTGTGCTTTTGCCTATTCTCGGACTGTTCCTCATTTGTCGCAGTTTTAAATCAAATAAGAAGCAAAAACCAAAGTCCAAACGACACTAGTAAAGTTTCCATTTGTAGTTAATAGCACATGGTTCTTTTTAAATTCGAAAGATTTCTCCCATCATTTTAATTAGTTTGAATATTGTGAAATAGGTTTTTAAATAGTGGAACATTTATTGAAGTAAGTTTCCATTGACATCGTAATCTTTTCACAGCACGCTTATAAATTTGATAAGCTGCTAGCTGAAATGCTTGCTGGATTCTCAGTCGTCTCTGAATCTCCGATTGAATCGGTTGTTCGATTTGCGAAGTGCGCGAAGAGAATCGAAAATGGTGTGTTTACGAATTAATTAAACTAAACGAATTAATTAAACTAAATTGAATGTACAGTAACACGCTCTCAGCCACTTATCAGTGAAGCGAATAAAAATTGTTGACTAATGCTGAAATTTCAATTAGCAAGAGCAAACTTAATTGGAGTGTTTTTGTAACAAATCTCTTTTAGAGATCTTTGAGTAATTCTCTTTAATAAGAAAACAATGGCTTTTCCAGCGCCAACACTTTAAATTACATAAAAATCAAATATTATGTAAAATTATTTCTAACATATCAGTAAATATCAGCAACACCTCTAATCTAATTAAAGCAATAGATATTTATAGTAGCACTTAACACTCAACGGATAATAACTGTACATAATAAAAATAAATATATTAAAGACATTAAACATTTAAGCAGTTGGCACTGAAATGGAAAATATTAATATAGTCAATGAAAAGATGTGAACTACACAGCAGAGTTTGACTTTTAGTTACCTAGATTAAGTGAACTGCTTTATTGATATTATTAACTTGACCCACAGCAACCGAAGAGTGCTTTAAAATGCCTGTTGCTGGGCCTTGTGGCGCTTCAGCACTTTGAGATTGGAGCTGGATCTCGAATACTGGCTGCATTTTTCTTTCCCGGCAGGAGTCATTTCATGATGACAAATGCCATTATAAGGGAGTTGGTGCAGCGAGGACATGAGGTGACCTTCATCACACCATTCACATTGGCCAATGAGAATCTGGGATCAAATTATACTGAGGTTCTAATTCCGCAATACAACTTTTGGCCAACTGGTAAGTGCGCAAAATAGCTAAAACATTCATCATTCATCATATTAATGAATAATACATTGTGCAGTTTTGGAGACGACCAAGATCAACACGGTGGTGGAACTTACCAATGTTCCCACGCTAAAGCTCCTGAAATTGTTTTATATTATGGGCTTAGAGAGCACGAACTTTGCTTTCGAGCAGCAGGAAGTGTTGAAGCTAATTCATGCCAAGGATAAAGATGACAAATACGATTTACTGTTAGTGGAGCAGTTCTTCAATGAGGGCGCCCTCTTTCTGGGCCATTTGTACCAAATACCTGTGATAGACATATTCACCTTCACTTTTGCCAACTATATGAGTTCCTTGGTGGGCGTAGTGACTCCTTGGTCTTATGTGGCACACGGATGGAAACCATACACAGATCGGATGTCGCTTTTGGAACGCATTGATAATGTTTACTGCTCGCTGACTGAAGAGCTTATGCGCCAATTCTGGTACTATCCTGCCCAGGATGAACTTCTGAACAGACACTTTTCCAAGCACTTCGATAAGTTGCCCACTATCAAGCAACTAGAGCGCAACATATCTGTCATTTTGCTGAATACATATATGCCTCTGGAGGCTCCTAGGCCTCTTTCATTCAATATGATCCCCGTGGGAGGACTTCATATAAAGCCAGCTCAACCATTGCCCACTGAAATGCAAAAGTTCTTGGATGAAGCTGAGCATGGAGCCGTCTACTTTAGTCTGGGTAAGTTTCAACCATAGTTTTCTAATCTTGGCCTTGTTTAACAAGTTTCCCCATAGGATCACAAGTGAAAAGTTCTGAATTTCCCCCTGAGAAGCTGAAGATATTCCTCGATGTTTTCAGAAGCTTGAAACAGCGCATCCTGTGGAAATTTGAAGATGACAAATTGCCGAATAAGCCAGCTAATGTGATGGTGCAGAAGTGGATGCCTCAAAGTGATATTCTGGCCCATCCCAATGTCAAGGTTTTCATCTCCCATGGAGGACTTTTCGGTACTCAGGAAGCAGTATATCATGGCGTTCCAGTTCTTGGAATGCCTGTCTATGCCGATCAGTATCTTAACATAAATAAGGGCAAGGTTGCTGGATATGCCCTTGGTGTGGATTACCGAACAGTTACAGAGGAGGAGCTGCGCTATTCCCTCACTGAACTGTTGGAGAATCCCAAGTACAGGGATACAATGAGGCGTACCTCTCGCATCTTCCGGGATCGACCACTAAGTGCGATGGATACGGCTATGTTCTGGATCGATTATGTTATTGAGCATCGTGGAGCACCGCATATGGTATCGGAGGGTATTAATCTACCCTGGTATAAATTCTATCTGCTGGATATCATTGGAATTGCCTTGGTTATTATTATTATGCCCATTTTGGGACTTTTGCTGATATGTCGCAGATTTCAAAATGCCAAGAAGTCAAAAACAAAGTCTAAACGGAATTAGATATAAGTTTAATTTGAATTTGATTGGCTCAAAGCCTTTTATTTAAAATCAAGAGTGTGCTCTTAATAAAGAATTAATTAATTTCAATACAATTAAAATCTTTTTTAAGTCCCTAAAACAATTTAACTGTATATATAATTTTACAAATGACACTATCTCAATTCGCTGCAAATAATTGAAACATGTAACGAACACGTTGAAGTGTGCAGCATACTGGAGGCGTACTCTGCCTACAGGGTCGACAGTGCTCAGGGAAAATGGGTCAGCTGCCAGAGTGCTAAAGAAACGGAAAAAAAACAACCAGACAGAATAGCTAACAAATCCACTAATAATATATTAAGATCGAAGAACAGAGATGTTGATGTTCTTCTTCTTTTACCCGTCCAACCTGTAGTATTCGGTCTCTTTACCATATTAAAGATGCAAAACCATATTTAGCTCAGGAGGAACTATTTTAATCCATAATGGATTCCTTATATACTTCAATTATGGTTTTAGTTCCATTATTTTTAACATTAATTTTAGGAGTTTTACTTAATTACTAGTTTTCAAGTTTCATGTTTGGGAGGGATTCATTCAATTTCGCTTTCTTCAATTTGGATCGAATAATATTCCATAATAAAGTTATCCTACAAAGGCCCTTGGCTGTATATATATATATATATGTATGTAATTTGAGTTAACTAAATCAGACAGGTATTTACATATATCTTTTTATGCCACATCTGTTATATGGTCACTATTAGTTGGTTATTTTCTTCATAGCTCACAATCTCTGAGTGCGGTTACGCCGTACTTACAGCACCAAAACAGCTGTGTTAGTAGTTCATCATAGTCGACAGGCCTGAAGACGGATGACGTTGCTGTGTGAAGTTCAAAGCGGATTAGACAATATAACAACTGATATCACATATACATACCATGCCAAGTTTAGTTAATGCATTATAAAATTAAATATTAATTCCTCACAAATTCATTCTACGTTCATTTAAAATAAAGTTTAATTTAAGTTGTGTAGCCCTGTAGAGTTCAGTCCTAAATAATCGAAGTTTAGCAGTGTGGTCACTATTTCTTCAGGATGATTCGGTCAACCGCCGCTCACATATGATCCGATACTTGCACCAGCTGGCGCACTTTATACCAATCAGATGTTAGATTTGCGTCCGAGACTTCGGTACCGCTGCACGTCAGCACCCAACAGATTAACAGCAAGTAAATTGTCAACGGCAGCAAGACGCTGGTCGCGCTCGAACTGGCCAACTATGCAGCTTCAAGTACAGAAAGGGCACTGGCACACTGTAAGTGATCACAGTTTGAAGCCGCCCTGGCACAATTTGCTTATGGTAACCGCCACGTTTCGGGAAGACGCCTATACTCGTACACCAAAAAATCTTTTAAATAATATCCTACGCCGATTTTTATGATATATTTACACAATTTCCATCCAATATTGGTGGGGACGCACTTTTCACCGTTTTTATTATCGGTTTCTTTCAATTAATATCAATAAAACGAGCTTGAATATGACGATGCCGCCAGGTTCTTTTTCAAGAAGAATATTGTTGCACACGTCGTCAATTGCAGAAAGGAAATGCATTGGCCGGAACTAGCTGTATGGGCGTCGCTACTAATTAGGTCACCGATTAGAGTTGCTAATTAGGTCACAAAGGGCTGCGAATGCTTACAGGCTGATCGTTGTTACAGTCGCGTCCCAAAAAGCGTTAACAGTGCGAATTTTTCTCTTTTTTTTTTTTTTGTTTATATTAATGTGCATATAGATACACCACTACAAGCATTTAGTATTAAAGGATGATATCCCATCTTCTAGGCGAAATACAAATACACTTTCTCCTCCTCGTACACGGATTCGAGATGCTAATCGTCTTGCCAGACTCAAACTAGATCGAGTAGGTGTACTGCGGGACTCTATCTCAAATGGTATCAGTTCTATCTGCTCGTGGAGATTGCGTTTGTGACAGTCATTACTGCTGTCTACCCGTCTCTTTAGAAAAAGCGACAAGCATCACATGAAAGTCAACGGGCAATAAATTATTAGATCAGATTAGCAAATGTATTAATTAAATCTATACAAGTACGTAATTCATTTGTTTAAATCTGAATCTGTTCTAGGTGATAACATTTGCACATTTTCAAAAATGACGAGTCATCGATCAAGCACGGCAACACAATACAAATGTTATGTTAAGTAGAGTACTCAACCACTAAATACCCTATGCAAATTGTTGTTTTGACAAATATCAATCAAAACTCTTTTAATTCGTTTTTAAAGCAAACTGATCTACTCGGAAATGATCAGTAAAATTTATGCTCAAGTGAATACTTAATGTTATATCTGACGAATACATATTGAATATGCAAATGCAATGAATATGCATGTCTGCTTGAAATATTTTTATACTTTACCAGGAAATCGATAAAACCGACATTCGCAAATCGATAAAGCCAGATATGTCCCCAAATTTTGTTAGTAGGTTGTTGGCGATGTCCGTCCCACCTTCCACAATTTGTAAGCAGAGTCACCAAATCTTAAATGTATCTTACTGGTAACTCTCCTAAGAGATCGATAAGAAATTGGATGGCCAGGCCCACTTCGCCTCCCTGAACCGATACACTTGTTAGTGTAAATCAATAAGACCATATATCTCACACAATTTGAAAGGTAGGGTCACAAAATCTGAAAGGTATATTGCTAGTAACATCATTCAAAAATCCGGAAAAAATTTGGACTACGCCCACCCCCACCACCAAAAATGATAAAGGCCTATATCTCCCGCAATTTAAGAGCTACAGTTACCAAACATGGAAGGAAGATTATTCGAAACCTTCCCTAATAATTTGTTCGTCCAATCACACTCCCGCCCATCAATTTAAGAGCTACAATTACAAAACTTCGAAGGAACGTTACTAGTATCTATCGCAATTTGAAAGGCAAACTTGGACAGTATTTCTTGGCTACACCCACCATGTTATTTGTTACTTGTTATCTGCTTGAATGACTTATGGTATCAAAGTATTTCGCAGTCTGTTACACCCGACTGCAACGTTCTCTCTTGTTTTTCATTTCATCTAAGTAAGTCTATATTAATTATAAGCCAACCCTGTTACTCAACCTCTTTAATGTCGGTAGAATATACTTACATAAAGAAAACATGCTTGTGAATTTCATAATGGGATCGTTGCTTATAAGTTGTGTCAACTTACATATTAAGTATATATAAGGTAGTGCCGATGTCGGTAGTTCCACAGTCGATTGCTAATCGCGAATCAAATCGGTTCCTCGAGAAGGGATATAGTCTAAGCTGAATATGGTTCGTACATCCATTTTAATCAAACCGAATAAATGTGTAAAATAAACCGAATTAAAATATATAATATAAAAATATATAGTGCAAATGTGTGTAACAGGCAGAAGAAAGCATCTCCGACCCCATAAAGTGTAAATATTCTTGCTCAGCATTAACAGCCGAGTCGATATAGCCACGTCCATGTGTCCGTCCTTCCATCTACCCGTCCGTCCATCCGCACGTCCGTCTGTCTGTATCAACACGTGTATCTCTAGGACTGTATGAGAGACTTCACATTTGGAGTATAGACTCTAATATATCCGGCGCAGAGTAAGTTTGCTTTATTTTATCGATAACTGTCTCGATGCATTTCGATTTCCTATAGCAATAAATGCCACGAATTTAAAGGCCTTAATTTATTTGACTCTGCCATCTCTGCCGGCTTTAAGAAATGAGTGCACATGCAGACCTGCTCACATTTGGGTGTAAGACTTTTTAACGCGATATTTGCCAATAAAACTAGAATTTAATTAACAACTGTGTCCAGGGCATATCGTAGTCGAGCTCACCCGACTTTAGTATTCTTACTTGTTTAATTTTAAACGTTTGCAAACATTTGGTGTTTATAAATAGAAGAACCTATATGTTTACCTATCTATATATATATACAAGCTAAATTACAGCGCACGTCTTAATCAAATAATTCAAATTATAGAGATAGATAAGAAAAGTGTTTACAAAATATTTAAACAATTGGTAACAAGTGGGCAACTATTTATACACGCATAGATTTCTCGTGGCATAGATCAAGTATTTCACAATATTAATATTCCAATTATCTTATCAATTTGACCCACAGCAACCGAAGAATGTTTTAAAATTCCTGCTGCTGGGCCTTGTGGCGCTTCAGCACTTTGAGATTGGAGCTGGATCCCGAATACTGGCTGCATTTTTCTTTCCCGGCAAAAGTCATTTCATGATGACAAATGCCATTATAAGGGAGTTGGTGCAGCGAGGACATGAGGTGACCTTCATCACACCATTCACATTGGCCAATGAGAATCTGGGTTCAAACTATACCGAGGTGCTATTGCCCCAATTCAATATTTGGCGCTCAAGTAAGTAACGGAATATCCAGAGGCTTTATCAACAACTTAAGAGTTATAACACATAAATAGTTCTGGAAATGTGGAAGGTAAAGTCAGTGCTGGACATGAGGGATATAGACACGTTGACCTTCATTAAGATGGTCATGGTCATGGGCTCGGAGACCACGAACTTTGCATTCGAACAGAAGGAAGTGTTGAATTTAATCAATGCCAAGAACAAGGTTGGCAAATTTGATTTACTATTGGCTGAGCAATTCTTCAATGAGGGTGCCCTCCTGCTTGGACATCTCTATCAAATACCAATCATTACCATTTTTACCTTTGGCTTTGCCAATTATTTGAGTCCCCTGGTGGGCATTGTCACGCCCTGGTCATACGTCTCCCACGGATGGAAGCCCTATTCAGATCGTATGTCCCTCTCGGAACGCATTGACAATGTTTACTGCTCAGTGATGGAAGATATAATTCGCCAGTTCTGGTATTATCCAGAACAGAATGAGATTCTGCAGAGACACTTCTCCAAGCAGTTCAAGGATTTGCCAACTATCAAGCAACTAGAGAGCAATATATCTGTCATTTTGCTAAATGCACATATGCCATTGGAGCCACCTAGGCCTCTTTCATTCAATATGATCCCCGTGGGAGGACTTCATATAAAGCCAGCTCAACCATTGCCCACTGAAATGCAAAAGTTCTTGGATGAAGCTGAGCATGGAGCCGTCTACTTTAGTCTGGGTAAGTTTCAACCATAGTTTTCTAATCTTGGCCTTGTTTAACAAGTTTCCCCATAGGATCACAAGTGAAAAGTTCGGAATTTCCCCCTGAGAAGCTGAAGATATTCCTCGATGTTTTCAGAAGCTTGAAACAGCGCATCCTGTGGAAATTTGAAGATGACAAATTGCCGAATAAGCCAGCTAATGTGATGGTGCAGAAGTGGATGCCTCAAAGTGATATTCTGGCCCATCCCAATGTCAAGGTTTTCATCTCCCATGGAGGACTTTTCGGTACTCAGGAAGCAGTATATCATGGCGTTCCAGTTCTTGGAATGCCTGTCTATGCCGATCAGTATCTTAACATAAATAAGGGCAAGGTTGCTGGATATGCCCTTGGTGTGGATTACCGAACAGTTACAGAGGAGGAGCTGCGCTATTCCCTCACTGAACTGTTGGAGAATCCCAAGTACAGGGATACAATGAGGCGTGCCTCTCGCATCTTCAGGGATCGACCACTAAGTGCGATGGATACGGCTATGTTCTGGATCGATTATGTTATTGAGCATCGTGGAGCACCGCATATAGTATCGGAAGGTATTAATCTGCCCTGGTATAAATTTTATCTACTGGATATCATTGGAATTGCCTTGGCTATTATTCTTATGCCCATATTGGGACTTTTGCTGATATGTCGCAGATTTCAAAATGCCAAGAAGTCAAAAACAAAGGGTAAACGTAATTAGATATTAATTTACTTTAAATTTCGTTAACTCAAAACATTTTATTGATAAACAAAAGTGGGCTATTAATATAGTGTTAATTAATTTGAATACAATTATAGTTTTTTTTAATTTTTAATACAATTTTCAGTGTTGTGTAAACATTTTACAAATGATATTTTCTCAATTCGCTTCAGGGCAACAAATAGCTGCCAAAATAATTTAGAACAAAGCTTACAAGAAGCGTACAAACACCAGCGGCAGCTATTTGAACTGGGCGCTGAAATACACAGTATTAGGGGTACTCATGATATCCAATCTTCTAGGCCAAATACAAAAGCTAGCGTGTGTCAGAGTGTGTGTGTGAGAGTGTATGTTCTTTATTTGTGTGAGTGTGTGTGTGTGTGTTGGTTGTGCCGAGAGCTCTTTACTGGCTTATGACCATGGTCTTCTTTACCTTCTTCTCCTTCTTCTCATGGGTGATGGTCACTTCTTCTGCGCAAAGGATATAACAATTGTGTTAGGTTCAGATAGGGAATTGGAGATATATTTTATAGATTACCTTCGAACTTGTGGGGCAACTGCTTGACAGTCTCAATGGTCTTGACGGTCTTCTCCCCGGGCTCGATAATCTCCTCCTCGTACTCCTCGATAATCTCCTCCTCGTCGGTATCATCGGGATTCGAGCTGGGCACAGGGTCGAAAACAGTCTTCACTGCCTTCTTCACAATACCCTCGGAGGTCACTGTGGTATAGTGGTATTCGGTGCCTCCCTCGATCTTGATGGTCTCAACAGTGGTAACATCACCGGGATTCTCGGATGGGACGATCTTCTTGGTGCCAGACTCAGACTTGAGCTTCTTGGTGCTGGTCACGTTCTTGTGCTTCTCCGCGTCCTTCAGTGTCTTCTTATACTGCTTGATCTCCTCCTCGGTCAGCTCCACTTCCTCCTCCTCGTAGACGGTCTTCGAGGTGGTAATCGTCTTGCCCGACTCCAATTGCGTCGAGTAAGTGTATTCATTGCCACCGGGCACACGCTTTGCTGACACAGTGGTGGTGTCGTTTTGGACAAAGTCCGCTGGTGGAGGAGGTGCCGATGACTTTGGCTTCTTCTTCTTCTTGCCGCCATCGGTGATGCTCTGAGTCTTCGAGCTCTGCTCCTGGAGTGAATTCTTGCGCACAGTACGATTATTCTCGGTGATCTCAATGTTCTGCCTAACGCTACGCGTCTCCTCGACGGTGGTGTCCTCGCGATAGTTGGACTGCTTATCGTTAACATTCTGGATGACGTTCTTCTGCACCTTCTGGACCATGCGACGCGAGGTTGACTCCGTGGAGTCAGTGGAGTCCACCGATGACTTGCGCGTCACATTCTTCTTGATCTTGTTGACAGCGGTGTTGGTGTTCTCATTGATTTCCGTTGGCACCGAATCGAAGAAGGTCTTGGTGCGCATGCTGCGCGTACCATCGTCATTGATGGTGGTGTAGACCTCCTCGTAGCCACCCTCGATGGCTCGGGTCAGCATGGTGGTCTTCGAATCGATGCGTATCTCCTTGCCCAGACGCTGCTTGATGATCTTCTTGTTCGCCTGCTCCTTGGCCATATCAGCCTCGCTGACGGGCTTTGGATCCCAGAAAGTTTTCACCTGAGTCTTGACCGTACCATTCGGTTGGGGCGACGTGATGATCATCTCGTAGCCACCCTCGATCAGCTTGTACTTGGTGCTCGCACCGGTCGCCTTATCGAACTCAACTTTGCCATCCTCAATGTCAGCGGAAGTCAGGAGCTCTTCAGGGAAGAAGTGGCACATGGAGTTTTGGTTTTGTGTAATTGTGTTTTGTTTAAATTGTGTATAAGTAAATTCGTTGTCGAGACCAGATCTCTCTCTCTCTACGTGTGTGAGTGTGTGTTTTTTTTCAGCAAGCACTTTAATTTATATTAAAAATTCCTAGACTAAGATATTGCAAATTAGTTTCATCTAAGGCGCATTTTGGTAAATAATTTACATAAACCCTTTGAAGCAATTTTTTACAGCATTTTGTACTTTTTTCTTAGTATTAAATTGTGTTGGTATTGTTGTAGTTGGATTTGTACTTAGGCTTAGACATGCACGGGTTCCGGCTCGGATTCGTTGTCCAGTTGCAGGGTCAGTCGGAGCAGGGTTGGCCTCATCTTTGCTGACCTGGTCGCCAGTTGCGGCAGGCAGCTGTAGTGCAACAGCAGCTGCAGTAATTGTTATTTAAATTTACGCGACGCCTTCTGGCGGCTCGGCTTTGTGGGCGTGGCATTCGGTTGCAGGATATGTTGCGGTTGCGTCGATTGTGCCGACTGCGTTGACATTGGCGGCACCCGTTGTGATTTCGTTGTGGTTGCTGCGGCTATTGTCGTCGGTTGCTGCTCAGCAGCATTGCCAGCGACGATTTTCTGTGCATTAGTTGGAAGTTTGTTAATTGCATCGGCTGCTGCGGGGCTGTCCTTAACCTCCGCTACGCCAGATGCCTGGTTAGTGGCAAGGCTTGAACTGGAGCTTGTGCTTGGATTGGAAGTGCGTGCCGACCGGGAGGACGCTGCGGCTGTTAGTTGCGGTTTTGCTTCATGGTTCAGCTTGATAGCGGTTTTAGTTAGCAATTGGTTATAGCCTATTGTATTATCGTTATCTGCAAAATGCGGTTAGGGTAGTTGGTTTTTAGCTGGCATGTCAATTGCTTAGCATCAAATGAGTGCTGATTGATGCCACAAGTTGCTGATTGATGATTGATGATTGACGATGATTGAATTCCAGAAAATTGATATTTAATGCTAATTGAAAATGAAGCCAGGTGATAAATTCGTGATTTCAATTAATGATTGAAGCTAATTGTGTGAAAAAGACCCCCATTGGCGAAACTTATCCAAAAATTGAGATGACTTGGGTCTTATGTGACGTTTTTGAGAACTTAAAATTAAACAACTGAAAACAATAGAAAAGTTATGGTTCAAACTCACAATAATAAATAATAAATTGAAGTACAACATACGCAAGTCTTACACTAGAATAAAAATGCACATTTTAAACAATTTGTGGATAAACGAAGAGTTTTGTTTTGTGTTGTGTTCTTGAATAAATATTTTGTAGACAATATTTCAATGTAAATTACAACATAAAGGTATAAGAAAGAATCTTGCTGTGAAAAATGTTGACGTTCAACTCGTTTTGTTGGGAAATTTACACACACATAACACAAACACACGCACGCAACATTTTCAAGTTATTTTTTTTTATAAATATATTTATGTATTTGTTTTTTTTTTTTATTATTATTATTATTATCATTATTTCAATATTCTTTATACACACATTTTTCATTAGGGGAAAAAAAAGAAAATAATATTATGGATGAGGGGTGTTTAGGAGTTGAGTTTGGGGTCTTATGCAGATGAGCTGAAAAGTGAATGCCACAAATCAGTTAAGACTCAAGTGGGCAAAAAGTACAACAATTTTCAATTAAAATATAATGAAATTTGAAAGTTTTGTGGCTGAGCCAAGTGGTTGTGCCAAGTGTTGTATGAGTGTGAGTGTATAAAATTGAAAGCAAAATGCCAAGTGTGTCGTATGCACATGCACACACACACACACACACTTACTGACAACCACACATGTGTGTGGCAGAGCAGCGAGGTCGACGAGTGTAAAAAGTTTAATTTGAAAACTTAATTAAAATTTCTGCGCGTGTATATATACACAAATATATATATCTAATTTCTTTTGCATTTCATGATATGAGCCACTGCTGCTAACAAGGCCACTGCATGTGTGTGTGTGTGTGTGTGTATGTGTGTGGCAGTGGGTGTGCCTGTGTACAAGTGTGCAGCAATTAAATATGACACTTGACAACACTTGGATATAATTTTGTATTTCAACCGGCTAAAGTGTCAAAGTCTGTGCACAGGTGTGTGCCTGAGTGTGTGTGTGTGTGTGTGCTTGTGTGTTTGTGTGTTGTGCTAGTGTGTTTAAGGGGTTTAGGGGATTGGTCAATGGGCACAGCAAAACGATGAACGATTTGTTCTTCTGTTCACTACATATAGTATTTTGTATCTATGAACTACCAGTTTGGTCAGCCTCCGTCGGCTTCTCGGGCTTCGCTTCCAGCGTCTTCGTGATCTTCTTCCAGATGTTGTCGAACGCATCGGCGCCCGAATAGTCAACCTGTCCCGATTCCCAACACTGGCGACGCATCAGATTCTCGTACTGCTCCTGTTCGGGGGTGCGCTCTACGCCAATGCGTAGCTGCGACAATGCGCCAGCGAGACCAGCCTGAAAGTAGGCAACACAAGTGTTAAAAAAGTGCCATAAATGATAGCCAGCAATAAAAACATTAAAACAGTGCTACGAATATTTACAGTCAACATATTGATTAGCCTTGTTTGCTCCATTTACAGCCAAGTTTCTTCTTCAGAAGTTTGTAAATAACTTAACTGCATGTTGAGAAAACAAGCTTAATGGGTACAACAGTTAAGTATACAGGTGCATGCTAATTACAATAATTACATTAATTAGTATTTATAGTTCATACATTTTAGCGACATTCAAATGTTAGTTGAGTTCTATGGTTAATGTGACACAATACAAAATTGCTAGTCAAATGTTGCTGCAAACTGCTGGCTGGCAACAGACAGACAAATATAACCGCATGTCCGCATAGAAAACCCCTCTGGCTGTTTACCATAAAGATGAAGTGTGCTCTGTGTGTGTGTGTGTGTGTATGTGTATGAAGAGATGTGTTTGAGTGTAATGAATGATTTTTAAATGCAAATGCAATTGCAATTGCAACTGCCAAGGAGCAGCTAATGACAAACACAGACAACCTGAAATGGGTGTAATAATGCTAAATGCCTGCAACACTATCAATAGATCATTAAATGCACGTAAATCAGGCAGGCAGGCAGCAGCAGCTGCAACGATAGCAAATGCAGTAGCAGCAACAGCAACAACAGCAGCAGCATCAGCCGCAGCAATGACAACTGACAAAGCAGGAAGTGAAAACATAATGTTGATAATGCTAATGAGCACAAAAGTGGACAATGATAATACCGTGTGATAATAGACATGCAAATGGACAAAGAGTGTGCCAACTAAACTAGACACCAGATAGACAGACGCAGGACAAGAAACGAGCTACGAAGGACAACAAACTAGAGACGCAGGACGAGAAACACGACGCGACATTGTGCAGGAGTTGTGTATGAAAGACGAGAGACAGAGAGAGAGAGAGAAAGACAGATATGACACAATGTGACCAAACCAATGAGCGTGACATTAAACCAGATTATCAGTGGGTGGTGGAGCAGTGGAGGGGGTTGGGGTGTGGTGTGGTTGTGGTTGTGGATTTTGAATTGTGGTGCATATTGAGATTCGCCCGCGTATCATTCGTATTTGGTTTTTACCTCAGCAGCAACGGCAACATCTTCAATTTGAGGTTGATGACTTAAAGTGGCTTGTGTCGCATTCTGTTCGATTGTACTATGCACTGGGTGGTGCTCGTGATGTTGGTGGTGGTGGTGGTTTTGATGGTGATGTTGTTGTTCTGGTTGGTGTTCTTGGTGGGTGGGTGATTGCTCAGTTTCGCATGTGTTGCTATTTACATCTATTGCTTTGGGTTCTTCATTGGCAGTGGTTGGTTTATGTGCTGGTGGTGGTTGTTCTTGTTGTTCTTGTGGCTGTAATGATGATGTGGGTCTGCATGCTTCACTGTGGCTCCATCTTCTCCTCTGAGCGTCAAGCACCTGCGTTTCACATGAGTTCTCAATCGCATTTTCATTGGGGGATTCGTAGACGGATTCGGATACGGATTCAGGTTGAGGTTCAGGTTCAGGTTCAGGCTGATTTTGATGTCGCTCCACTTGCTCATAGTAATCTGCCCAAGGATCTCGATATTCACGAACATGCGGCACATATTGCTGTCTTTGTTGTTCTTGTTGCCGATTGTAATAGCTGTCCGCATCGTAATTACTATCAGTGTTGCTCGGCGAATGCGTTATGTTTAAGCAAAGATACTGATTTTTCATATTTTTTTAGCGATAGTTTGCGGTTTGTTATTTGTGATAGTATTTTTTTATTTTTTTATTTTTGTGAACAGAAAGCGCAAAGCAAGAATTGAAAATCAAATAATAAATTTAAAAAAAAACTTAAAAGCATAAAATCATAAAACTAAAAGATACAAAAATAAAATGGAACAACGAACACATAAGGGGATGGGAACAACAACACTACAACTACAACTAACAAGTTTGAATGACCAATTTTCGGGTAAACTATTCGCTCAGTGTAGTAAGACTTGAAATCAATTTTGATATTATATATCGTTGACTTGGTTGCTTTGCCTAATTATTTTGAAGAAAAGAACGCCTCAGTAAATTGGCAATCTCAATTTGCATGCCATTTGGATCATTTCAATTTATTGACGTCGCTAACAAAACATTCCGTTGGCACCTGGCCAAATCGATGCCAATTCGAGGAACACAAAAAAACACAGACAGACACACACACAACACAACAGAATGCAACAACAACAAAATCACACACACACACAGACACACCATTGATAGACGTAGAAGAAGGAAAACAAAAAAAAAAATAAAGACTCCACTCTGCGAAATGTCTGACTGCGAAGCCGAAAGAGAAAAATGGAGGCCAATTGGGGATTGGGTAGAGCCAAAGTAAATTTTAAAATAAGACTAAACTGAAGAAATGCTGCTAAAAAGAAAACAAAAGTGCAACAGAAGAAAATAAACTAAAACGAGGGCGTCAAAGCTAAATAAATCGATGCAACAATTTCTCTTGTTATTTACAATTGGTGTTTCGAAATGAATATAATAAGCATCGCATAAATATCGTACAGACCGAATGTGTATACAATGTGCGCAAGTATGAATAATTGGATAAATATAGACAATATTTGGAGTGACCCTCGCCGTAACTACAGTGGTGCGTTCTATTTGTGCGCTGGTTCTGGATCAGCTTACCTCTGGTTGAACGCTAGCAATATCGGTATTATCCATCGTTTTATGCTTTGTTACCAAATAGCAATTGCACAGCAGCAAAATCGGGGTTAAGATTCAGACAGATTTTGGTTAGGTTTTTTAGTTGTTGATTTGTTTTTATTTTTTTTTTTATTATTTTGTTGGACGTATCAGAAACGAAACGAAACTCTCAAGAAAATACAACTTGAAAACTGAAAATTGTGTGTGAGTTGAAAGGCGGTTTTATAAAGATCACTTACCATATTGTCGCTGAGAGACTCATGCACACTGTCACAGAAGATGGTCCACCAGTGCTGGATGAGGTCCTGTGCATGTGCGTAATCGGTGGGCGTGTCAGCGGTTTTTGTTGCCGTATTGAAGTGAATCAACCAAGGCTTCAGTTTGCCAGCAAAATGCAAAATCTTAATTTTATCTCTGAACCTAATGACATAGAAAAATGCATGCAAATTAATATTAGTATATAAAATGCAAAATGGTATGTTTTGACACGCTGGCAGCGCAGCCAGAGATCAATCTTAGAATACGTATTTGCACACATTGGCAATGTTGTTTACACTATCTGGTAACTCCAAATTTTTTTCATTATTTCTGCTTAAAATGAGTCTACTTCTAGCTAAGAACAAACAAAATTAAGAGAAGAAGTCAATGGCATGAAAATGGATTGCTCCGACAAATGATATGGGTTTTATGCAACTTAGTTTTAAGAATTCTGGGCTCTAAGATCCAAAACTAATAAATTAAAATAACAAGCATATGCATATATATACATATACATGTTTTATATATATTAATATGTATATAAATATGTGTATTAATATAAATAATATACAAATATGTACATTAATGACAAAGTTAAGATATGTATACATATACAGGCATTTAATACAGATTATATACATTCTTTTATTTCGTTCTTATTTGGCTAAATCTGTATTTTCTGTTGCATACACACAGCACCTTGTATCTTGTATCTGGCAAGGCACCTGGTGTCAAATGTTCGTCGCCAAAGTTGCCAGCGTGTGTAAACGCACATAAAGTCATAGTTGATACTCACTGTTTGAATGCGGGCAAGTAACAGTAGGAAGCATAGGCTGTCACGTTGTAGATGAAAGGCAAATGCTTCTTGATATCAGCGGTCGCCCAATCGGCAAAGTACTGATTCAGCAGACCCTGATCGCCGCCATCGAAGCTGCCATGCTGCACGGCAAACTCTGTGATCTTGTTAAAGGTGTCCACGCTGGGTGTGTAGACAAAGACGCCCGAGTTGAAGCAATCGGGCCAGCTGACATCTGGAGCAGCAGACAGTTCCTCACGCTCGAACAACTCATCGCAATTTTTCAGCACCTGTCAAAAGGAAAAGAAGTTGATCAATCTCTTATGGTTGGATAAACTGCATTTTTATGTATTTACCAGTGTGTCCGCATCGAGGAAGACACACTTCTCGAACTGGACGAGACGCCAGCAGTGGAGCTTTGTGAAGGTGACACCCAGTTCGGGGCGGGCGAGCAGCGCCAGATTGGCGGCATCATGTGAGTCCATCACATTTACCTCCTGTACAACATTGTACACCTCCTTCAGTCTGTCACGCATCGCCTCCGATACGGTGGGCGTCACCATCACTGCCAGCTGATGGGCGGTGCCGGCTCGCTTTAGCGAATTTGCCAGCACCAGGGCGCCCAGCGAGTACGTATCATTTGTGGTCAAAGTAACCCAAGCGAACTCTGCAGAATACATGCGAGAAACATCCAAAATGCATTAGTCAAAGAATATCTATATATCTATATATATATGTCTAAAAATATACATATACATTTTCAGTTAAGTGCTAGAAACATTCAAGTGAGCTACACATACACATAGAAATACACAAGTACAAGTACAGTTACAACAATGGAGCTTGGCCATAGCGACAAGCTTTTCATAATTTTCCATTTTCATTTTCCATTTTATTAATTTTTTTTTTATTATTAGTTTGGCATTTCGAAAATTCGCAGCGTGGCAGCGGGCAATTTATGAATTATAAATAAACGAGTAGCAGGAGTATATATATAGTTTATATATAAATATATATAGATACACGATCTACCAGCTGTATGTGTGTGTGTGAGTGTATGTGTGTATATATATGCGTTTTCGTTGAGCATCTGCGTCAACATCTTTAGTGGGCGGGGCATGCGGCAATCGCATGCAGCGTTTTTGGCAAAGTGTCGATTATTTGGGTTATATGCGCCCCATTTAGGCTATTTTGTTTGGTTTGCAAAAAAAGAAACAAAACTAAAAACGAAAGAAAATTTGCACAAAAAAAAGAAGAATTGTAAAACATTTATCAGGCGCATCTGCTTGGATAGCAAATAAAATTCTGCGTTGTTGGCATTTAGTTGCCTATATACACACTACATATATATATACACCATACAGAATCCATTTAGTTGGATATATGCATAGTATATATATTTATATATATATGTGCCGTAAACATCCAATATCAAAATAATATTTAATTTTTCGCACTATAAGCATTAGTGCTCGCCTTGAATAATTATGAGCTATGGCAAATAATATGGATTAGATATTTTAACATCCACTTTGATGTTCTTAAGAATTCCATTAACTTAGTATATAAAAATTTGCAATATTCGACTCAAGCCTAAGATGGCTTAAAATATACTTTTAATGGAGAAAACTGAGTGGAATTAGAAAAACAATAATTTACAATTTTCTGATTTACTTTTAACCAGTTGGTTTAACCAGAAAAAGTTTTTGTTTTAATCTTTTGGCTCTTTAGTTTTTTAACAAATATTATCTCGAAAGCAATAAATCAATTAAAATATAATATTTCATACATTTTTTAACAAAAATTGTTTTTAATAATTTGCTGAAATGTATGCTTTCATTTAAATATTCAATCAGCCCCAAATCAAAATTTTTAAAAAAAAATTTTAAAATAAATTTAATCTTAAATAAAATATATTACACATTATTTAAATATCGTATATATAAATAACCATGCATTTATTGTTGTAAAAAAGAAAAGTAGAACAGAAAATAATTAAAATAAAATTCATCATTAGAGTTATAATGGAAAATTAAAAATTTATTTTCAATTTGATTATAAACAAGTATGTGTTGGATAATAAGTGCTACGATCAAAGATTTTTTGTACATTTTGCTGCAACTAAATTTAGTTGTGTTAAATTCATGATTAGTTCATTTTGTTGGGTTTGTTTTTGGTTGTTTTTTTTCGGTTTAGCTAAATAATCTGTATGGTTTATTTAGCATTAGAAAGCGCACCGGATTGGTATTTGAGAAGCGTTTAGATGTAGAATACAACAAAAACAGAAGATGAATTTCAACAACAACAACTACCTTCTGTACTACGCATTCGTATACGGATGGAAACGGAGGCACTGCGAGTTAAACAGCAGCTGAATGCATTGGTGACAGCCAATGCCACCGTCCGGCAGGTGGCGCTCACATATACAAAATGTATTTGACGGATTTAATGAGTGTGTGTGGGTGCAAAATAATGCGACTTCGGGGTGTTGTTTTTCTTTTTGTTTGTCTTTTTTTATCTTTTCTTTAGATGTTATTTATTTGTTATATGTGCAATGAGCTGTTGTGCCTAAAATAAAAATGAAATCATTTACTTGGCGAAACTAGAATGGTTTTAAAAACTTTATGACTTACCGGATACGAAACAAAAAATCATGTGTCACAACAATATATAAAAAATCAAAAAGAATTTGAATAAAAAACAAGAAACGGCGTCATAAATTTCGATTTAGATTAAATAAACAACACTTGTGCGTCTATATTTAAAAGACAACTGTCGAAATTGTACAAATGTCAAGACGGCATCAACAGATTACATACGTATATGTGAATAAACGAACCGACAATATTCTTAAAATACTTATATCTACTTAACTAAATATTAAAAGCAAAAACTAATTTAGTCACTAGACTGACAACTGTTTGGCAGTTCAGGCAAATGAGCATGGAAAACCCCACTCGAAATACTGCGCAGTGTAACAAAAGCTCGCTCAGCCACTCGAGCTCAGCCAATCGAGTCACAGCTCAAGCAAAGCTCTCTTTGCAGCTGCATGCAGACTGAAGCCGAAAGCTCTATGCTCTTGCAACTCTCCCCTCAAACTCATCCACAATTTCTCTTTATCAGCTGTCGGTGGCGAAAGAAAGCTGATGATAAACTTGCAGCACAAAAAAATACCAAATGCCCGGAAAGCTGACAACAAAAACGGTAATTGCTCAATGAGGCGTAGCTTTTTTGATATGACCCTGTGGGTGCGTTTGGACTGAGCTGAATGAGAGAAGCTTATGAATGGAATGTTGTAGATAATTGCATTGGAAGGGCAATGAAATTGCGAGAGTTGGGCCACAAGCGGAAACCAGTTTCTGCACCGCTGCCAATGGCAAACAGTGAATGCCACATTAGTTGCAGCCGGCGTATGCAGGCGAATGGTGGCACTAAAAAGCAATGGACGACTGGCAACCGGCTGCCGGCAAAAATGCGCGATTGCAATGCCAACATCCAAAACGAGTTGCGGCAATCTGAAAAAGCGCATATGTATCTGGCAGACACATATATATATATATATATATATATATATATATATATATACAGTTGCGAAAAAAATAATAGCGCCACTCTCAGAAATGTTTTTTGGATTTGTAAGTTTATGAGATATATGAATACGTGTTTTAGAAGTGGAAGAAGAATCTTTAAATAAAAGTTGGAAAGAAAAAACCGTAAAAAATTTGAATTGTATCAAAAAAAAAGAAAATAAAATAATAATAGCACCATTTTTAAAATTTTCACTTATAATTATGAAAATTAGAAATAAACCATTTCTATGAAGTCCGTGGATGGCGTTTATTATTTTTTCGATTCTTTCTTACACTTTCCTCCAAATAAAAAAAAAATAATATTAGAATGATATATATTTATATGGAAAACAATTCCAGGGGCAATACTAACTAAAATATATATATATAAGTAATAAATTATAAATGAACATTTGCAAAAATTTCAATACCAATGGTTTGTGTCGTAGTGGCGCTATTAATATTTTCGCAACTGTATGTATATGTATCTGATGTATGTATATATGCGTAGTGTGTATCGCACTAAGGAACAGGCCACTAAAAATAGCCAGAAAATGTGAAATAAAATTGTAGCGCGACAAGAAAACGCTGCTGTTTTGGCTGCTTCGGCTGCTGTTGCATGCAGCGCACAGATACAGATTCAGATACATTTTTCGAAATTCAATCACAGATCGCAGCAAGGGAGCTGTTCGACTGGAGAAGCATCAGCCAACTTATTTTATGTGTCTCATGATTTATGCGGGCAGAAGGTACAGAAACACACACACAGATACAAAAGTATATACATGGATACTTATATTTATATATGTATATTGTATCTTTGTCATTTCCTTAGTTTACTGCCAAACATTCTGGGCGCATGTGGGCAGCAAGCAGCTGTGGAAAAGTTCTTTCTCGAAATTTGTGAAATACCCACTGAGTATTGTTAACGCCTGTCGTCGGCCATAATTTCTGTTTGCTATATATGTGCACGCGTATAAATGATGTCTAAAAATAGCAGATCATCTACAGATAAATATAAATATATATATTCTAAATGGTGAATAGAATATGAATATATATATATATATATATTTTTTTTTTGTTCAGTCGATTCATGCATTTCAAAAATGACGACGGGCTTGTAAAAATGCCAAGGCAAATACAGATTTAATGGCCAATGATGAATGATGATCGCCCCTATAATCTGGATTCGAATGCGGAAATTGTAATCAGGCTGAAGATAAGCGCTTGATTGCCTGGCGCTAACTAAGCGGGAGAGATGCTAGTTTCTCTGTGGGTCTATTAATAGGTCACCGCTTGCACTAATCAATGGCAAGTGTGACAACACTGTCAATAATACTGGCACTGACCTTCACCACGCGCTCTCTCGCTCAATATGCCGTTAACTTTTGCAAATACACACTTGAGCACAGAGTGAGAGAGAGAGAGTCAAAACCTTAAGCTCTTTGAGACTTTAAGCCTCACTCTCTCGCTGAAGCGCTCACGTAACTAGTGTGAACGTTATCAGTGTGTGTCCAAAGGCAAATTCGCGCATAATTTGTATAAACAAACAACTGACGTTGTTGAAAATGTGTATTTTTTTCGTATTGCTTTTTCTTATTCTTGTTCTTATTCTTTTACCAGTTATGTGCGCGAAATGCTCTGCATGCACACACACAGACGCACTCATACACACACGCATACACACACACACATGCACACAGAGACGCACAGGCAGGCAGCGGCTAGGCAAATGCTATTGAAGGTCAGTAAAGGTCGTCGCCGCAATTTTGCGAGCCCCCCTCTTAAAAATAAGGAAAATAAGTAAAAAAAAAAAAATAGTCAACAATAAAACAGGTACACATGAAACATTATCTACATGTTTACAATGTATGCGGCCCCCGTGCGTTATGAAACATGAGAATGCAATTTATTTGCGGCTTTTTTTTAAATATTAATTGCGATTAAAGAAAGAAAGAAAGAGAAGAGCTGCAGTCGCCTCAACTCAATAACGTGGACCAGCAGACATGCATAAGACGCACACACACTCACACACACACACTCACACAGATTCTCATTGATTTTATATTTTTTATTTTTTTTTTATCTGTGATAACTTCATTTTTTTGGCGTCTGTTGTTGTTGGATAAACTTACTGCTCATTTTGATTTTGAAATTTTTTGTTTTGTGTGTTAGTTAAAATAGTTGAATATACACTGCGAAAAACTCGCGGAGTGAGTCCTTCGCGGGGGATGATGTTCGGTGTTGATGGCGGTGGGTGGGGCGGGCCCGTTGAGCTTTCACACACACTGTAAAGTGACGAGAGCGAGTCGGTTGTCTGAATTGCTTTGCGGAGGGTTCTGCGTTTGGCTGTTCTGCCTACCACGAGCGACGACGAGAAACTGAACTGAACTAAGCGCTTTCGACGTGTCGAGTAAATGAAAAGTGCGCACGACGACGACGACGCTGGCGACGTCGATGCCGTATGCAAGATACGTACGTATTTACGTACGTGGGGGCTGCTGTTGGCGTCGCAGTCGACGTTGTCGCCGGGTGTCAGGCGGCAACCACAAAATGGTTACGGTAGACGAGGGCATCGGCAAGTCGACGAGGAAGGCGCCAAAAGTGAATTTTGCATATTATGCTCACTTGACTTTCATTTCTGTTTCTCCCATTTTCTTCTGTTTCGACTACGTTTGCCGGCAATCACTTTGCACCGGTGAGCGAGAGAACGAGAGAGAGAAAGAGATTGAGAGCATGATAAAGGTGCGAATACATGAATTGGCAAACCATACATTTTGATTAAAACCGCTCTCTCTCTCTCTATCTTTACTTATGAAGAGCGACAGCTTTTTAAGAGCGTGCTCCTCACGGGTAAAGGCAAACACTGCATACCAATTTATATGTGGACTTGTTGCATTTGTTAAGGTATTCAAAATAACGAATAAATAATTATAGCGAATGAATATTTATAGTTAATTTATCGATTGGTTTAATCAAACAATGTTATTATTTAGATAATATCCAACTGTTATCAATGCAACTGCAACTAATAATAAAAGACTTTTTCACTGTAATGATAACCTGCTCTATGCCAGACATGATTATTCATGTTCACACCAAATCTCTGTTCGCTATACACCCAAATAAAATAATGGGTTACAGAAAAAAGTACAACTTAGGTAAACACGAACAGAAGCCGATCAGATTAAGGCTACAATGGGTCGGAAATTTGCCACAGCGGCAGAAATTCTTACTTATGCATTTTAATTATTTATTTCTGACGCAAATTGACTGCATTGTTTTAGGCGGCACTGTGATGAAATATTCACGTCGCCTAAAAGTATGCCACGCAATTTTAACAGAAATTAATACACCAAAGTAGTCGAAAAAACATAAATAACAAATATATCACACGCCAAATAAATCAATATCGTCTTTGGTAACAATATTAACTCAAAAGCATCTTTAGCAATACTGCTACGTTATGGACAAATGCGAGAATTATCATTTTCTAAGAACCAAGCTTGAAATCCCATTTTATGAGTTCTTATCATATTAAGTATCAATAGACATATTTAAAAAAATTTTGGCAGTTGTTTATTAAAAACGTTTATCATCTTTGCATACAATTTATTGGAGGGTTTACTCGCTTACGGCTAAGTCACCTTTTCGATTTGCTCCAGTCGAAAGCAATATGTACAAACTATGACTATATTAGCAGAATTATTCTTTGCGGCCCAAATTATGTACTTGAGCAAGCCACTTTTTTTTTTGGTACTCGTACTTGTATATGGCAATTCGATAGGTAGTCTGTTGATATGCTAGATATATATTAGATAAGTAAAGCTACACATTAAGTAGAGGAACTAGAACTAGGCTAATAAATTACTGGCAACTAAATAATACTTAGAAATATGTACTATTCTAATTATACGATATGTTTAATATTATTGTCATGCTGAGGCAGTATCACAGTGCAGGGGCTGATCCTCCAATCGATTATTGATCGCATTTCGCGGCGATATCACAAATCGTTTGCGATTCTCAATCGATTGGCTGAGTCGACGATTGGTACGCTTCTTGCGCCACCTGTACACGCAGTAGCAGAACACTGTAGGGGGTTAAACAGTTGCTAAATTAATAATTAATTAACAATAACTCATAATTGATCACTTACCCAGTAAAACAAGTGCGACGCCGCCGCAGCAGCCAGCGGCAAATAGCCAAAAGCTGCGCGTCTCGGCCAACTCGGCACTGGCCAAACAACTGCTGAATGTTGACGAGTCCACTGTGCGATTGTAGGGCAGTGGACACACATCGCTGTCTATTGCCCCTGCCATATGGAATTAGAAACTTGGTCAAATGCCAAAATACAAAAACAGCAAACAGATGCAGCTGTCGCCAGCTGCAAAACTTCGTTGACTTTACTCACCCATGCAAACGGGCACATATTTTGGATTGGCGCCCATTGTCATTAGATGATTCGTCACTTGGTGGCAGTCGCAGGTGCTGATCTGTGTTCTCGTCAGATCGATGACACTTAAATGGCACAGATTTGCCAATTTGTCAATGCTGAACTCCTTCAGTGGATTCATCGAGGCATTCAGCTGCCACAGATCTGCCACACAAAACACAATCATTAGTTGATTATCCTATCCTATAAGCAACTGGGCAACTTCATTCACTTACTTGGCAGTGTGCCCAGATCGGGTATGTCGTCCAGCTCACAGTTGGCCACATTGAGATATTCGAGTGGTGCTCGAATGGGCTTCTCCAGCGTCTGGAGCTCTTGATGCAGACCCTTCAGCTCGTTGCTGTCCACGTAGAGATTCCGCAGTCTGGGCATCGAAAACAACTCCACGGGAATCGAGGTGAGTCCATTACTCGATAGATCAATTTCCTGTGGATCGATCAATGCAATGAGTTAATTGCTTAGTTATTAACTAATTGCTGACAGTAATTGGATTTTGGTTGACTGCTCACCTGGAGGGAGGTGAGGGGTGCAAACGTTCCCGGCTCCACCGATAAGATCATGTTCTCATACAGCATTAAAAACTTAATATCCGAATACCTCTGGAACGAGCCACTTTTGAGCTTCTTAATGCGATTGAACGATAAATCCAGTACCTGAAAAAAAAAAACGATGACTTTAATTCTCGCTTTATATTTGTCCAAAACAGTCTAGTCATGCACTGCAACGCTTCCTATAGCATCTGCTTAGCTGCACCTGATTTAATTGGAGAATATATGCAAGCACAGTGGGCACACTTGATAAATAAATACATTCTCTTTCTAAATTTTAATGCATTATTAATCTATACTCAGAAAAAAAATCAACCAAAAATATTCAGATTTTCTGGTTTTTATAAATATTTTTTCAATATAAAATGAAAAAATCCTTAGTGTTAAAAAGGAGATATCATAAAAAATCTTTAAAGTGAAATCACAAAATACTAAATTCTTGACTCATAATAATATAACTAACAATAAAACTAATGTAACAGTTCTCTGAACACATACGAAAAAACAAATCTAAGAATTAGACATATTTTTCAAAATTGTAAAAGCAAATGTAACTTAAAATTAAGAAAGAAAAATCGCGGTTTTTAGAAAGACAGAACCATCAGTGTTCTTTTGAAAATGAGTCAGTTTACGAAGATTATTTCTCTGATTATAGTAATATAGTATATAACTCAGTTCCAGCGAAGTTATGTCATTTGGCGTGTTGGATCCCAATTGGATTTTCATTGGATAGAATGCTAACATAAATTGAAAGTTTGCAAAATTTGAACAATTTTGAAAATGTACTTAAAACTCGCATAACTTAATTCAAGAATTTTGTTAAATTGAGCATAATTGTGTTCTAGATAGTGTGTGTCTTAAATGGCCGAGATCTCACGCAAATATATGTATATATTCAAATACATGTTCACATTCATATTCATGTTGCTTCTGTAGTCGCATATTCATGCCGTGCAACAAGTCAACTTCTTTATGCTTCAATTAAGCTCAATTGAGTGTCTGTGTGTGTGTGTGTGTTTGGGGTTGTTGTGTGCGACTGTGGCATGGGTATGGTTACTGTCCACTGGGGATATGATCAGACGTGAATTAAGTTTGGGTCATGAGATTTTTATTGGCACAAATTGACCTCTTGTGCCAGGTCGGAATCTGTCACTAATCTGATAATTGATGAGTCAGTTTCACTCACCTCGACCGATGTTTTCAGGTTTTGTGGCACCTCCTTGAGGTCCATTTTGTGGCAGCGTATACGCGTCAGTTTCTCAATGCGTCCATACGAGCAGCGGCGATCATCCTGGCTGGTTGTGCCAAAGGCCAGCATAGCATTCACAACGGATATGAAGACGATATTTAGTAGCAGGCAACGCAGCTCCATGCTGTGAACAGGCAGATAAATATAAATTCGTTTAAATATATATATATATATATAAAAGCATCAGTTGTGTGCCTATCACTTCATTTCTTTTCTTCTAATTTGGGTGTTTATTTACCTGACGGACTATCAAAATAATAAATAAAACTAAATGTACGCAGTGCCGCCGCACCTGACCCAAAAAACAATTATTTTCGAATTAACAAATTACAAGATCAATGCCGCGCCATTGAGGATCAGCCCCCAAGTTGGGTCAGTGTTGGATGTTGTCAGTTGTTGCTGTTGTTTTTCATTGTGCCCACTCTCAAAACATTCAATCAAGCGCAACTGTGATGCGCAGGGGCGGGTGCTGAGCGGGCGTGGCAACAAATTGAATTAGTTGTGAACTATGCACAATAATACAAGCCAAACAAAATTCACGAAATGCACCAAACGTAGCTCAACGCGGCGTATGAGTGATGTTCGCGTTGTGCTCTTGTCTCGCATATTACGTATACGTCACGTTATTGCTGCTGTTATTGTTATGCTTTCACGCACACGAAATCAACAAATAATGCACACAGATACCCTGTAATACCCTGTAATACTCGAAATACCCAATACTCACTAGTTTGTATATACTTCCTTTGTTTTATTTATTCAATATGCGAACTGTAAGAAACTTTTGTAACAATTGGATGATAAGCTCAAGCAAATATATATGAAATGGATTTGGGTTATAAAATCGCTGATTAACAGCTGCGGGATGAGTCTGTCAAATGTTATTTTTTTCTTTTATTGTTCCGCGTCGGGCCGGAACTTGCAATTCTGTTCAAGTGTTGTTCGTCAATGAAGATTAAAAGGGGGAATAAAAAGACCCACCTGCTAATTATCTGAGGCAAGACTGAGTCATTCGAATTAGACAAGTCTTAGTTATTTTACTTTATTGCAAGTTGCCATTGTCGGTTATCTTATCGTTTCGCCCGAAAATTTATTATATATCTCTTGATACAACATCAAACAGACAACGAGCTGCGCATTTCGCGCTATAAATCATATTCCAGATATAGACAGATACGGCAAGGCATTCTTCTTTTATGGATCGTGTCAAAACACGAAAAGCACTTTGCAAAACAAAAAGAAAAAGAAATCATTGAAGATCAAACTGTAAATTGATTTATTGCCAATCCGAATTCTGTGGCTGCCAATTGATAATCTGATGCCATATTTACGTACGTATGTCGGCAAAAATGTATTGATATCAAAATAGAAGATCGAAAATTGGTATAGTTTGCACTTTTCAGAATTGTTTGTGCTACTATCACGACCCGTTGCAATGCAATTGGTAAAGTCATGCGATCAAAAAGTGCTTTACTCTGTTCGGATTCGGTTTCGGTTTTGGTTTCGGTTTCGATTACGTTTTTCATTTGGAAAATGCATGTGCCAATTTGGAGTTTTGTTACAAAGCAGTTGCGTGATTGCAAATGCTTTGTTGACGACTAATTTGCTGTCTTTACATCTATTTACCTATTTCACAAAAAAAAACAAAACAAAAATGATATATCAGATATACAATGTTTTGGAGTACTCATATATATTTTTTGTGACATTCATTATAATTACATTGTATTTGTATAATATTTTGTTTAATCTCAAGTTTAGTTTATATAATTAAGCAAAGAATGCATTGCAAAAAAAATGCATTGTTTATACTCTATAAAGAAAACTCCTATAAGGTATAATGCAACAGTTGTAAAATATACCTGAATATTTATAGAATATCTTAGAGTCGGCCAACAACACAAGTTTTGATAAATGGCCTTAAGAAATGTTGACTTATGGCCAAAAGACTCAATCCACTTACAAAATGGCGTACGTTGGCCTATTTGCCCAGAACTTAACGGGGCTAAATGATGGATGTGGCGTCTGAGTGTGTTGGTCTTCTATCTATCTATATTTCTATATCCGATTTGAGCGCAATAAGACATATGCCAAGCCATTTCAAGTCGCAAACAATAATGCATGGCTTTAATGTCGCCCTATAAACGATAAGAGACAAGGCAACAAAAGCGCCTTTAGTCAATCAATAATAAAATGTTGAAATGTATATATCACAACCTTTCCGAGTATTGGCCAACTGATATATAAAATGACGCATTTTGGCCAATAATAGCTGAGACAGCAAAACACCGAGTAATTTGATTTCCTTGTAAATATTGCGTAGGTGGGGTGAGTTGGAGGGGAAGCAGATGAAGTAGCCGATATACATTTTTGGAATATGCCCAGAAATTCACTTGCTCCAATTGACAATATGTGTTGAGGAATATGTGCACTCAAAGTGCTAGCTAAAAGTATGCTGATCTTGATGCCAGAACTCTTGAATAAATAAAACTACGAACTTATTAGAAAATAAGTTTTTCAAAAACTTTCTGCGCTTAAATAAATTATCTTTATAATTTTTGTAGTTCTAAAAGGATCATAAATTCTCTTTCAAGTATTTGACTCATAAATAATAAAATATTGGAGGGAAAGCCTTATCTGTAGATCACACATCAAATCCCTTTCAACGACGATCGATACTGTTTATAACTAATATTGTTGATATATGGGCAATTATAAAGATTAATGACAATTTATTACAAAAAAAAAAATAATAATAAAAAATAATAATGTATAAGCTGTGTAAAGCACAAAACACGACTTTAAGTAAACAAATAATAATAATAATAATGATAAGCAAATCATATTTAAGCGATACACTAACTTCTGTCGCTCACTGTTTGTGTGTACCTCTGTCATTAGAGAAGTCTGCAGAATCGGCGAAAAAAAAAGAAGCAGCAACAAAAAAATAAAATTAAAGTGATTTCCACACATTTCGACACAGAGAGCGACCGCAACAATGAGCTCTGGCTATAAATACTTACTTATATATGCCATATACATGTTTTTTGTTCAAAAAATTTAAATTAAATTTGAAAATTTGTAAGGCAGGAGAAACAGAAGACAAGAGTCGACTGCAAAACTTATGGCATACAAAAAAACAAAAAAAAAAAAACAATTTTCATTCATTTCGGCTTAAAATACCAATTCAAAATTTTGATTTTTTTTTTTGTTGTGTTTAATATCTTTGGGGTATGGCGGACATTTGTTGAACTTAAATTCAATAGAATTGGCAATAAAAAGGGCTAATGCTCAACAGCGACAGCTCGATGCGGCGGAAAATGGAAAATTCTATAGCCATAAAAACAGATCAGACACAGCCGCTCCAGCCGCCCTCCAAATGGGCCAAATACGTTCGCGCCTTTTACATTAGAGTGGCGGGGTGAAATTCATTTATTGAAATCAGAACTCGAATCTATGCCCACTTCCACTTTGGCCGCATTTGTATAATATTTATTTATGTGTACATATGAGCCTCAATCATGAGGCCAAAAGCAATAACAAAAACAAATACACAAAATACAATACTCGACAATCCCCAAACATTAATAGCACGAGAAATTCATATTGGGCCCGGAGTAGATGTGTCAGCCAATGGATTACGGCCTGGCTAATGATAAATATATATGGAATATTATTTATCTACACAGATCGGAGGCAGATGTTAAGCAAGCGATTATGGGATCAGTGAAAAAAAAAGACTATAAAAAACCCAATATAAAAAATTAAAAAAAAAAACAAGAAACTTTAAATTAGTTTCAAATATTTTAATAACATTCTAAACATTTGTGAATGAATTTATGTGCTCTTATGATTTCCCGTGTCACACTTTGTGGGCGTTACGAGATGTTATATATGTGTGTATCTTCGTTTGCCCATGTATACCTCATCCCCTCCACACCCCACCCGCCTCAACAGGTGGGGGCCCCGTCCCCCCTTTAAAAGATTTATTTTCATTTTTCCTCAGCAGTGTGCGTTTGATAAAGATTTATTTGTTTAGACTTTATGTGTTGAAACAATACTAGAGCACACAAGAGGGGAGGATGCATACTCGCCTCTAGCAACCCACATTTTATATGTTTTTAACCGCTGCAACACTTCAGCGTAACTGAATCTTATCGGAGTACGTCAAGTACACCAGATGTCTGTACAAAAAGCAAAGTACTCTGCCAGTTGCTTCTTATCAGAGTAATTAAATATTTCTGTTCCGATGGCAAGTGTTTGGTTTTTGGGCCGTTATAATTCGAAGACGAATATATCGTCAAAGTCGAAGTGTAGGCAACATGAAATTAATTGATTGCAACAAACAACAACAACGGTAATAAAAACGTTGCCCATTTATTTCAATTAAACACAATCAAGAATACATTCCCCCAGCGACGCTGAAAAGACGATGAATTTCCAAGTACGAAAACCAAACAAAAAACGAGCTGCTTCAGCAGAAAAACTGACCATTGTCGAGAATGCCAATTGCCAATTGGGCTAATTAAAGAACTAACTATCGAAAGAAAATATGCATATATATGAATACATATTTTATAGATAAAGTTTACAGAGAACAGTTGAAAAATATTACATAAATACTTTAAGAAATATTTCAAGTATATTTTAAAAAATAAACCATTCTGAAACTTTATGTGTTATTTTTAAATAAAAAAAAATTCTGCGATCATACGCGACACAGAAATTCCAAGATATATAACTCTCTTATCTTAGTATTTGATTATTTTAGTCATAGATAATAAAATACTGAAAGTTAAAAAGAAGAAGAGAAAAAATTCTTTAGTCCCCATTGTTTGATCTTAACTCACGTTCACCAACGCTCCAGAACATGTACAGCTTATATAGCTGACTTATGGGTAATTACAAAGATTAGGCACCAATGGACGATAAGGCATGTGCCAGGTTTTATGAGAGGTAATTGCACTACAAGTTTCGGGCTCTGCATCACCTGCTAGGTGAGTTCTATAGCAGATTCATGTCATTTAACCGGCACTGAGTAAAAGTGAAACTTGTAAACACAAAATTGTTGAATGTTTGTCCATTAAAACGAACCTTTAGATAGCGATACACATGCCTTACCTTAAACCTTTTTAAAAGTAACCAAATAAAACGACTTATCTAGTTTTTCTTGGTCTCCAACCGCTGAATGTTTTTCAACTAAAATTTCTAATCAACTTGTAAATGAAATCTTTTGTGGCATTTATCTTTTGAATATTTTCCATTTGACATAAAATGCATTGTTGTGTTTTAAGAACCACCCTGGCAGACGAGTGTTTATAATCCCGCCTCAACTTTCAAGTTCCAGAAATTCTCGCAGTGTTCTCCGTCTCTACTTTCAATTGAAATCAATTTAGCTGTTTTATGTCATTATGCTGTGCAGAGAACTGCATTTTGTGTCAAACCGAGCATGACTAACTAAAAACCTAGAATAAACGACAGCTCAATGTTAAGTTTGTTGATTAGAATAAGAAAAGTACTAAAACATTCGGCACAATATTCCGTTAATCTACAACATTTTAATAACGATAACCCTCAACAACCCCGATTAAGGCTTTGAACGTCGAAATTTGTTCGCTTTGAAAACTTACCTCTTAGGTAATCCAATAAATATTATATATTCCCATTTAACAAGCGTTATCCTTTGGAATTTTAATTGTCCGGAAACACATTTTAAGCATTTGCATTTCCTTTCACTATGCTTTCTAATTTCCAGTAAATTGCACCCTGAATGATCGAGTAGACACTACACCAAAAAATACGTATATATCTCCGATTCACAGAAATTTCAGTCGTATTTCAATTAACACGAATTTGTTTTTCGTTGTGTTGTGTTTTTTGTTGTCCAAAGACGGAACCGATCGCGAACACCGGAACCGACCCGTTCAATCCAACCGCAAACTTGGAATTGAAGCAACGAACCAGCGACGAACTGCGTTCGCTCGGCGATCGGCTCCCTTTCGGGTGTCAGAGCCGACCACGTTGATAAAGTACCGAGGCGACGATAATGCAGCCCGGCCCGATGAGGGTGTTGTTCTGGATTGCGTTGTAATTTTTCGTTGGTGAAAATGAAAATTTCACGAGAAAATCTCACTCGCACTGTGCACTCATCTCGCTCTCTCTCTCTCTCGCTGTCCCACTCTCTCAGTGCAGTGGCAGGCAGGGTGATAACAATGAAAAGTGATATACAAATGTGTTTGCAGCCCACTGTGCTTAGAATTGAATTAAATCGCTCGGTTTTTGCCTCCGATTTCGACAGCTTTATTACTTGGTTTTTGTTGTCTGCAGCAGTTTCGGATTCAATTAGCCATCAAGTGCTAATAAATCGATACAATATTGATGACGATGTCAACCAGCAGCATTTTCAATATAATGAATCCATCACGACTCGAGCTTCCGACTCATTGCGAGACTCATTCATATTACAGCTAAAAAGAAGGCACATATTACGTCTGTGATAAGGCTGGAACGTCAGCTTATGCAATCAAAATTCTTATCAACAATGTTCCAATTTGTGAAGACCTTAAAAACTCTTCTGAACTGACAGTTGCCAAACAAAATGCACAATTCAGTTTGACTGACGGTTCTTTTGGGTATTTATCGGAAGACATTTTGAAGAAGACTGTCGATAATAAATACCCTTTCAAAACAGTAGCAATCTGCTGTTATTTTACCCATTATGTTAACCGGGAAAAGATCTCGAACAAATATCTACCTGTGGTCAGGTAAAATGATGCTGTTGATGCTATCCTCAGGTAGATTGAAAACAAAACATTTGCCCTTTCGTGGTTTTCTCTTTATTTGCATTTATTTTGTTTACAACATGAAAAAGAAATGGTAGAAAAATATGACATTGTGTTTTTGTTTTTGCAAGGTTTTTAATATAACAAACCCCATATTCCATTAATTTTTAGTCTTTGCTTCGTATTTGTTTTTGATTTTTTTTTGTTGGTTTTTTCTGCTTTTTTTTTTGTTTGAAAAATGTTTTTTTTTTTTTAATATTAGTAATTTGAATGTAAAGTATGTAATATAAATGATAGAAAATGTGTGTTTTTCACTTCTTCAGTTGAATTAATTGAGCAAACAAAAGTCATAAACATTGAAAATTAGCGAAATAAGTAAAAAAAAAAGAAGTGAGTAATTGTAAAACAAAAGAATCATAATAAATTAACCCACCCAAAATTGTTTCAGCACACAAACCTCCATTGGTAGTTTTGATTATATAAAATTGCTTTAAAAGTGTGTGTTATAATTGAGCAATTACGCTTTCCTTGCCATTTTCATTCAACAACTTTTCGTTGGTTAGATTTGCATCTAAATATTTTTCACAATTTTATTTTTTTTTTTAGTTGCACTTTTTCGATTTGTTTTATGCAACGTGTGTTTTTTTTTTTAAATGTTTTTCGTTTTTTTTGTTCGATTTTTTCTTATACAATTGTATTCGTTTTTTTTTTTTTGTTGATTATGTTTTTTTTTTTTGTTTTTCATTAATTAATAAGAAATTAGAAATGAGCTTTCATTTTGGTTTTCCATGAAAAATCAATGAAGCTGCCGGCTATATATATATAGCAAAATCATGAGCTTTTACAATCCTCTGTTTATCGCAGAATAAGTTTAACTTGTTCCAACTAAATTAGGTAATACAACAGATATACTTTAGCCAAAAATTAATCACAATCTTTTGCATTCATATTGCAAATATGCTTGAGTGTGTGTGTGTGTGTAAAAGGTGTGTGTGTGTGTTTGTGTGTGTGTGTCAGAATGCTTGAAGCATCAGAGCTCTGCATTCGTGCATGCCTCTCAACGCCTTTTGTTTGGCGGATGGATTAATGTTCAGGCTAATGGATGCCTCGTGAGGAATCTCCTCTCTAAGATTGTTTCTGGAGACGCAGCTGCTCGGCAATGCTGGTGTTCTGATAGAAAAGACGCACCACATGCGTGTCGCTCTCATCCATTTTGGTGAGTATCTCCAGCTGGAACGTCTCCGAGAAGCGAGTGTTGATGAACACGCCCAAGGCGGCCACGTCGCACTTGGTAATCAGGGCGCTCTCCAGTTCACAGTGCTTGCTGTAGCGCGCCGGCTTTGCCAGATCCTCGGGCAGCTGGCGGAACTGATCGGTGATGGCATTGTTGCCAAAATCTATAAAGTGCACTTCACACTTGCCCTCATCGAGGAGCTTGACTATCTCGGCCCGATAGAAGACCTCATCTTCGGGGAATTTGGCCACACAGATTGCACCCACGGCCAGCTGGGTGAAGGGTTCAAAATTTTGATCGGCATCGAGCATTTTATCGGTCATCTGTTCCAGCGCGGGCACATCCTGTTCCATTTGCACATAGAAGGACTTGGGATTGTCGTACTGCACCACAAAGCAATTGTGCAGCACCACCTCGAGCGGTCGCTGCACACCAGCCACAATGCTGGCCAATTCCTCTGCGAAATCCTTGTAGTTAATGCGCAATTGCACTGCCTGCTGGGTTGTCTCCTCCTCCTCCTCCTGCTTGAGTTCACTGACCAGCTCGTAGACCTCACCGAAATGCTGCTCCAGCAGCGCGGCAAATGCCGTCTCCAGCTGCTCATCCGACACATCCTGGGGTATTTCATTCAGCTTGCAGTGGAGCGCCAGTGGCGGTATTTGACATAGCTGCTCGGGCAGCGTGTACACCTGCTGGGTGACCACAGTGCCGCCGTAATCCATGAGGAACACCTCACAGCCCTTCTCATCAGGCAACACTTGCCGGATGCAGCAGCGATAATAGCAATCATCCTCATAGCATATCCCGTTCACTTTCGGGGCAGGACTCGACACCTTCTCGAGGTGTTCGGCTGTCAGGGACTGCAGTGTTTTCACAATCAGATCCAGTTCGGCCGAGTTCTTCTTGAGCTGCACATAGAAACTCTTGGGTGAGTTGCCATGTGAAATGATGCACTCCTTGTTATTATTATCCTGCTTCAGCAGCGCTGCAGCATCGAGCAGCTTCTGCAGCTGCTCATGTATGTTGAGTGCATTTTTGTCCATCGTCTTTAGACGGACCAAAGGCGGCTCCGCCGTCTTGTTGACAAACTCGACGGCCACCTCCCCATTGCAACTGTCGATGAGGGCGTCGAGCGCTTCCCGGGATTCCTTGGGGTATTTCAGAAAGTTCACGCACGATTCGAGAGCATGCAGCTCGGCCAGTGGCTTCACTTGAGCCAGCTCCGACGGCAGCTCAAATAATTTATCCACCAGCGCCTGATTGCCGTAGTCAATGAACAAGACGCGATATTGCAGCGACTGCTTGGCGGGCAACTGCTCCAAGATGCGTGCTCGATAAAACTCATTGTCATCGGCAAATTGGGCGACGCACAGCTCAGCCAGCTGAGCAACGCCCTGCTTAGGCTGCAGACTGGCGTTCTCCGAGTTCAGCTGCTCGCTGGTGTTGTCCACGAGTTGATTGTCCGACTCGAACTGCAGATAGAAGCTGGTGGGACTATTCACGTGGGTCACAATGGCCAAACGGCTAGCCGAGGAGTCAGCACTTGACTCCCCGTTGGACGGGGCGGCAGCAACTGGTTGTTGCACCACCTCCGGCTTGGGCTGCTTACGCGTGCAAAGTGGCAACAATTGATCCAACACATTCTCCTCATCCAACAGCAGATGGATGAGGACATGCTTCAGTCCCGGCTGCAGCAGTTGTGTGGTAAAAACCAATTCACCCTCGCCGGTAAGCTCGGCAAATTTGAGCTCCGCCTGCTGAGACCAATCAACATAATCCTCAGGCAGCTGCAACGAGCAGCGCTTCGACAAACTGGGGACCGTTGCTATCTGCTCGGAGAGCAGCAAACACTTGGCCGTCGTCGATTTGTTGCCGTAGTCAATGAAACGCACCTCGTAACGCGAATCGGGCATCTGACGCAGTAGCTCGGCCCGATAGAAGAGTCCATCGTCATCGAAGAGGGCGGCCACAATGCTGCCCTTTTCGAAACGCTGCAGCGGCTGCAGCTGCTGCTCCGCATCGCCCAGATACATTTCGATCAGTTCGAGCGCCTTCGAGTCGCTCTCCAGCTGCAGATAGAAGTCAGAGATGCTATTCACATGCGATATGTAACAGCTGCTGCCACTATTCACGTAATCCAGGGGCTTGGCATAGCCATCGGCAATCAGTTTCTTGGCCACATCGACGCCCTCAATGTAGAGATTGACATAGCTGCGCTTTTGGCAATCGCCGCGCGACAAATACTCATAGTGGAGCAGCTTCTCGTACGAATCATTGAAGATGCCATTGGCAGCGTCTGCCCACTCCAACGTGCCATTGGGCGCAATGGGCAGGGCGAAGGGCAGACACAGTGGCTCCGTTTGGCTGCCCAGGCTCTGCTTGATCTCCTTGGCGTCCGAGACGCAATCGGTGTTGCCATAATCGATGAACTGGAGCACCATTAGCTCCGCATCGAGTATTTTGGCACGATACCAACACTTGTCCATCGAATACATTGAGATGCATTCGGCGCCATTGACAACATCCATCAGCTGTGGCAGCGATGGCGACACAATCATTAGATTCTCGGTGAGACGCTTGAGCTTGGGCAGCGCATCCATGGTGTGCACATAGAAGTGTGCGGGATTATCGCAGTGGCTCAGCACAGCGGTCTCCATGTCCTTGTACGGATCCGGTGGTGGTGGCACAGCGACAGCTGTCTGGCTGGGCGTGGGTGAGACTACAGGAGTAACAATTGTTTCAATCTCGGGAACGGGTAGCGGCTCAGGCACAACTTCAACAGGTACTGGCACCACTTGCTCCACTGGCTTCGTTTCAGCCTTGGGAGCAGCAGCTACTGGCTCTATTGGCGCCGCCGTTGTTGGCGCCACCTGTTCCGGCTGTTTGTTGTTGTTGCGCTGTTGTTTGGGCTCCTTGGCTTCCTTCGGTTCCTTTGCTTCCTTTGCCTCCTGCTGTGACTTCTTGGTCTTGGGTGAGCTGTTTGTCGAGTTTGATTTGCCTGCCTTGCGCTGCTGCTGGTGCTCCTCATCATCATCGATGGTCAGGTCGACGCATTCAATATACTCGTATATGTGGGGCTTCTCCTTGTCCAGCTGCTTGCGCATATAATCAATATCCCTGCCCGCAATGAGCTTCTCTGCCTTCAGCTTGTCCAGCAGGTTATCTTTTCCATTGGACAGGAGCACATCGGCAATGAGATGATTGCGTCGTGTTTCAATGGGCTTTACTGTGACCACCGTCTCCAAGAGGCTGGCGAGGCGTGTCTTTAATTTCTCATCGTTCTGGATGCGACCAATTGGTAAATTGATCTCAACCGCATAGCAGCTTCGATTCACATAGAACTTCTCCTCCAGCTGCTTGAGCTTTTCGCGCGACAACTGCTCCGAGTTGCCATAGTCAATGTACAGCACATCCAGGCGTGCGCCCTTGTTATCCTTTGACAGGATGCGTGCACGATACCAATTGCCATCGGCGCTCAATGCCGCACAAACTTGATCCTTCTCAATTTTTCGCAGCTGTTTGCCTGGAAGGAAGAAACAGCTTAATACAAGTGGCTTAAAGTAGACCAAGATTTAGAATTGGACATTTTGTGTACCAACAAACTCCATTCGGACAAATCCAACTGTTTTGTCTTTGACTCACCTTTCTTGGAGTAGTACTCAAACATATCGTCCAGCAGCTGCTTCATGGATTCCTGCACATCGCTGGGCTGGACCAAAATACGATAAGACTTGGCCGTATAGACGACGAGTGCCTTAAAACTATTAACCAATACGGGATAACCGCAAATAAAGGGATTGCGCTCCTCCTTGAGCAGCGGCATAACAGGTCGCAAGTGAATGCTGCCCAAATCAAGAGGAATACATTAGTTGAATGGTTTGGTTAACGCTGAGAGCTGCTCTCTCACTCACATGTTGTTCTCGCACACATGCTTTATATTTAGGGCATACGATTTACCCTCGTAGTACTGCTTGAAGGCCTTGGCCATCTCCTGGTCGGACTTGACAAATTTAACGTCATCGTAGCTGCACAAGAAGTTCACATCGCTGCAGCTCTCGAGTTGTATCTTAAAGTTGGTCATATCTCGAATTGAGGTGAATTTGCCACGCACCTGCTGACCAGCCAACAGACTAACTCGCACCTCTGAAAAAGTATGAGATCAAGATTAGATTTGTGGCTACTCATTGAACATATATCTTGTTGTTGGACTCACGCTCTGAGACCTCGGTAAGGAACTTTGCACTGATTAGAGTATCTCGAAGAGAGGCGCCATTCACCAGCATTTTAACTATGTATGTGTTGCCAATGCTATTATTATTGTTATTGTTGTTGTTGTTCTGGTTGTATTGCAGTTGCAGCTGTTTCGATTTGAACTCGCATTCGACTTTTGCATTTGCTGGCACAAATTTCTCCATGCGATCAACGATATACAAATGATCATAATTGGTCACCACTCGGTCGAAGCTGCAGCGTTGCGCCAGACACGGCGGCTCTGCAAATCGCTGCTCCAGCTGCCAGACATCCTCCGAGGAGACAGTCAACATATTGCCAGCGTCGACGCAGAAGATGCGATATTTGCGCACCATCTGATTGGAGGCAACAACGGTGCCCCGCATTATGGCATTGTCCTTGCGCTGACGCACAACCACACTGGAGCCGACCTTCAGCTGGAGCTGCTGATGGGGCTTCTGGCGATAGAACTGCCGCATCTCGCGCAACAGACTCTCGTATTTGGTGGCAAGGGATTTTGGCACTACGTAAAATTGGAATGGCGATACCCACCACGAGAGACTAGCCGCCTCCTTGGTGGGCGTTTTTATATCCTGCACTGCAAACGCTTTGTCCAGCGGCACATATTTCTCCGGCTCGGGCATGGGCACCGCCTTAGCTGCTGTTGTCTCCGCATTAGATGTGGCATCACTTTCCACACCACTCGATCGCTTCGAACTGCCGCCATCCAGCGTGGACTTTTGACGTTGTGGCTTCTGTGCGAAGCCCTGCGGTGCATTCTGTGAGCGCTGGTTGGGCGAATTCCGCTGCGACTGCTGCTGCTGCTGCGCTTGATCTTTGCGTGGCGACTGATTATTGGCAAAGCGACTGCGAAGAGAAAGTAGAAATAGAAAGTAATTCAAGACTGTAAATTACGTATCCTTGCAGCTGACAGATATATCTGACCCAATCTAAGCAAAAGCTATGAAATGGTTTGCCATTAAGAAAATAGTTATTTAAAAAGGGAATTCGCGTTTGACATCAATATGCATTTATCACAATTAAGATTTAATAAATATAATTCAAATCTTTTTGAAGGCTTTGATCAGAAAAGGAGTTTGTGGATGGCAGGCAAAGTTTTACATCTTCGACATACATCAGCACCCGGGAGTGACTATTAACAGGCAGAAGATCAATTATGATTAACTTTGGAGTAATTGAGTTGACTAAGAGTTGAATATTTTGAGATCCAATTAATTAAGTTATTTGGAAATTCAAGCAGATTTAGATTAATGATGAACTAACAAAAAATGATTTATAAAGTCAAAAGTCAAGTGTCTACTGATGATTGGGGCCACTTCCAATCCCAACTTCTCAATACTCACGTATTTTTGTTGGCTTCCGGTTTGCAGACGCCATTTTGCAGTCGCGGCGAATCCGTGCGATTGCGTCCATTTTGGCGGTTGCCCTTGCGCGGGGAGCTCATGCCGCTGGTGTAGCTGCTGGTGCTGTGACTCTCAAAGCTGGTGTCGATGCGCGTATCTCGACTGCGTCGAACCAAATTGCCATCGACGCCACCATTGCGTTCGGGTCGTGCCGGATGCTGTTGCACCGGACGCTTGGCGCCGCTCTGCTGCGATTGGGTATCCTTCGAACTGGCAGATGCTGAGCTGTGCTTGTCCCATTCGTTGTTGGCATTCCTTTTCTGCTTCTGCTGCAGCTGCATGCGATCCTCACTCTCGACGGTCGTCGAGTTGAGCACCTGACCCTTCTCCAGCTGCTGAGGCGCTGCCTCTGAAGTTATAGACTCGGCACGCGTCACATTCGCATTGAATTGACCCTTCTCCAGGGTGAGATACTGCTCAAATGGCATGGACAGCTTGTAGAGCTTCTTCATCACGTTCAGATTCTTGGCCAGCAGATTGACGACATTGAGGCCATCGGGTTCAATGCGAAAGACACGAACGCTGAACGCGCGACGACTGACGTTCGACTCCTCGGCAAGCATCTCGAACTGAACGGTGATCTTATCCTCTCTCAGCTCGCTGTTCTCGAAACCCTTCAGGCAGCACTTGATCGCCTGGCGCGGCATCTTCAGATGCTTCTCGGCAATGATGCCGATCAAATGCTTTTGCACTGCCTCCTCATAGCCAAAGTCCACGTGACGCACAATAGTTGTGGAGGAGTCATCCACGCGCAGCAGCTCGGCACGATACCATTCACCCTCGCATTTGACGACACAGGGTGCGCCAAGGACGAGCTGATCGGGCACCATCTGATTGATGTTGTAGTAGGCAAACATTTCATCCATCAGCTGCTCGAATTGCTTCACGTTGTTCACCTTCTGCACGTAAAAGTTGTTCGGCGAATCGATGTAACGTATCTCGACGATATCATCATTTTGCAGTGGCTCCGCTTTGGTATACGCCTGACGCGAATTCTTCTGCATCTTTAGCTCCTCCAGCTTGCTGTTGCCCTGTGAGAGATGAGTGGTTTTTGTTTTAAATATGTCGGAATCCTATAATTAAATGTATCACTTACATTGCGCATCAGCTGGCAGGTTTGCATGGAGCCCACACTCTCAGCCGCCTGCACTGTCAATTGGAAGTTTTTATATATCACTGAACTTTGAAAGATGCGTTTCATGCTCTCATCGAGGGCGCCCAACTCCTTGGCGCCCGCGAGTGCGAAGCGAAAGGCAAACGGTTTGATCTGCAACAGTTCCTGAGGTATCTGATAGAGATCTGTCAGCGTGACCATCTCGGCGTTGCCATAATCCACATAGACAACACGGATACGCTTGCCGTAGACGGCGCTGACTAAGGCACGATAGCAATTGCCATCCTCGGAGAAGCGTGCCACACATGCAGTGCCCACGCCCGGATATTGAATGAGTGTCTGCATACGCATACGCTCGATCTGGCCCATCATGGCGTTCAGATCGTTCTCCGCGCTCTTCAGCTGCACCCAGAACAGATGTGGTCCGTTCTCCACGAAGCTCACGTAAACATCGTAGGTCAGACCCACTGTGAGGCTGGTGGTCCGAAATGCCGGAATAATGGGTTGCAGCACTTGTTGCTTCTTCTGTGCAGCTGCTGCAGCCGCTGGCGGTGGTTGCGATAGTGTATATCGTGGTGCGTGAGCATAGCTCAGCGCTGGCTGCTTGGGCAACTGCATCAGTGGCATCTGCTGCGGCTGCACCTGCTGCGGCTGCATGGGATTATTGAGGCGCACATTATAATACATATTCAGTGGCCTGGGACTAGTTTTGGGCGTGTAAACATTGTGCGTGGGCAACAGCCCCGACGATGGCTCGGAAGTTGAAGAATAATTGGCACGTTGTGTATTGTATGCTAGATGATTGGCCGTGGCAAATGGCGCCGCCTTCTGTACATTGGCCAGATGTACGCCGGGTGCCGCCTGAATGCTGCTTGGCAAAACATTTGTCTGCAAATTCAATTGAAATGAAAATAACATTAGAGACTTGATTAAGAAAGCTATTAAATAATTAAGAAGATTTTAGTAAATTATTTCCATGACGCTTGGTTAAAAAACAGAGTTTTACACAACTTTTATCAACAAGATTGTCTTTAATCTTAAAGAAACAGAAAGAAAGAATGTCTTTCTTCGGCACCATAAAGATAAAATTCCCTTTTAGAACAGTGTCAAATTGCCGACATTTAAAGTTCACTATATATTTATTGATATGGTAAGCTGAAACCGATGATATTTGGTTGGTAAATAGAAGCAGCATAATAATATGCATACTGAGCAAATTTGGTTCAGATACCTTGGCAAACAAAAAAGTTATTTCTATGGCGCCATAGGATAGTCCAAATATACAGTGCAGTACATATAGACATCCGATCCGCCTGCAGCTAAAAGACCGATGAGGAACTAGTTGACAGAGAAACAGACGGACAAGGCTGGTGATGCTGATCAAGAATGTATACGCTTTATGTTATGGGAGACGTCTCCGTTAATGCGTTACAAGCTGCACGATAAAATCATAATAGCCTCAACAAAGTTATGAAAATGCCTCAGCTGAGTCAACACAAAACGCTGCATAGATATATATATATATATATTTGGATTATCAAAAGCATACCAAATTGGCCAAGGGCGTAGGCATCACCATTTGGGGAGGCGGCTGCACCACCTGCTGCTGCTGCAGCTGCTTGGCAGGTGGTATATACTCGTTTGTCGCTGCGGTTTTTAGCGGTCTGGTTGGCGTTGTGGCTAGCGTGCGATGCACGTCGAGGCGAGCGGCAAGCGAATAGCGTGCCGCAATTTGTTCGCGCGCCAAGTCTGTGGGCGTCTTGGAGGAGTTGTTCGTGTGCTGGATGCTATTGTTGTTGTACTCGATAAGGTTGGTCTGTGGTGAGGCCGCCTTCCACAGATTCTTGCAGTGGTCCATGATCAGCTCTTTGGCAATGGGTGCACCGATTTGCTTCTGCTCCACAAGGAACTCATTGAGCTCGAAATCCTTCCAGCGTACGCTGGCAAATTTCTGGCCACATATCTGGTCGGGATCCACCTCGATGCTGACGACATGATTTGCCATCAATTGATTCACCGCATCCAGTTCGCTTTGATTCCACTCTGAGCATATGCCCAGCACAATATATTGCGAGCAGAGAACTGGAATATTCTGCAGCAGTTGCGGCTGTTTTGAGAATAGCAGCTGTATGCATAAAAGAACAAAACAATATCAGTTTACATTTGATAACTGCGGAATTTGATTTCATGTGTAAAATTCACCGACTCACATCATGACTGCTCACGTTACGCTTGTAGCCGTAATCAAGAAACTCAATCTCGACGCGCATTTGGCTGCGAGTGTTGCCCGTGTGGTGTTTGCTGTCATTGATGCCAGCGCTGAGAACACGGGTTCGCATATATTCCACGTCGCCGGGAGCGGCGCCATTTCTTCGCTTGAGCACACAGCATGTGCCGGGCGTGAGAAGCGCCTGTTGGCGCTCAATTGACCAACTCGGGTCTATGGCAAAGCATGTCGGAAGCAATTTCTCGATGCGCTGACTAACCATCAGGGCCGCATCCAGATTGGCCTGACCGTACACCTTCAGATAGGGGCCAACATGATCCAGATGCGTGACGTACAAATCAACGCTGGTTGCTCCGCCACCATTCAATGGCGCCTTGCCGTTCATATTACTATTCTTTTATCGCTGCAACAAGATGCAAAATATTCAAATCAGTATCGAAAAACTATGCAAAATGCAAGGTATCATTTGACATTTGAGTTTTCAATCAATATATTCAAATGCTCACGCACACACACAAAATAATTATATATATACATATACATATGTAAATCAAGACTTTTAAGTGTCACTGCATTGTTCTAAGATGACGTTAACTGCCTATCACACACACACACACTTATACAAATTAATCGTCATGGTGTAAAATAATCAATTTATATGCAGCGCACAATTCCTTTTTTCTTCCGATTGTCACCAAATATATTTAGCAAAGCTTCAATTTCGATTTCACCCACACACACATGCTACTTATGCTTGTATGCAAAGCGAACAGATAACCGTTAATGCAAGACGAGTGCGTTGTCAATTTTTCGTTGATGTGTACTTTGACAACCCCACGTCGAAATGCATGAGAAATAGCTGTAAACATGGCATGCCTACTGCCAAAATCCTATTTTCTGAGGTGGAATATGCGTGTGTTGTGTGTGTGTGTCTTATCGTTGTTGCCACACACACATAATTCTCGTTCTAGTTTTGTCTACTTTAAAAAGAGAGAGAGAAAAAAAGACAGTAATTAACAAATTCCAAGCAACTTACGTTGTCGTCGTCGTTGTCCACAGCGAAACTCGGAAAAAACGCCCCTGCCTCTCTCTCCGCACGTCCCCTGTGTGCATCAATATTCCTCAACAGTCACTCACAAGCGCCCAGCCGATTGAATTCTTTTTGCGCTGATCCGCTTTGCTGTTCTGTATTATTGCGAATTCTTGTTTGTTTGTTTTTATGCTGATTTCTGATTCCGCCGTGTGGCTTAGAAAATGGGCGACAGACAGGCGGGCGGGCGGGTGGCTGGATTTGGCACACTTTTTATGTGTGATATGAGCTGTGAGCTGCGAGTTGTTGAGCGTTTTTCCTCTTTCGGGCTGGCTGGCTGTCCGTCAGTCAGTCAGAAGTGTGATGTTATTTCGTAGATGTAATTGTAGTTGTAATTGTGTAGTAGAAAGAAAGTCTTCGAGTGTGATTAGAAATCGTTTGCGTTTGCGTTTCAGTCTTTTCAGTTTTCTTTTTGTCGTCCTTCAAAAGTGCTTGCGTCGCAAGCGCAACCCAATTTGAACGTGTTGCAGTAGTTTGTAGTTATATCATAAAGCAATTAATCAATGCGAAATAAGTTTTAATTCGAAATTTGTTGTTTCACTTGCCCACCCAAGTAACTCAGCCCGAGACAACGACGACACGACTGTCGATATGTTGATCGATAACCAACGGAACAGTGTGACCGTGATGTATGCAAGTAAAAATACTGTGCGAGAGGAGCAACTCTGTTAGTGTAACAGGAGTCTAACAGTGCGTTAGCAGTGCATAACAGCTATAACTTCGAGTTGACTCCAAATTTATTGACAATTTAAAAAATATGCATTAAAACCCAATAATAAAGTATATTTTATGGTATGTATTTACGAATAGCCAAGCCATTTTTAATTTCTTTAAGTTTTGATTACAGTTTACAGTTTACAAACTAAAATGATTGCATTTAAATGTTCGTTTACATGTGTATAATATATATATATTTTTATATAGATTAATATATTTTGCTAAGAATTTCTATTCTTTTCTCTTCTTTTCATTTTTCTTCATATTTCTCTTCAATTGTTTTAATTAGAATTGCATACAAGTATAAATACATATATGCATACATCGTAATAGTAAATTGTTTTACTTTCAGATCCATTAATAAGGCGCATTCCAAAGTTGTTCTGTATATAATATATCCGAACTCAATCTAGAATCTAGGCAATTAAAGAGAATATTTATATTTGATATTTGAGATATGCAATACAAGACTCGATACGCAGCAGGCTGAATACAAATACAAAAGCACATTGAATTATTGCTAATCGAGTTTATCAATTACAGCCAAAAACAATTAAACTCAACAATTAAATTGCAAAATATATTGTAAGCAGAAGCAACGATTATATAGTAATAGAAATTACAGATTATAAAATAATTGGGCAAACATAGCAGGAGCAGGAGGAGGAGGACGAGGAGGAGGAAAGGAACAATAATTAACACATGCACCAATTTACAACTGTTCTTTTTTTGTTTTTGCAACAGCAGTACTTATGTGATGATGTACGGTTGATGTACGGTACAGATTGATAGATGTATGGGTAGAGTGGTGTTATTGAAAAGAATGTTTTCACTACAACTCCTTTTGCGTAACAACTAAACAAACTAAATTAAGCTTTAATATCTAACCGAAACCCAGCAGCCCGTGGCATCGTCGCGTCTATAATAACGGGGCCGATTATCCCTGAAGACGGTGACAGCGGGAAACTGGTTCTCCTGTATGAATCTAATTGTGGCACGCATCTAATCAAAATCACACAATTAGTTATAGCTCTCTCTTGGGGGAAAATATTTTTGGATTTTATACGAACATGGGGCGCAAAATGCGGCGGCTCCACATCGGGACTGGAGGACAAATGTTGCAGCAGAAACTCATCTGTCTGTGACAGCCACAAGTCCGCACCTCGCAACGGATCATAGTTGAACGGTCCAATGCGCAGCATGCCCAGCGTCGAATCATAAACGTCCAACACCTGTTTTTCAAACAGAGAGAGAAAGCAAATAGTTAATGACACCCCAATTGAGATAAACTTGAAAAAAACACTCACCGATTGGGCGCCCATAAAGATGCGCGCGTCACGCAACTGTCGATCGGGTCCCCTGTCCGGAAACGAGGCTGGAAAGATCTCGCCAGTTTTGATATTGACACCGACACCATAAATGATGGGGCAATTGATCTCGCCGCGCAGCATTGTGTTCAGCTCGCCGACGCAGGCCTGCGTCAAATCAATCTCGAGATGATGCTTGTGGAATGATTCTGCAAGCGTTTACATATTGGTTAATATTTGCATCAAATGTTGCCGGGGATGTTTGTTTTTTTTTTTTTTTGTGATACTCACGCATAATGCTGTAGAAAACATCCTCACCATAGCCCTGCGAGTCCCGATAGCCGCCAATGAGCTGCAATTCAATGCGTCCTTCGGGATAGCCAAGTGCTAATTCCTGGACACGCGACACCATTGTGCAGACGGCCTCATCGACGCCGCTGCCATCGAAGTGCGCCAGAGCCACTGCGCCCGATCCTGAATGGAGAAGTGAAACAACAGAGAAACATGAGGTTAGCATTTTAACGAGCCAAACGAAGCCAATTTACGAGACAACAACAACAAGAGTAACAACAACTCACCCGAGTGGCGGACAACAATTATAATACAGGTGGTGGCATCGTCTGCACCAATGATGTTGATGTTCTTGTCATGAGGCGCAGCAGCGGCCAACTCCCGCTGTCCCACATACAGCAGTCCAACGGGTCCAACACTTTTCGCCTGAATGGAATGCAGCTGCTGTGCGTAATCTCTGTAGACGGGATGCTGCAGGAACAGGGTGTTTGTGTCCATCGGACAATCGTCCTGCAGCACACCATTCAGCACTAGAACCATCCTGTGGTCGAGTCGAGTCGGGTCGGGTCGGACTTGGGCTCTGGGTCTGGTCTAGTTACGCAAACGCTTGCCTCCTCCTTCGATTTCAATTACGTCCAGTTGTATTTGTTGTTGTTGTTGCCCCTTAAGACGAGTAGCAGCAGCAGCAGCAGCACCCAGCTGAAAAAGAGTTGCAAGTTGCGAGAGGTTTCCATTATTTGACTTGGCCACAATCTTTTCCTTGGTTTTTTTTCATTCTTTTTTTTTTTTTTTTTGTTTGCCAGACAACAGAAGCATAAAAATCAATTTACGATGCAAGTCCGCCACGAAGATGGCAGCCACAGATTTGCATGCTTGATAATCATTTTTAAAGGCGGGTGTACAATAAAAAAAAATAAAAAATCAAGTATGAAGAAGGCTTCTTGCTGGTCTCGCATATAAGATACCCTAGGCTGATATATGAGATATATGTTTATTTTTGCGATCTTTGCCGAAAAGGAATTTTGTTTCTCAATAAATTTAGTAAAATTAAAGAACCTTTGACCTGGTTCCAACGAAATTATATTTAAATAAATTTGATTAGCTAAACATATATGATAAGAAGATTGGTGAGAGTCTTGAAAGAGATTTTTGAGAATTTGTACAGGAATTCAATTTTTATACGATTATTCCTAGATATTAATATATATATATATGAAAGAGTTTATGCTAATAGTTGGATGATAATCTGACTTATAATGAAAGAGGTTAAAAAACCAACCAAAAATACAATCCCAAAATACGTTTTAAAAAATAGTATAAAATAAAATTGAAAATAGTTTTACTGCCGAAAGGGTTTAAAATGCTGATCTAATTTATCTTTCTCTCTTTTCACTTCTCTTTCTCTCTCTCACTCTCCATCTCTATCTATCTCATATTACTGAGCTTCTAACGCTTAACCAGTTTTACTCTGCTTGGTTTTTGCTAAGAGTTTTCGCAATATTTGGATTCTTTTTAACATATTTATTATTTCAATTATTGTAATTGTTTACTTTTTATCATTTTAAATTTAAATATAATTATGCACTTTAAATTATATATCATTCAAATTGTAACTTTCATTTTAAATCTAAAATGAAAATTCAAATATTTATTATTTAAACCCTGTTTTAAAGATTGAGGACTGCTTTTAGTGCACATTAGATAAATAAAAAATATTCCGGGATACTTTGTACCTCTACAGCTCCATATCAGGTTTCAGCAAAGAAGTTTACCAATTGAATGACTAATTAAAATATGACTAAAAAATATATATAAACAAACTCATCTGTAAATAATCATTTGCATCTATTAAAATAATCTTTTACAAGGGCATACGAAATTCGGTTAGCCAGTGTCAGTGAGGAAGAGAGCTGGTTGGGGCGTGTCGATTCGATTCCAATTCGCTTAGAATTGCCAACTCGGTGTTGTCTCAGTTGCTGGCTTACATTGGTCGCCGCTTGACCAGGCTCGTAAATTTTTGGAGGCCCTTTCGCGAAATGCGAAATAAAAATGTCATAGCCGTGGCTGCAGGCGAAATTATATTGTACTCGTATATTATTCAGAAATAAATACTTTATGATCGAAATTGGGTTCCCAGCAGGGGGGTGAACAGGGGGTGGGGGGTGTGTGTGGCACGCCCACAATTGACAGCTGTGGCGCATTTGGCGCTGGCCACCGGTTGCCGAGTTGCCGGGCAAGTTGCAATAAATCTAATAAATACAATTTCCGAGGCCGCCTTTGGGTCAACAATTAGCTGCGACGCCTTATAGAGTTATGTGTATGTGTGTGCGTGTGTGTGTTTGTGCGTCAATTGATGCCACACCAAAAGTCACAAATGTCACACGAAAGTTAATAACAATTAAGTGGCGAACTGTCGACAATAGGCGACGCCACAAGCCGCAAGCCGCAAGCCTACAAATATCAAATTAACCAGGCAGCGAACGCGACTCTTGCGGTAATTGAATGAAAATGTCATTTACAACCACTTTATAAAACAGCAGCATTGCACCAGCATCTGGGAAAAGATCTTAGAAGAGCAGTAGAACAACTCTAAAATATGTTTTACGAAACTCTTTCCTTCCTTAGAAAGCAAACGCCTTCAACTCACAGAAATCAAATGAATTTTACAAGATACATTTCTCGATGTTCTCACTTTAAAAAGTATCTAAATCAAGTTATCGAACCGAAACGAAGTTAGTTTCCGATTCTGGTATGTAATGTATAAAAATTCCCGTAAATATTCTGGTATTTTTCCAAACTTTTTAGCTACAGTCGGAATATTTTGATGCTGGTGTGAGATCATCCGATTACAGGTGGCAAGGAACCGCTTTGCATTTTGGCTACAAATTAACAACATCGAACAAACATATCATAAAGCTTGGTTGGTTGTTTAAATGTGTAATTAAATTGAGGTGTCAGCAGGTGGACGTGCCTAAAACTGGACTGTTTGTGATAAAAATGTTCTGAATTTGGTTACCGATTCAGAATTGCAATCGGTATCGGTAGCAAGTGGTTCCGACTTTGATATATTTCCATTTCAAAATTTCAATTTAAGTAAGTGCTAAATATTTGTGCACAAAAAGAACAACGATAGAAAATTGAATATAAAATAAAGAAAATAAATCAACGCCAAGAGTACTCAACTAGTTGCAACACATAAAGTAGCAGAGATCAAACATTAGTTGCTGCTTGCAACCTGAACTTGGAGCACCCTGTGCGCAACAATTGGCAGCAATGCATTTGCGAGTCATGTCAAGTAGCAGCGGCAATTGACTCTGGTCATCAACATTGTGGCGCGCATTGTGTGTAATTGAGTTACATATCTACCTAAAGCCACTGTCTAGTTTCAATTAAGCAAAATAAAAATGAGTTAAAGTTCAAGTACACACACACACACACACACAGAGACTTACACACACACACACACACACATATACAGATTATGAGTGTGCAATAAAAACAACATCAAGTCATAATCATTACAAGCAAGTAAATGCAAACAGATTCATTTGATTCATTTCATTCGCAACAATTGTCAGAGCTAATTCCTATGCCTGCAGCAGCATAAGCAAAATCCAACTGGTCCAAGAACAAAAGAAAGAAAAAATTAAAATAAATAAAGGAAAACAGCTAGAAATTGGCCAACAATAACAACACTATTAACTGCACCAAGAAAAACACAATGCTATAAGAAAATAGTTGAAAAAAAAAAACAAAAACAAAACAAAAAAACAAAAATAAAATAAAACAGGCAAACCGAAAGGCAGCGTCTGACTTTTTGGGGGCATGTTGCCGGTGCGCTGTTGCACGTTCCTGAGCTCAGCTAGTTGCATTATACATTGTTGCTGGTGGCTGTTGCTATTGCTATTGCTATTGCTATTGCTGTTGTTGTCGTTGTTGCTGTGTTATGTGTCTTGCCTGGAAGCAATTTAGCCGCGATCATGCATGAATCTTGATTAGATATTCAACGAGAAATAATTTGAAAATGATGACAGTTCAAGATATGCGCGTGTAGACAACTAAAAACAAAATAAAAAATAATGCAAAAAAAAGAAAACACAGAAACGGAACGGAACGGAAAGGATTTGACTGGAGTCGACAAGGAGAAGTGCAGTTATGCATATTGCATATTTTGGTTAGTGGAACTATTGTATAATTCCCCTGATCCTGTAAATTCAATCTGCCCTATGACAATGCCCCAGGCGCAGCTATTGTAGCTGATAGATAGATAGAAGCCAGCCAAAAGACTCAAAAGCCAAAACTCAAAGCCGAAAATCGAAAATCGAAGAGCTATTGGCAGACAGCAGTCAACAGTCAACAGTCAATAGTCAGTTGGAGCTGGGCGGGCGGTCGCCTGCTCTGGTCTGGTCTGGTCTGTTGCGGACTGGTGTGGCACTCAATTCGTGCCGCAGCTTTCAACTGTTTCGAGATTCATTTCGTTTGATATGGCAGTGTATCCAAAACGTCGCCCAAATGAGAGATGAGCCAAATGGTGACTTGTTGTCATCGCTGCTAGACAACTAAGCACCATAAGCCAGTCACGGGAAACTTTGGAATGCGATCTGAGTTGCACCTTAACTTATTATTTTTTGATTTTCTTTCTTAATTTTGTACTGTTTGTTTTTTTTAATATTATTTTAGTTTTTACTTATAAGCTGTTCAAATTTAAAAGAATTTTCTCTGACAAAAATACGTTTTTTTCCTTCTTTCATAAACATTCACATGATATTGAAACATTCAGTTTCATTAACATTTACTAACCTAAATTTTGATAGAAAATAGTTCAAGATTGTTCGAAAAATGATTCAGAAAGATTGAACAAATCAAAAGTTCAGCATCACCAAAAGCCGACGGAAATTCTTTTAAGCTATATTTTGAAATTGGCTACCAAAGAAGCAAATCTGACTTTTATATAGTCATATTTTATATAGTCATATTATAAGTTTAGCTCACAATAAAATATGAGATTTTCGACTTTACTTCTTCTCTATTTTCAGTGATTAAACCTGTATAATGAATTTAAGTAAAGAACAGCTTTTTATTGCTGCTTTCTGTCTGATCTACTATTCAGGGAAAACTATAATTTATAAGTTTAAAAGCAGATATAGGTCTAAGCATATTTAAGGCTATTATTGGCCATATCTTGTGTTTTTAACTAATTGCTAAGCTAGTGCATTTCCTCTATCAATTGAACTATTTAGTTTTCAGTTGGACTTCTAATCACAAGATTGATGTTCAAACTGGCTACAAAGAAGTCGCTAGCGCTTCCTGTTTAATTAAAACGAGTAGCTAACCATCAGTGAGACAGTCGACAAATCATAAAGACACAGTATTCTGCTCCTCACAGCAATCACAGTTAGTGAATTGAAAGCGTGGCCTGTCAACGCTTTTCGCTCTGGGCATAAAAAATTGAAAATCAACCAAGGAGCAGGAAGAATCGCACAGACTCAGGCACAGACACAAGCACAGACACAGACACATAGACAATGGCCCACTTGAAGTTCTGAGAAGCCAAAAGAGATATAGATTCTCCATAGCAAAGCAGAGCCAAAGCCAAAGCCAAAGTATCAAAGCCGAAATTCAGCTGAAGCGCACTGTTAAAATGATCGATGACAGACAACGTTCAACTAGCTGCTGCTGCTGCTTTAACTGCACAACAGCAACAACAACAACAGCAACAACAACAGCAACAGCATCAACAACAACAACAACAACAACATTCATAATGCTCAGAAACGTTTCAATTCATTACGCGTGCGACGAGTCTATTACCAAGTCGGAGACGAAGACTGGGAGGCTCTCTGATTGACTGGTTGGTTGGTTGGTTGGATTGCAGCTTGGCTGGAGTCAGTTTGGTTCGGCTCGAGTCAAGATTGGCCTGTTCGACTTTATAACAATCACAAATTATGGGTTATGTAGCGCTGAGAAAATGATCTTGTAGATTTAACACGGATAGCAAAAGTATTGTACAACAACAGCAACAACAACAACAACAAGAATAAGAACAACAACACCAACAATCAACTATGGCACTGCAACGGCGACCAATCCGAACAGGTTCCATTTTAGTTGGCCGCCACTTGGCCACATGATTGATTGCCGCCTTGACGACTCCACGACTGCCAACCTGCCACTCTGGCACTCTGCCACACTGCCTAACAGCCAGCCAACCTGGCCAATCTGGCCAACTTGGCCAACTGGCTGAGTGGAACGTCTTTGTTGTTGTTGTGCTGGTTGTTTGTGCTAAAGTAATTTACACCAGAGTCGGACATACAATGCGGCTGCCGTTGGCCAAACGTCATGTTGTGCAGCTCTCTGCCCCCTCTTTCCAACTCTTCCTCACTCTCTCTCTCTCTCTCTCTCTCTGTGTGTTGCACGCCCCAAGCTATTCGGCTGGTTGTCCATTGTCCAGCTAACATGATCACTGCACATTTCAAATTCTTTATGGGCCCTTACACGACAATTGTCAACAAGCGCGAACAAATTTTTGCAGCGACCGGTTCTCTGCTTTTGGGAGTACCTTCTAACTCCTACCTTCTACCACTCATCTCTCATCTCCCACCTCCCACCTCCTACCTGCTGCTGCTGCTTCTTCTTCTTGTTCTTCCCTGATCTTCAGCGGAAATTTCGCCTTGCGGTGTCGGTGGGCGGTTGTTTTTGGTCGAAAATAAAGAAATTGAACACAAGAAAAGCAACAGCAACAACAAACATGTAATATCCCAAGCAGAGGGAGATGAAATAACGAGGGTTGCCATATAGGAAGATTATTATAAATGGTTATACCTGAAGATACCTGAAGATGCTACAACTGAGAGAGCAAGCAAATTTCTTGAGAATAATAAGAATTTGGATGGATAAGAATAATAAATTAAATAGAGACTGGAAATTATACTGGCGAAAACTAAGAGAGTATGAGGAGAGAGTCCAGCTTCATAGATACTTATATAGGCACAAAAATAAAGAAGAGCGATAAGTGTGACTAGGAAAATATTCAGAGAATCTCAAGCAGATCTATAGTTTAGCCACTATAAAAGTGTACTATATGAACGGCTCCTTATAAGAGGAGTAGAGCTAAGCGAAGCAAAGAGCCAGAGAGAAAGAGATAGAGAGATGCGAAACAGAGTAAGGTAAAGGCTGCTTCCGGGTTCGTGATTTTGCTTTTGTCCTCCGTCGCTTGCAGTTGTCAGTTGTTGCTGTTGCTGCTGCTGCTGCTGCTGTTGTCAGTTGCAGTTGTTGTTGCGGCAGTTGTCGTTGTCATTGTTTTGTACACATTTCATGGCCATAAAATTGTGCGGGTTTTTTTGTTTTGGTTGGTTGTTTGGAAAATTTTGGCAAATGCCGAGGTAAGCAAAACCGTAAGCGTTTCCAAAAGCATTTCATTGCTTGTTCATCTCAAAGGAAAAATGCTCCTTAAACCTTTTTGTTTTTTGTTTGCCCCCCGACGACGACGACGACTAACAATTTAATTTGACCAGAGTGCCACAGTTGCCCGCCTATGGAACCGAATACTGCTGAGGCTGCCTCTTGGGCACTTCTTCGGCGAAGGAGTTAAACGTGACTACCAATTGACTTCCATTCAATTTCGCCAAGGCACGCAAATATCGTGAGTCTTTTGCTGGATTTCTTCTACCTGGCTACCTTTCTGCCAGCTTATTTCTTATTTGAACAAGACTTCAAAATAACAACAACCACAACAACAACAACAACAGCAGATGAAAAACGAAAGTTGCGGATTCGTGTTCGACTTTACAAAAATGTGTTTTATTATAAGTAAAAAAACAAAAAAAAAAACATTTTAGTTGACATTTCTGGCCATGTTATTTTTAGTTGTTGTTGTCATCTTTTGGCCATTTTATGCAGAAGTTGCCACAATCCAAGCAGACAATTAAAACTGGTTTAAAAGTCTGGCTTATTGAATAGCTCTAATTAGAATTGGCGTGATCTTCAGAGGGAACTGAGCGGGACGGGCCAACTAATGCTCACCCGCAGCTCGATGAGTCCAATTCAACCAATTCTTCCAACCAGCGGACAACGCCCGATGATTAATGATGTGCGATGCGGAACGTGAAGTATTCATCATCCCTGTCATCACCAGATACAATTGTGCGAAATGAACGCGAGTTGAGTTGACTTGAGTTGGGTTGGAAGTGGAGTGGAGGCGGAGGGGTGATTGGTATGGATAACTGGAATAGCTCCATCTGTACAAATGGGAACATATTTTTGGCAACAACTAATGCAAAGTAAAACATTAGCATTAATCTAGCATCTGGTATAGATAGAAAATAATAATATCTTATGGGGTTTTATGGCTATAGTTTCTAAATATTTATCATATTTGAGATGCTTCTTTTAAATCTTTCTTGTTGAAACTTGCGAAAAATCCGAAATTGTCGACTGCCAATCGATCGAAAGATAGGTTATAAATTGTGCGATCGAGATAGGGTCAGACATACCTATCATCCTATAGCCAGTTGTGAAGTTCAAAATACATAAATAATAAAAATTGTATAAGTTACAAAAAAAAACATAATAATATTTCAAATTCCAAGCCAAAATTGATCAATTATCTCGTGATTTCAGGTTCGAGTAAACTATAATTGAAAATAATATTATTCCATGGGAATTATAATAACTAAGTCCAAGTGCAATAATTAATTAGATTAGCACGCGCTAGCCGGGAATAAACAACAAAAAGCCAATACTTTGTCGCTTAAATGCTTTAATGAGTTCGATAATCAAATCTCGATTGTTTGCTTAAACAAAGTAGTTAATTAATTCTAGTAAAATGTAAATTGAGAAGACAATACATACTTTGTTTATATGAACTTATGACTTTAGGCTCTCTACAGAAAGAAAGCTGTGATTTCAGATATAAATGAGCAAAAGCCACTGTTTGTAGCTTTTCAATGTAATACAGGCGACACTATTACAGGCACTTAAATGTTTAAGTGCCATTTAAAGTGAGCTTCGAAAGCTTCCTGCTAAATAAGGAAATGTGCTTTTACAGTGCGACTTTAGCGGAGACTCACACACACACACACACACACATATATATATACACGTGCACACGCGCAGTCAAACATAAATAAACATATGCACAAATACGCAGAAAAGCAAAGGTTTTGCGTACACACATACAGTAACACAAAGAAGAGCGCCAAGTACACAGCGTACACACATACACACACACACACATACATACATACATACATATCTTTTCATAACACTGCGATCGCTAGCTTATTGCTGTTGTTGTTGTTGCTGCTACTGCTGTTAAGTTTATGGCTGCTTATGCAAATGTAAATGCGACGGCTTGCGACTCTTGTGTGGAGTGTGCGTAAAAACGTTTTGCGCCTTTTGTTCACATGGTCTGTCCATGTTGTTTTTACTGCTGCTGCTGCTGCTGTTGTTGTTGTTGTTGCTATTGCCTTTGGCTGTTGTTGCTGTTGTTGTTGCTGCTGCTGTTGATTCCAAAAGGCGTTCGCGCTGCCGTCATGTCCAGTAATTAGCATAGCACAGAGTCGCATTTGTAGTCGCTGCTGCTGCTGCTGCTGTTGTTGCTTTTGCCTGCCTGTCTGCCTGTTGGTTGACAACTGCGGCGCTTTGTTTGTCTGTCCCGTCATTTGCTTCTCCTCGCTTCATCGCCGTCGCCGTCGCCATCGACATCGCGTGGGTTGCTGCTGCAGTTGCTGGCTGCACTCATCAAATAATGTCGCGAGCTGCCTGCCATTAATATGACAAAGTCCACAAAGTCCAGTTCGCTGTTAAGTCCAAACAACCTATTCTGCCCAAAATGTGACACCCTAAACGACAATCGAATTAAACGAAATTTGACTGAGTAGCTACAAAATCTCATTTTATAGAAAAACAAGTCAACAGCTTCTAAGATTGTGTGCCTAATTAAAGAATAATCATAATTAAATAACATCTTTAGTATCTTTGTATTAGAGAAACCCAAAAGAGATGATCAAGTATATCCAAATTATTTGAAATATAATCTCCTAAAAATGTACCGTTTTAGTGCCAACTAGAAGTATTTCCTAACAGTAATTAAGATCTATTAATCTATATAATTTATCTATACTAAAAACCAAAGAACCCTTAAAACACATTCGAAGCAGCTGAAATTTCTACTTTGTTACAATTTTGTTTTATTAAAAATAATCATGAAAAACACACACATTTCTCTGAGAGTTCACTTGTTTTTTTATACAGATTTCGCCATGCGATTTGTTGTTGGTTTTGGCAGAGTTTTGGTTGTCTGATGCGCCGCCAGCCAGCAAATGAAAATGCGCCATGTTAAACGTGGGCTCATTTCTGTTTTTTATGGCCAAGACAGCACACACACACACACATCGACGACAACATGCACATCCACCAAGATCGGCTGGCATTTACAACATGCCTACAACGTGGTAATGGCAGCCCCACAGCAGCCTCAGCCTCAGTTTCAGTCTTAGTCTCCATCTCAGTTGGCAGTGTGTGGCGTCTTGGAATACCAAATTTTATAGCGGTACACTGTAAAATATTTACCAGGCCAAGGCAAAGGCAACCAGAGGGAGAGAGGGAGAGAGAGAGATACAGAGAGAGAGATATATAGATATAGAGAGCAAGGGAGAGGAGGGACAGTTTGTATTACGTGCGGGGGCGGCAGGTTTGTTTTTATAGCCGCCCAAGTTTCACTATATAGTGTCCGCCTCAGAGCCATAACCATGCCGCATGCGGCACTATAATTTATAACAACTGAACAACAGCTAAAGGCGCTCCACGAAACTTCGAAGTTGAAGTTGCACAAACAGCAGAAAACTTGAAAACGGAAAAACTGCGAATTGCGAACTGCCAACTGCGAGCTGAGAGCTGCAAACTGAGAGCTCCAAACTGCGATCTGTTCCTCTGGGCCCAATACGCGCTGCTGCTGCTGCTGCTGCGTTCATCCTTTGTGGCTAAAATTGCAGCGCATTGTTTGATTTTCTGCTTTTGTATACTCTAATCAAAGGAATGCCATCACTTCGTCCACACGATTGAGAACAGTTGGAGTTGCAGAACGAGATGCTGAAGAATGTTTCTAGATATTTCATACAAATAATGATTGGTTGCTGCTACCTATCTGTAGCAGCACCGAGCACAAACTATCTTTACGATTAACGGGGACACACATTTTAAGAATGCAATTTACTACACATCAAATCTATGCTGCATATTTACTATATGCAAATCTCGGATAGTAACTAGACTCAGTTAAAATTTAGAAGTTGCCCTTTAATGAAAATCGCACTGAACACTAGAACATTTTACTTATTTTTTTTTTAAATAATTTTCAAAAATAACGACCAAAATGGCCTTTAAAATTAGAAACATTTACTTTTCATATTTCAAAAATATATTTCTTAATATTCGAAAATATATCTTATTTTTAGAAAAAATCCTTTCCAATATTTAGAAAGTATGGAGAAATTACTCAATTTCCAACAGAAAGTTTCCGAGTTAAGATCTATATAAAGTTGTAAAATTAAAAAATAAATTATATGAATTTATAAAATGTTTTTTTTTTAAATACTATAAGTAACAAAAAAGCTAATTTTAGAGTTCTGTGTATACATATAATATAAATATATAAAGCCTCAATTATGAGTAAGATACAAGTCTCCGTTTTACAAACATACATTTTAAATAATAATATGATTTATTCGTTGCACGATTACGATTTTCTAAGTCTGATTGTTTTTCTGAGTGCTTATATACACTTATAAGTCTTATACTGAAAACGACATTTAAATATATTTTGCAAACACACTAAGCTAAGTCAGTTTGTTAAGGACATCTATTTCGTATAAGGGATTATTACTGATCTACGTCAAACTATTTTTGAAAAGGCCTGTCAAAACTGCGAATGTATCTGCTAGTTAACGAATCTATTCGAAATCATAAGTAAAAGTAGATAAAAAAAAAAACAGATATTTATATTCAAGCCGTATATGATTTTCTATATATGCCATCTACATCCCAAGTTTATTCGTATCATGAGCTCTATAAAGAGTATTCGCAATTCCGTTATGTGCCGCAGGGAATCGTAGTCTTTGTGGCTGCCCTTCCCCACTGCTGCACAGAGAGCTCTGTGTGGGGGGCGGGAGTGGAGTGGCAGGCACGCCTCTATCTGCAATGTGCGATCTATTGCGACGGCCGCTTTCCTTTGAGCGGTACGTAGCTATCTAATGTAGAGGTCGGTGAGGGGTACAAAGGGGGTGGGGGGTTATATCATTGCATAGAAGGCAACGCTAAAAACGCTGGCTTCGTTTCACCTGAGATTGATAGCAGTTGACGTCTGTGGCTTTGGATTTGGGGTGCACTGACAAAGAGACTGAATACTGAATACGGAAAACTGTATGCTGAATACTGTGTGCTGAATACTTTTATGATTCGCCAGGTGAAATATGGCAAAAGGGAACGCTGCTCCATTTGATCTGAATAGGGTCTCACACAACAGGTTTAACCAGAGACGTGGCTCTTGATTTATACGAAGCGATTGTGCGTTTTGCAAATTACGACAACGATGTCGGCAAAACTCGAGTGTATGTGTGTGTGTTTGAGTGAGTTTGAGTACACGTTATTATTATTAATAATAGCTGAATGCAACGTCATCATCGTCGTCATGATGAAGGGGCAGCCATGGCTCACCTGGTCGGCTTCGCTTTATTGAATCTTTTATGTGTATGGATTTAGAAGCAGAGCGTCGAAATTAAATATTTATTAAATTGTCGACAGCACACAATGGCATATAAATCAGCTTAAAAACTATTCAATGAATATTCCAATCAATGACCAAACAGTTTGTCTGTGGCTCCTACACACGTTACAGGAGATGCCACAGTGGGCGGTGCGGGGGTGCCAGGGTATCGTGTGCTCGTTTGGAAGCTGAGCTGAGCCCAACTGAACTGAACTGATGAGCTTTTATACAACATCTGACCTCTTTTATACATGTGCAGGAAATTAAATTTCAGTTGAGCTTGTTGCGAATAAAAGTAATCAGAATGCTGCAAAGTGTTTTATGTGAAAAATGCCCTGTAAATGTACTAATAACTGATACTCTGCACTACGTTCAACATTGGTTTGGAATAACTTATGTATTTAACAATCGATTGAAATGTTCGGAATATGATTATCAACAAGAACAGGAAAGAACAGCTTTCTGGGGCACACAGAAAATTAAATACACTTTTTAACCGGAGTCAAACTTTTGTCTTATAAATTTAAAAATCAACCTATGATATCTAATTGATATAGCAATCTGATCTTAAAAAGTTGTTGCCAACATGTTTTTGGAGCACAATAATAAGCATAAGTATTGAATTTGGTTAGGATAATATTTTTATCAAGGGAGATATAGTATATAAATATCAGTTCTCCAAGACTTTTAGTCCAAATGTCAAAGTCATAATATTGGGTAAATTGAGTTCCGATATCTTATTAAACAAAAGCATTTTTGCAAGTTTTATGTTATAGTAACCTGATTTAGCCTGCTACGACATATGTACTGGGTGAGGCAGGAATTAGACATATGGCAAGTTGCATCAAGATAGCTTAAAAACAGAAGGACCAGTTTAGAATAGAAATACCGCCAAAATACTTGATATAGATAGAGCATATTTATACATAGAGATTATTATATATATATATTTCTTAAGGGTTGTCTTACTAATTCGATTAGCTAAGCATTTAGCAAAAGCGTTTCAATTATTTCAATTGAATGAATTGATCAAAAGAAATGTAAGCATTTCTATAGTTTCATTGGGTTGAGCAAAACAATATGTTACACTCAAAATCCATCTCAAAGTTAACAAGAATAGCCAGAAGACAATGTCTCAGCTTTTGTAAAATATGTGATGGGTGATTATGTCCTTTCTGCTTTAAATGTGGCCTAAGGACAACTGACGAGTGACCGCTCGCCTGGGGGGCAGGAGGGCAGTCCAGGGCCTCAGGTTACATTTGACCAAAATTCAAACTGAGAAGTCGGATTTCGCTTTTGAAAAGTACAAATTGAGGTGCAGGCTACACACAAGTGTGCATATGTGTGTGTGTGTGTGGGAGTCTGTGTATGTGTGAGCATTGGCTGTTAACTTGAATGGGGTTGCAAGTTAGTTTAATTAATTCGACATCGAAGCCTGTTAACATGGCCCGACAACAATCTCCACTTTGACAGTTTACCTGAAAGAGGTGTAGGCACTTGTCGTCAGTCAGTCGGACAGGACAGTTAGATAGACCCCTAACTCTGCCCCCCCCCCCTCCCCTCTTTCCACTCACACACTCTTACAACTTTAACAAAAAGAAAAGGCTATAAACAAAGCACACAAAAGCAAAGAACTTTGACTGCTTTGACCCGCGTTTCAAGCCAGAGACTAGGAGACAAGATGCTTCAATTAGCACTTTGGACACAGATATTAGTTGGAAATATATAAAACACAGTTACTCGTTGCTTTAATAGCATTTCCCTTGGTGTTTGTGTGTGTGTGTGTGTTAAAACGCGAGAAAACACACGAAGATTAGGTCTCTCTACTGAGGGCACCTGTACCATAAAACATCTCTGAAATATGTAGACTAAAATACAAAACTAATTACGCGAGTCATAAAAATTCTTGGCTAACAAAGTGCGAGCCAAATGAGTTGTTTCTTTTTTTTTCAGCGTTTAAGCAAGTCTTAATTTATACAAATATATACATATATATTTAATATACAAACTGACTCATCAATAGAAGATTCCAATTATACTTGTACATAGAGATTATAAGATTATTGCCCATTGTCAATCATATATACAAAATATTCCATATATTCACATATGTATTTATTATAATATTGCAATGAAGTCCCCACTTTCACGACTGATAAGCACTAAAGATTCTATGTATGTGTATTATAAACAATTGTATTGAATAACACAGGTCCAATAAATAACAATACTGATTACAACTTTTAATTAATCAATGTGTTTTTTAAACAGATGACAGTTTTTTTGGGTATGCATAGATTTTTTCTGTCTTTAATGTTTAGCACAAAGAAAATTACTTAAATTCAGTTAGATAGTTCATATTCGTAAGTCACTATTTAAACATATAAATTATATTATAATAAGACGGTCTCTTCATGTCGTAAAAATATTTAAAGCGATATTAAAATATAATTTTTTTTTTCCGATATTTAAAGAACTTGCAATTGGTTAATATATTTTTATATTTGGATTACTTTAATGAATATCAAAATGTAAATAGAAACCTAAATGAATAAGAAAATTAAGTATAAATGTGAATAGAAGAATAGTAATAAAAATCTGAATTTTTATTTGAATATGTCTGTTTAAAATTCAATGTGAGATTTATAGTTATTATGATTGCACAATCTGCTGAATCCACAAATTATACATCGATCAATTGCTATTTTCGTTATATATATAGAATATATGAAACGCCCTACCACTGATCAACTCAATTCAAATTTCATGAGAAATATTATACATATATAGATGATAGCTCACTTTAAATCTTTCCCATGATTTATATTTGTATGAGCATCTCAAGATTCTGCCTGCCTTGGCTTCATATACGAAGTGCAGACGGTAGACTGTCCACTGGTAAGTAGATAAAGATAAGGCATTTTGTATTATTTTTAGCTAGCTAATATTGATTATGGCCAGAGCAGCATTTGGCTACAAGTGAAGCTTACTCCGCTTGATTGATCGCCGCTGATGCTCATCGATTTGGATGGGATCGGGCCATTTGGGCATGCGAAATAAATTGTTGCTACACGTATAAGACATCGTGTACGACAAGTTCAGACAACGATCTGTGCGCCTCTGCGCGCCCAGTTAGTGTGGAAGATCGCCTCTCCAGCATCATGCGGCGCAGAACAGGAACACCACACAGCCCGTGGAAGAGCAGGAGGAAGAGCTGGAGAGCTGGAGAGCAAGAGCAGGAATAAACAGATGGATAGATACGAGGAGACTTGGCGACTCGACGACTCGACGACTCATCGACTCTGGGGTCTTGTGTGCTGTGCGTGGACATTATTGCGCAGTGTCTATATCATTAATTAATTTAATCACTTGTACATGATTTCGTTGTCCGCTGCCAGGCCTTGTGGCAAGCAATATTCATTTTACGAGACTAACGCACAGGCAAATAATGCATTGGGAATGCCCCAAACTAAACAAATTCAATACTCCGCCAGCTCGGCATCTCGGCAGCTCGCCATCCTCAAAAATACACCAAAAATATCTTTCAAAGCTGGGCGCAGCTAATCAGCGAAGCGTCGAACATGAAATTTTATTATCAGTGCCGACGCCAGATTCTATAGAAATATATATACAAATTTTGATCTTTGCATGTGTGTGTGTGTGTTGTTGTTGTGTGTGTTTGCGATAAGAAGTATTTTGAGCCTGGAAATCAGATCGGAATATGCGACTCGAGCTCACTTTCATTTTATTTTATTTTTTATTTAGAGGGGGTAGTGGAGCTGTCTTATCTGCTCACTATTAAAAAATAAACAAAATATGTCGATCACATTTTTGTGTTGTTAACTTACGTTCAATTCTCGTTCAGCTTTCGGGCACTTTAAATTATATATTTTGTGTTATTTAGCGACATCTGCTTTTAGTTTCTTCTCGTATTTTTTTTGTTTTTCTGAATCGCACACAAATTTCACTTGAGAGCCGTCGGCTATTTAATTTTTCGCATGCACAGTGACGCACTCTGATATTTATGGGTAATGGGATTTGTCAGGCAGCAGCTAGCAGCCAGCAGCAGAAGCAAGACATTAACAAATAAACAACAACGACAACAATTAATGCAGCAAGCAAGCAAATGCAATCCGCGATTCGCGCTCAACGTTCGGCTCCAAAACCGGACTGAGCTCTGTAAACGACTGCGGCTGTGACTGAGGTGGCGACTGAGCATTGAGCACAACTGAAGCTCAAGTCCAAGTCGAGTCGGCGTCGGCGTCGTCGCTGCTGGCTGCTACAAAAAAGCCAACGTCAGCGCCAACGCCGCCTGCGCCCCAGTCAACACTGGTCAGACAGAGAGCGCATGCTTGCTGCTGCCGGCAAATATAATGAGTAGGCAACTCCACAAGGCGCACAAATGGCGCTCTCCCACTTACAAACTCTCTCACTAATGCCCACTCGCTCTGGCCAGTTGGAATGCGTATGTCTGTCGCGCACGCACACACACAGTCCGGTCAGGCTGACAGTGTTGACTAAATTGATACTCGACTCACAAATATAAATAAGATCAAAAATAAATACGAGGTAAATAAAAAATAATAATTATAAATTAAATAAAATTAACTTTCGATTATTTTTTAGTACATATAGTACATTATTTTAATGTTCAATAAATGACTATTAAAAAGAAGTTGCTTACGAAGAGTTAACTCAAAAATGCAGTTGGAATAGATTAATCTTTTTGAGGAGAACAAGTCTCGAGTCATCTGGGGAGCCTTAGGTTGCTGGACGAAATCTTAATGCACTGCACTCTGCATGCACGTGCGAAAGAGATGGCAGCATGCAGCAACACGTGCTATTATCAGTTGAGTGAGATTAACTGAGTGGAAGTCAGGAAATCAGGCAGCTGATAGCACACAAGTTGAGCTCATTGAGTTCGTTGAGTGGCGCTGCAATTGAGTTGAGTTGAGTTGAGTTGCTTTGCCTTCGTTGCTGCGGCTTATTATTATTTTATTTTTCAATATTTTACTAAATGTTATTAGATGCTGGTGCAGTGTTACTTTTACTGTTGTTGCTGCTGTTTTGCGGTCATTCGTTTAGGTATATTCTGTGCGCTGTGCTCGCCCTGCGTCCAGCTTTGGGGTTGCATTTGGCCAGCCAGTCGATGAGCTCTAATTGGTCAGCAGCAAACATTTTATGTACCACGAAGCACACAACTAAATGCCAGCGAGGGCCACTTAAAACTCTCGAGCCCCTATTTCGGGAGTTATGAGGCAAGCCACGACGAGAGGGGCAAATAAATTATATATATTCAATCGATATTAGATGACCATCGAGTGGGTTGCGGATTAACTCCAAAGTTGGCAGCACTGTGTGGAGGAATAATGCATTAAAAATGCCATCTATTACTTAATTATAGATAAGCAAAAGCTTACTTAAAACTTTTGGCTTAGTCTTGCAACTATATTTTAAATTCTTATATCAATTTACAATATAATATATACAATAGTTTATAGTCTGTAACAGGAAGGAATTACTTACATTTTCTATGAGTAACAAATAACAATTGAGTGATTCAACATCTCAATTGAAACTTGAACTGTTTGAGAATTATTCTGAAAGCTTACGTTTTGTTTAGTCTGTTTTCTGAGAAATATAAGAATTTCTTTCTTGTATATCATTTCAATCAAATTGGGTTTTATTGATTATTTATCTTAAGTCAAAGAGATAAGAAAATGTGTGGCTAGCACACAGGAAGGGGGAGTTAAAAACACCTCCTCTTTCCTGAAACCTAATGACTATTTAAATATTTCGTGATATGAAACTAATTTGTGTAATTAGTTAATGTTTATCTCAAACTTGTAAACAAAATGAATAGAATTGCAACTTTAATGAGCCCCGTAAAATTCTCTTAAATATTATAAAGAGAACCACAAATAATAAAATTTTGAATAAGTACTTCAATTTGAGCTTAAAAATAAATGGCCAACTAATTAACCTAATGAAATCCACTTCGAATTAACAAACAAAAACAACAAGTTATAGTTAATTTGTAATGTTTATAATAATAATATAATAAGTAACAAAAAATCGAATTTAAGTTTTGTGAATACATCTAAAAAACACCCTGGGAATTAGACATATTTTACCTAATTTTAGAAAAAAAAATACCCAGAATTAGGATAAGAAAAACCGTGATTAGAAAATCACAACCTGCGGGTTTAGAAATAAAACAAAATAGCAAAATTATTGCGATTTTCTAAAATTAATCAACATAAAAATGTTCCCAAAGGCTACTACCATTTTTATTTCAGCAAACTAATCAAAATTTAAGCACATTTTCAGCAAGCTGCCACCTGAACAATTGCCAACTTTATTGGCCAAAAACTAACCAGAAGAGTGAGATAGAGATAGAGATAGAGAGAGAGAGAGGGAGAACCACAAATTGTGGACCCCAACTGACCAAAGCCATTACGCACCGCTGTGAGATTGTAATCTAAGATCTCTCGTTATTGGAGCAGGGATTTAATTAGACAAATGTGCGCAATTTGTAATGTCATTTTTCAACTGACGACCAACTTGGAGAAAAGCCAATTGTAAACTTTTTCTTCTTATTTTTCACTTTTTTCTTTCGTTTTTGGTGTTGAAAATGCAAATAGTGTGAGGACGGAGAGAGGGAGTGAGCTGTAGATGGAGATAAAGATAAAATAGGTAAGGAAAATCAGGAAAATGGGCAAAATATGTGCAAATGTGCACCATGTGGACACTGGTCATTATTTTCGTTTGGGGCAGGTACCAGTTACGACTATTTGGTAACCAGCATTGGGTGTGTGTGTGTGTGTGTGTGTGTGTGTGTATCAGCAGGCGGTCCATGTCGTGTCCATGTCGGCAGCGACAAAAAATGAGATTTGCTGACCAATGGTCATTAAAGCACATTTACAATGGCCAAAAGCCAGCTACAGCAGTTTCTTCTTGGCCAACAACCAAATGAGACACCACACTCGCTGCCTGGGTGTGTGTGCGAGTGTGTGTTTGTGTGTGTGTGCGTGTGTGTGCATGCAAAATGGCCAGGAGACAAGCGATCAAATCGATGCCAAAATTAATTTATCTGCTTGCTACCAAATTTGACAAATTACAAATGTATTTGAAATTGACTGCTGCAACTTAAAGTGGCAAGCGGGGAGAGGAGATGCAAAAAACAAAAAAGGAAGGCGCAACTATTGATGCCATCAATTAATCTTATCAAGCTGTGAACTTTTGCGTAGATTTTTTATTTTTATTTTTTATTCCATGAGGCTGAGTAATTGTCTAGGCGGGAGCGGGGGTGCGGACGGGGACGGGGGAGTGCACCCCACACCCCATGCAGTGGGGATTTACAGCACTTGGTGGCATCCACTTGATTGCGCTAATTGGGCGCGAATGATGTGGCGCAGCGCGTGATACGACAAACAAACAGAGATGGGGCAAGTGGGGGATGGGTTGGGCGGGAGGACAACGATGCCATGCGATGACAAGATTTTCATTCATTCATAAAATGAAAACAGCATTTAATTCGTTCAATGAGGCAAATGATAAAAAAAAAAACAAAAACGACATCAGCAATAATTGTTGACCGGAAGTTGTTCTTCTTGATTACAAATTGCTCATCTTTTGCCTTTTCTTTTAGCGATGGGTGTGTGTGTGTAGACTGCCTTATAAGACAATCAAAAGAAGCAAAAAGTTTGCTTAGAAGTTAAGACTTACTTAAATTGCTCTAAATTTCTTAGAATAAAGATAAGCGGGAAAGGAGTAACTTGAAGACTTGGAAAGAGAACAAGTGGAGAGATCAGTGTTTCTTATTAGTTTAGTCAAACAAGGCTTTTTACAAAGAGTTTTACATTGACTTCGTGTAAATCGCATAGACAGAAGATATACGACCAATTAGGGATAATGTAATAGCTGGACATATAAAAGGCCAATATACACATTGTTTACTAATCAGGATGTCGAGCCGAGTGTAAAGTGTTAAGATTCCGGTTAATGCTACGATTTTTTTTATATATTTTTTATAAATATATTCACACTGAAATCCGAAACATATCAGCAGATTAACTCCGGTCAATGAAGTTATATATATTCCTCGGCTTGCCGAAAATAATCTTATTTTCTTATTTTAAATTATCTTTGATATTCAGATCTGCACTTTTACCGGTTCAAGATAAAAGTTTGAAAACACTATAAACAAGTAAGAATGACAGCAATAGTAGCGACCTATGCAGGTTTTGTGAAAGAGAGGAGGAATCCTCGATACACATCCTGGCAGAGTGTGTCGCCTTAGCTAGAAGAAGAAGCAGCCTTCTAGGGGCGCATGTTTTGAAATGCAAAGACATAGAAGACCTCAACCCAACAAAGATCCTCGTATTCGTGCGGGAGTTGGGGCTGATGGAAGAGCTATAAGCTCAGAAGGGGGCACAATAGATCTAATAGGTCGCGGTGCAGTTTTTCCCCCCTAGTAATAATAATAAGAATGACAACAACTTAAGCAGTTATATTTTATGATTCATAAAAAATGTTGAATCATTTGAAAAATGTCAGTTTCGCTTCTGAATTTAGATCGTTTAAATAAAGTTTGACACCTTTTTACAAACTAAATAAATGCTGTTTTTTCAGACATAATTGTATAATAACAATTATATGAATATTTGCGACCATTTTCAATTCGTAGTTAGATTTGTAAATTATATATTATGAAATTCACTATTTTCAAGCACTTTTTAAAGTCATCAAAGCACTCATCGCTATTGTGTGTGCTTTGTGAGTGTTGTCAAGTTCAAAAGTGCTAATTGAAGCAAAGGGTTTCTCTGTGACAGACCGCCGAGTATTTCCGTTTTTTTTTTTTTGGTTTTGAAGCTGACGCAGCTGCTGCGGCTGCCGCTGCTGCTGTTTGAAATGTTGCAAGTTACGGAACTCGTAGCTGCTGCTGTTGTTGCATTCACTCAGCTCGGGAGGGGGGGTCAGGAGTTCAAATGCAGGCAGAAATATGTAAATGCAGGGCGCTTGCGTGTCGGGTCTATGGGGTTTGGGTTTTGGGTTTTGGCTTTGGTTTTGGTTCTAACCGATTTAACCATTACATAGCAACGGCAACATCAATTTCGGGGCACTGGGAACGGGTCACGAGGTGGCTGCCACGAGCAGAAGGTGGATGGGGGAGTGGAGGGCCGGATGGGAGCAGGCGCAGGCGCGCACACTAAACGCTTGTTAAAGGGCGCGCTCGAAATTGCGGCTCTTATTTGCCACTACTCTTTTTGTTGTTGTAGCTGTATGTATGTGTGTGTGTTTTTTATTTCTTCTGTTTGTGGCAAACAACCGCAAAAACAAATCAAGGCGTCAGGCGTCAGAGCTGAGAGAGCTGGCTGTCGGCTGTCGGTTGTCGGTGAATTCGATTTGCAATTTGGCAAGGCGCTTTTTGTAGTTGTGTAAACAATTTTCAATGAATTGAGGGCAGGGGTAGGTGGTAGTTGGTAGGTGGTAGTAGCAGCGAGAGGCAGCTCGCCGTGTGTATAGTTGATTTGCAATTTCATGGCAGCAACAATTTGCACCTCATCATCTTTGGCATGGGCAGCGGCTCAGCGCACAGGTGATGATCTTTTTTGGCCGAATCGTTCAATCAGCGCTCCAGCGATACGCCACTGGGCCAAAAGGTTGCCATCTGCATTACTGTGGCACGTGCAACAGCAACAGCAACAACAACAACAACATATGTCCTAAATAGTAAAGGCTCAATTTCTATATCTAGCCAAGAAGATGCTTAACAAGCTGGAATCTGGCAGTGGCATGTTAAAGACTTTCCCATACGCTGTTTTTGAGTCTCGAATAACAGGTGGAAAGGTACTTTATCTATTATGTGTCTAGTGGCTCTAAAACTGTAAGCAAAGAATCATTACCATGAAACTGTAAGATGTGGCAAGTTAATAGTCAAATATACTTTTTTATTTCCCTATTTATTTGTTAATGAGAAATAACGAAAGTCTACAGAGGAAAAAAAACAAAGCTAAAAGCGAAATTAAGTTGAAAATAAAATGTTTTATTATTATTAGTGGCTTTATATAGCTCTTACATCCACCCCAAATTTAAAAACTTTTATGGAATTGATTGTTTCTATGCCATGTTTGCTGATAATACCTGGTTGAGCTCTTAGTCTACGTTATTAATTAATTAATTATAGATAAAGTATAATATTTATGCATTAAATTAAAGGAAAACAAAATAATTTAATAACGCAATAAGTCAAAAATAGCCATTACAAATGCATAATACAACCGATATTACTAATTTTAGATACACATATAGACTCTGTAAACTTTAACTACATTTCAAATTGCCGGAATTATAAAGTTTCTATCGATGTAAGCGATTTTAACTGCGAGATATTACGAGATTCCATTAGGATAATGCAGTTTTAATACGCAGTTTCTTACATGCCGCCTTAGCTTCGTGAGTATAGCATTAAGAATGCCACAGCTGCCGACGTTGCCAGGGACCAGGAAGTGGAGAGTAGAAGCTGCTGCTGATGCTACTGCTGCAGCAGAAATAAGTAACATTTTTTTAGTTAGATAAATAATGCATATCTCACGCACTCGAACCCCGAACTGAACCCACTATCTCCTCATCCCGATCCCCCTCCTATATCTCTCTCCCTCTTTAATCTATCTATGCACCTCTGGTCAAGGCCCAGATCCCATGGCCATAATAAGTAGCGTTAACAATGGGCCAGGCAAACAGGCATCCAACCAGCCAGGCAAGCACAAACAAAAAAACATTGGTTCAGGCCAATTTATGCGATGGCCAAGAAGCCTAGCTGCGTGTCTAAACTTTTTTCTTACCAAATTTTCGATTTGGCCGTCGATTGTGGGTCGCCGTTCGATTTAATTTAGCTGGCAATGCAGCCGCAAAAGATTCATTAAGTTTAGTTGGATTTTCGCTATTTACTTTTCCCAAGATCAACTTGCTTGCGGCCTGAAAGATTTGCGCCAAATTGCCGAACTGCCTGCTTGGAATGAGCAGCGATTGAAGGCTTCTTTTACCGTTGCTTTCATGCAAGCAAGCGCGGCGAAATGGATTCATGAAATACAAATGCATCTAACTCTATGCATGTATGTGTGTGTTTGTGTGTGTGTGCTGGTGTCATTTGGTGGCCCACATTTAGAAAGGGAGATTGCTGCCTAGTTAACGGTAATAAAGGGCGCCCTTTTGCCTTAATTAACAACGCATTACAAATTACAGCTCTTTTGTTTACCCCCAATAAATTTGGTAATGAGCGATCACTGATGCTGCTGCTGCACGCAACCAACTCGAAAGCAGCCATTAATTATGCACACCCACGCACTTCACATGCCAGCATTATTTATTGGAAAATTATCAATTTGAAGAGCCTTTTTCTTGCACTCACACATGCGTCATAAAATTGCATTGAAAACAAAGCATTGATGGTTTGTTATTGTTTGGTTTATTGAGCGTTGGGACCTACCTGCGTTTTTGCATATCATTAATAAATTCGTATATATTCACGTACACCTTTTTTGTAGCACCAATTATACTTTAGATTTGAAGCTCATAGCCACTCTTAATTTATCTAATTTTTATTTGTTAGTTGCAATATCACGTTAAACAGTTCAGTGCGGCGTTGTGTGACCACATTACTAAACAGCTGTTGCTGTTAACAAACTGTGGCGGTCAGTCGATTTCAACTAAACGACTGTCAGCTTAGTGTGGTGCAGCCAACTTCATGCGGCTCAAATTGCGTTAACAGCTGGAGCATGATATCTAACAGTGCTGCTAAATATTTCACAAGACCAGCCAATCCTATACCCTTTAAGAGAGTATTGCTGTTTTTTAACAGAATATGTAACATTTGTTGTAGTTTCGAATCAGGTGATTTTATTTCATTCGAATACATAGCAATAAATAATAACAACACATTTTCAACTTAAATCGGGTGGACATAGTGCGCCGCCTTTATGCTTTATCGTCTGTTGAATAGAAAAACGATTATATAAGGGATCTCTACATGGACTGGACCAGCATCAGCAAATCCTCCTTCAAGAAATTTACATCAACTGCGCCCGAAGATGGAATCGCTGGAACAGCAAAAATTAGTAGAACATTTGGAATGAGTCTGCAAAAGATTACAAATATTAAATAAATATATATAAAACAAAGTGAATAAATTTTCAAAACTGACTTGCAGTCGTATAAGGTCTTTTCCATGTCCTCCTCGTTAAATTTGCCTTCGCTGCTGGCGATCAGATTAAATTCAAGCGTTTCATCCGCCAGACAAGATTGCACAAATTCAAATACATCGGCGATCTTCTCGTAAACGTTGAAGGTGCCCTGGATATTATTAAGAATATATACTAAATGTTTTGACCATTTTAAAATAGATCCGTTGACTCACCTGTATAAGGAGACCATTGGGGAACTTGACCCGGACCAGGGAGTAGCGATACATGCGTAAATTACGTTGCTCCTCGCGCTCTCGCATCGCCTTGGTCTTCAGCATTTGGGAGCTCTCGATGGCCTCGGCGCGCAGCTGTTGCTCCCGTTTAATCTCCTCCGGCGAGATGCGATAGAAATCATCGGGCAGCACGACGCGACGCGCCTGCGATGGCAACAACACTTTAATATTGCGATCCAGCTCCAGATGTATGGGCTCGGAGTTCTTAAGTGCGTCCACCAATGTGGCCAAGTCGAGACCCTCTTCCATTTGCTCACTGCTCCACAAGAGGAAGGGTTCATCATCGATTTGCACTTCACTGAAGCCAGCGGCATGGAGCACATCCAAGGCACCATCAACGTAGCGCACCTTGTCGCTAAAGATCTTATTGGTCATGCGTATCTTGCAGAACTTCTCCTCCTCAGGATTCTTAATGATGTTCTCCAGATACTTGGTCAATGTAGCAGTGCAATCGTCTGCCCGCTCCTTAACATTACAGTTCTGGATGATCAAACAGGCGGTCAGGCCACGTTCGGCCTCCAGCTGCTGGTAGAGAAACTCCTTGATTTTAATCTTCCACTCCTTCTTGGGCAGCACCTCCTCGCCGATAAGCGGACACCGAAAAAAGACGCCCCGACAGGCGAGATTCTTGTTCTCGCCACTGCTGCCACCTGTTGAAGAGCTGGCAGACGTCGAACCACTTGCACTGGAGAGCAGTTCCTCCTTCTGGCGGCGTTCCGCTTCCAGTTCGCGTTTCGCCTGCGCCTTGATCGCTGCCAGCGACGTGTTGAACTCTCGCGAATCCTTGCGATCGATGCGCGACAAGGCGGCAGCTGCAGCGGCACGCGCCTCGTTGCTCAACTCATTTCGCTTGGGCGGCACATATGCCTCAAATTTGCTCTGCCTCGAGCCGCTTGTCGATGCCTCCGACTTGGGTGCATTCAGCTTATGCCCCTCGCCCATGCCACGCCCGATTCTTAACTACAAATAACACTAGGTTTTACATCGGATGGTTTACTATTAAATGGTAAAACTCTCACCTTAAAGGCGGCCTCCTCCTTCTTTTTGGAAAAGTAACGCTTGATTTTCGACATGCTTAGATTCGGGGTGAATGCTCCTTGGGCAGCTTCAATTTGGCCACAGATAATTTAAGCTCCTCAATTTCCTTCAAAGTGCCTAAAACCCGACGCAATAATTAGTCGTTGAGCATATCCTTTCAAAGAATATTTTGATCAATTTCTATTTACTTGGCCTGACAAACTTCTCGGTGATCACTTGACCGTAGACGCTCCACGACCAGGCAATCAGCACACCCGTGCCCAGCAGCAGCACCAGCAAAACCTTCAGCAGCGTTGCCTGCAATGCCGTAAATTCAACGGGACTCTGCCACTGCAAGTCACCAGTTAGGGTATCGAATTCGGTGCGAAAATGAACGACGGATTGCAGAGCGACGCCAGTGAAGTATTGGACTTGTTCGGCGAAAGTCTGTAGGGTCGTGTTGAGGGAGTGCAGATATGACTCGATACTCATTGGCTCGAAATTGTGTTGACGTGTTTTTGTTTGTTTTGCTTTGTTTTAATTGCGTCTTGTTTACGTTGTACGCATTTTTTCTGAGAAAAATTGTCTCGCAGCTGTCTCAGTTCGGTTCAATAACTAGTCGATATATTCGATAGAACGATAAGCATTTTTAAATGTTAATTTAACAGCCCGCTGTTAAGCTGAATAATGCTGATGTTATAGCTGCCACTAAAATTAGTCGATAAATAGGCGCAATTTGTGCTGCGCAATTTAAATTAGCATATACAGCTTATATTTTTGGTTAAACGGCCTAGGGGCGTGACCCCATTTGCTTATACTGATTTTTAGGGCACCGACAGCAGAACGACTGCTTTGCATACCCTCATAAATAAGCAACTGGCTGACCTTAAGCAACAACAAGTGCTTCAGCGTTTTAATCCCAAACTGCTTGCGTAATTGTTACCAATGCACACGCCCCTTATTGATGCAGCTGTGGATTCTGACAGCAAATCCTTGTTGTTGTAGTTGTTACTGTTGTTGATGTTGCTGCGGCTGCGACTGCTGCTGTGGTTGCCAGTGGCGTGTACAAAACATAATTGAATGATTTTCGGCAAGTGCTCTCATTCTCTGTGTGCCCCTTTCGCTTCCTGCAATTTTGGGTGATTTGCACGCATCAAGAATTCATAATTTTTGCAGCTGGCTGATTGATTTGGCTACTTTTTGCATCCTTGAGCATGTTGCTGATCAATTCATTTTCACTGCGCATTCCAGATGCGACCCATAACAGGGCCGACCACCTTTTGCGCACGCTCGAGCGCCTTTCCGCCATGGGTTCAACAGCCCAGCGCACAAAATGCCGAAACATGAGCAGAGAAATCTTCCAGACGATGGTCGTCCAAGAGCAGCAACATCAACAACATCAGCAGCAACAACCAGCAAACAGTGTGCAGCTTATGGCTTCCGTATGGCTTGCTCGCTCCACTGACTGCGACCAAACACCCAAGACCCCAAGTCTGTGTTGTTCTTTCTATCCATTTACCCATTAAAAATGTGTGAAGCAGGGTATTGTGAAATACTCCTAATGACACGCAGACGAATGTAACTTTTGCTCCATAAATATATTAAAAAAATATAAAAGCGGCAATCTCAAAGACAAATCAGTTTTATATGTGAGTTGTTAAATTGCACAGCCGGCACAAGACCAAAGAAAATTGATCAATTTCGATTTACGACTACTATTTTATGAACATATTTTGAAAGTTTGAAGAAAGTAAGTTTGAAAGCTGGAAGAACTTTAATACTTTCAGTTACCTTTTTCTTAAAGAAAGTCCGAGCAACTTTAATTCTTTCAGCAACATTTTTCTCTACATTTTCTACCAACATTTTCCATAACTTTCATGGAAGACTTAGCTGTTTTTTTTAACTTTATTTTCCGTCATTATGCATTTTGATATCTTTGCGACTTTGGCTATAATCCAGAGTTTTATGTGATAACCTCTAATTTTTAGGATTTTTGATTTTGGTCATGCCAATTTTATTATGCAAAACAACTTTTTGAATTAAATTTCTTTGATCCCCGCTAATCGGAGAATATAGAAAGATTACTACGAAAGAGTTTCGACTGCTGTCTCTTTGATTTGCGATAAATTCCAAAATTGTATTATGTGTTTAAGAAGATGAAGTACTTCAATCTAAAGCTCTACTTGTATAGGGTAACTGCGCGTCGGGTCATTCAGAAACAGAACACTTTTGTTCTTCTTGCAATAAAGAACAACAGACACGCAAAAACATACACAGATACAGCAACAACTAAAGATACAGATACAGATACAAACTCTAATTCTATTTTGTTGGCAGCTTCTAGCATTTGTGCTGGCTCATTTTGCACGCAAGAAGTGCAAGAATGTCGACGACTTATAATACGAGCAGCGTGTACGATTTGTGCTCTGCTGATGGCTTTGTTTATTTAAACCCCCCACCAACGCCCAACCCAGGGAACACTGTCTACGCTTACAGGCAGTGCCGAGGCAGGCAGCGAGCCGCGGCGAAACACAGCTCATAATTATGGTATCATATATACTGAGACACCCATCTTTGTTGCCATTATATTCATCACAATCACGCGATATGTTCTCACTGTGTTGTGGCACTTCTTCTACCATTTTTCTCTCCCCTACTTTTTTGCGCAATTAACATTCCTTAAATGTCTCGCAAGTCTCGCGAGTCTCGCGAGTCTCCAGTCGCCAAGTTGCGCATGCGCCGCCAGCAATTGCAATTGTTGTTATCACAGAGAATCCGTCTCTGTCGTAGTCGTCGTCGTCGTCGTCGGCGTCGTTTTGGTTGTTGCTGGCCATGCGCCGAACCAGAAAAACTAGTTTCGATTGCAATTTTGTTGCATACCCTGGCAGGGGGTATTACAAAGTTGTTGTGCAGTGTTTAATACACATCTAAAGGGGACATCTTCGATCTCATAAGCCCTACTCTCAAATAATAATAAAGAAAATGTAATCTCAATCGTCAACTTTGAAAATAAACTCATATTTATTCTCACATTTAAAGCTCTATTTCGAATAATAAAGTAAAGTATACATTAATAAATACAGTAATAGTTAATTTATATTTTAATAAGTACAGTTAATAAGTAAAGTAATTCAATTTGAACTTGTTTACACATACAACTTCTTAGGAATATTAGATAAGATAAATACAAATTATGAATTTGAATATTCATTGTAAGCAACAAAATTAATCTCATTATAGCTAATTATATTTGATTGTTTTTATGCGAAGTAGTCACTCGGCTGTAAGGCTTCATCTTGATGAAACTGGGAATTCCTCTTTATGCTTTGAACGGAGTCATTAGAGTCGGATAGGAACTAGAATTTCTTAATACTAGAAAACATTTCAAAAAGTATAAGTGGAAATCCTATAATCAGAATGCAAACTCACTCAATACGCAAATAAATTGCCGTAAAATCGATGGTTTTTTCAATTTAAAATATGTAAAAATGTTAAAACTTAAGATATTTAATACTAAAAGAAGTAAGAAAAAAGTTAACGTGTACATATAAAAAATACAACTTTAAATTAGACATATTTTTAATACATTTTAGAAAAATGTATCCTTGCTCTTAGTAAGAGAACCTACCGTTTTAGAAATATACTTTCTCAATAATAACCTGAGCTAACCTTGGCTCCAAAAGTACGACGATTTTCTATAGTTAAGTTTGATTTTTTTGCAAGTGTAGAGTATGTAAACTTCGAGGTGCCCAGGCTAGGTAGATAATTTCTTGTTTTTCTATTGTCCGTTTTAAGTTTTTCGCATATCTGTGAATTTAACGCTCGGGAAAGCAAGTAAATGCCGCATCCAAAAATGCATTTTGTGTGTAAGTTGTTTTTTTTTGATGTGCCTTTCGCCGTTGCCTTTGTCGTTGCTTTTCCTCATTCAGTTTTCACCTGCGTTGGCGAAAACTGGTTGGCTGGTTGGTTGGCTGCTGCTTATTTATTGGCCAACATTTGCCGTGACTTTGTTGCCCAAAGTCAAGGCTGGCCTACCGCCTGTTTTATTGTATTTATTTTTCATTTATTCATTCTGGTTTTTTTTTTTTTTTTGCTCACTTATTTCAATTGATATTTCGTCGGTCGTTCCTGGCTCATTAAAATTTATGCGCAGGAAACGGAAGCCTCGCAGACGTCGACGTTTGGCAGACAAGTCGCAGACAAAAGTCAGAAAAGCAGCTCTGCGCACTCCCTTCTAGCCAACTATATATTCCTAGCCACAATTCGATTTGGCTATGCTGGCGGCAAACAGCAAACAGCAAACAGGGAGCAAACTGCAGGCAACGTGCAACGCGTCGAGTGTCAGTCAAATTGAATGCCACAACACGACTCGAGTCGGCCACAAAAAAATTGAAAGTGATGATACGCCCACACAGCGATCGTTGTTAACATTGTGGTATCTTCATTCCTTATACGATTATTTATTTATATATTTATAAATGCATGCCTGTCCATCAGCATAAAGGCTTATTTATGCCTCAAGAGTCGACATGTATCCGCAATCTCAAGCATAATGGATAAAGGAAAACCCCAACTGTGTACTTGATGTAGAAAAAGATACTCGCAAAAGAAGGATCAGTAATGTAATCAGTACAGATAAATCCATGTGCTTTTGACAAAGGCAGTGGCTAGCTTGAAACCGTAAACAATATGGATTTTTTTGAGTTAGAATTTCAACAGGAATTTCTCTATTGAAATGCAGTATTAATATAGATTACAAAGCCTTGCTTTTATCTATGAATCTATGCAGTTTTGATAAAGTTATGTAGACCACATAAGCAGAGCTTACTTTTCTATATACCAAAAATAAAAAATAGAACTAGATCTTATGATTGCTATAAGATATATGATAATATAATACTCCAATCCTGGCAACACATCCTACTTCTCGCTTATCATAGCTTCAGCTAGTCTATCATATAATACGACAAAAAACTTATGCCTGATTTCAACACATTGTGGATTCAACTAAAGCTGCTCTCCATAAAATCCTGTGTCACTTTAACCACAAATCTCTAATGTCAAAAAGAACAAAAAAACGCACTCATTTCACACACATGTTATATTATATTACAGGCATTATTTATTATATGCTTAGCGCTGTGCTCTGCACTTGTGCCCTCAACAAGACAAAAAAAAAAAACAACAAGAAAAAAACGAAACAATGAAGCTGAAGATGGATGAGGATGAAGTTGATGTAGCCGGGCAGCGAGGGGGAGACGGAGTGAAGGAAAGGGAGAAGGGAGAAGGCGTTGGGTTCTTTACACTTGACTACATTAAAACGCCGAGTTTTTGTTCCCATGAACTTGTCGTGTTCTGTGTAGCAATCAGTTCATTCTACTATATGCATAATGCTCTCTTCTCTCCCACTTGTTTTCTCTGAGTGACAGTTTCAGTTGTTGCCCAGTGTTTCCCACTCTCTCTCTCTCTCTCTCTCTCTCTCTCTCTCTCTCTCTCTCTCTCTCTCGACCGTCTCTCTTCGTCTTAGTCGCATTCTGCCTCGCGTTTTCTTGAACACATTTCACACAGCTTTTGACTTTTCCCTTCTCATGGCAATCTGGCCAGAGCGCAGCGTGGGCGTGAGAAACCCACTGAACTTCAAGTGCTCATTGGAATCCATTATTTTTGGGGCCAAGTGTGAGCTGCACTCTAAACATTTTATTGCCTCCATCTAATGCGGGCCGGAAGTTGGCAATGCCGTCTATTGCCTCATACACTGAACGGGTGGTCCACAGCAAGCCCCCAGTCCCCAGAATCGAAATGAAATAATCAATTCCCTAGTCTGTTGTAGTCTTGTATAAGTAGAACGCCCGCAGAGCAGCCCCCCGAAGTTATCCAGCATTTGAAATGGAAATTGTGTATCGTTAATCGCTAATCGACGGTGCGACGAACTTGAGTTGAGTTGAAGCTTGGGCCGTGCTAATGATATGCCTTACAAATCGTGTCTCGGCCAGAGTTGTCATTATTTATGGCATCCGCTGCACAACTGATTCAACAAATGGAAGTGTCGTGCCGTCTAAAAGATGTACCCACTGATGGGTTTTTATCGTGGCGTGGGTTGGCACAATCTTTCCTCTGTTGCCATGGCTAACTGCAGGCGACATTCTCCAATGACCAATCTAAATGTTAATACCTCAGCGATTTCCCTAAACTTCACATAAACAAATACAAATACATGAATCAACAACGCGGCCCGTTAAACAAGTGGCCCATCTTTGGGGCAGCTTCCAAGCGGGCAGCCGCTCTTTGTGTGTGGCTCCACAGCGGGGCAGAGTTGAGTTTTTCACATTACAATTGCTGTTTCTGTTTCATAAAAATACCCTGTACATATTAGCAAGTGTGTAGCATATATATATACAAAATAAATAATATATACATACTTATATTCAAGACATTGGACAGATGAAGGATCAATCTCTCTCTCTCTCTCTCTCTCTCTGCTTTGCAATTTCTCCATAGCTCTCTATTTTTGTACTCTTTCAGTTTCAGTTCATTTTGTTAACACTCCCTCTTCCTCCTTTAATACATATATATATATATATATATATATATGTATATCTTTCAGAAGAACTTCCTGTCTTTCCTTTCGTCCTTCTCTGGCTCTACAATTTTTTATTTACTTACCTCACTTTGTATGCTTAGCTTGTTCTATATATCTATGACCCTCTGAGTACATTTAGCCCCCTTTTTAGATCTATCTATCTATCACTATACTTCGCTTTTCGCTTCTTTATGTACCTTTTATATAGGGTATCTGTTAGTCGCATTCCCCCAATTGTAGCACCCCTTTTACATGTTTTCATATTTGTTGATTCATTTCATTTGTTTACCCCGTCGATTTCAGAGTTCGTGGGAAATATCGCGCCCATTCCGCTGCTGCTGCCAATGAACTAATTAAAAAGCCGGCTGCCCCAAGACTCTCAATTGCACAATACCAGCTCCACCGCTGCCCCCGCCACTCCTCTCCCCAACCCACATACAATGTTTGTGTTTCGTTTAGCGTCTGCTTTTTTTTCTTTTTTTGTGTGTGTGTGTCTATGTGGATAGTTGTGTCAGAATGCCAGCCAGCTCAACCACTTGAGCCACCGAATTGATGTGGCTCACAATTTAGTTAAGTCATTTCCTATAAGAATTTCGGGCACACAAATGGTAAAAAGATTCTAGGCCGGAAAAACGGGAGAAAAACTATTTCAAACGAATTGGCAAAAATCTGTTGCAGCGCTCGAGTCCAGTGGCACCGAATGATGGCGATCATGATGATGATGATGATGAAGATGATGATGATGATGATGATGATGATGATGATGACAATTGTACGGAACCGTCACTCGCTTCCACTTCCGTTCGGCTTTTATTGTTTTCGCACCTCGCCTTCCGTTCGTTTGGCGCTCGGGTCGCGATCGGTCGACGCCATCGATGCCGGCGGATATTCTACTTTACATAAGCGGCATTTCCTACAGTATATTTTCCGGCCATCCGACGATTTATTCACGTTAGCCGCTTTTGTTTTGCTAAGCGCATTCGCAGCGTCAAACTTGAGATTACAAAATTAATTGATTGATTGATGGAAAAATCGACATTTCTATATTTGAAAGCCGATTGATTGTTGGTCACTGAGTTAAGAGTCCATTTCCGATCACCCGGAAATATTCTCGTTCTATCTATCTGTCGATGTCATCTCCTTGGCGTGCATTCAAATAGCAGATTTTGATTTAAAACATTTAACATATTATACAGAGAAAAATCAAATTTAATATTCACTCATTGAAAAAAGTATTAAATGTTTAAATACAATTTTAACTTATTTCGTAGCTTGTTAACTTGTCTTGAGTCAGTGCTTGGGATGTAATTTTAATTATTTGATTACTGTTTTTTTAGGTCTAATTTAAAGGTAACAACTCATTTAAAGTATTTTTCTTTCAAATATATATAAAACTCCCGATATCTATAAAAATCTCTTTTAAAATGGACTGTTGGCAACACGTCCATTGCAGCAACTTCTAACTCAATCGATAGTTAAAACTAAGTTATACAAATGTTTTCTTTCAGCTATTGCAACACTAAATTGAGCAGAGAGCATTGCATGCAAAGAATTTTCCGCATTTCCACAGATCTGTGTGCCACAAGACGTCTGTTTGATAGCTTACACTTGTGTCAATATGTTGCTTCTTTGCTTATTGAGTAAATTTGTGTGCGGCAAACGGTGTCAGCTGTTGCTGCCGCTTGGCACATGCGGCATGTGGCATGTGGCAGGTCGACTAACTGCCTGGCTGGTCTTTTGAATTGAGTTCTGTGGCCACGACATCTGTTTCATATTACAAGGTAGCTGTGAAAGGTACAAACAAAGTACTTGCCATGTTGTTGTTGCTGATTATTGTTGCTGGCTGTTGTTGCTGGCTGTTGTTGCTGGCTGTTGTTGCTGTTGTTGTTGTTGCTGCTGCTGCCACTGCTGGCCCATTTGTCTCACTTCCTTTACCTTTTGGGCCGGCGCTGTTTGTGTGTGCACAAACAACATCCCGGATGCTCAACTAAAGAGAGAATTAAAAACAGAAAACAGACAAATTTATAAAACTGCACTAAATGCAAAGTTCCAAAGTTACAACAGCAGCAGCAGCAGCAGCAACAGCAGCCGCGGCAGCAACAGCAGCAGCAGCAGCAACAGCAGCGACAATGAGCTAAAGGGAGTGTGGAGGCAGGCGGGGTAGGCGGGGTAGGCATACAGGAAGAGACAACGCACAGTGTTTTGTATCTGTATCTGTAGCTGTAGCAGTAGCTGTTCATTCATAGAAAAAAGTAAAAAAAAAGAGCCAAACGAGCGGATGCACGGGCGGATGAAGCGCTTGAATCAGCATCTATCTCGCAACCTCTCTCGCACCCACCCCCTTCATCTATCTCTATCTCTCTTTCTAATGCCCTATCTCTGTCCAAGCATGGGTTCTATTTGGCTACCGCTACTGATTATCATTACCTCGTCATTGTTGTCATAATTGTTCAACTGTTGTTTGCAAAATAAATATATATGAAAAACAAAGGAAGATCTATAAAAAAAAAACAAGCTGAGCAACCCTTTTTTAGTGTTCATTTCGGGTTATCTAACCTTTTTTGCCAGCTGGCTGCAAATTGCCAAATATTATTTACTACACAATTAACAAACTGCTATGAACTGTATCTCTCCCCCCCCCCCCCACACTCGTCCCTTCCCCTTCAACTGGTAGACATAAATCACGCCTCTCTCTAAAAATAAACATCATGGGTGATCTATCGACGAACTTAAACAAATGTTAACATTAACTTCTCCTTTGCCAACAATAACAAAGAGTTTATTGCACTTCCATTGAGTTTTTCTTGTTGTTGAGGGGATGGGAAAAGGGTAGAGGAGGGGTGAGGACGGAGAGAAGTCGGCAGCGCCATAGTCTGAGAGCATTTCTCGTTTAACCTTAATGATGTGCTAATTGGGCAACCATATTCAACATGTCAATGCGTCGCTTTGTGGTTCTCTTATATACATATACATATATATATATCTACATATATGTGCTGTATGTGTGTGTGTGTGTGTGTGGCTCACACATAAACAGCACATTAAACACAAACTAAAGACGAGTCAGCTTGTGCCCATTCATTTCGAAATTGCTTAGAAAGTGGCCCCAGAATATGCACTCAAAAAAAAGAGAAGAGAAATAAAAATTTAGTACAGCTGCTTAGGTTAATTATTTAAGAAATATGAATTGTAATCCATAATTTCAGAAAAGTGCGCAGTATAATCTGCTCTATATAATAGTCATTTTTATACTCTCTCATTTCAGCAGAGTGCTTAGTTTAATCTGCTCTAAATAATTGCATGCATCAGCTGTTAATCTTTATATTCAGTTTACTTTAATCAATGAGTTTAAGCCGGAACTGAAGAATTTCATTAGCTCTGCATTTTGCAGACTTTTTTTTATCAACATATTGAACATTCCCGTTGGATTTGATAACAGATATCTAAGCTATTCGTCTACAGTCCGTAGATTAATATTGTCTACAATTCAGCTCACAAAGCTGACTCAGTCTTAAGATCTGCAGCAATAAATACTTGCCAAATGTTTATCTGGCCTTAGTTCTTATCTATGTTCCAGCTCATTATTTTATCTATTTAAAGTTTAATTCATTAAGTTCTTTTAAGATCAGTTCTCGAGTTGTTTGCAATACTTTATACAAATATTATTCTTTTAAATCATGCGTAAAACTTTACAGAAACATTTCTTTTGAATATAGCTTAAAAACCCAAATATCTTTTATCCATAATCAATACCCTGTCAAAATGTTGTCTAGCAATAGTTCAAGCTCTTTATCTTATATAACATTCATTATATCTTTATAATCCCCAGATCTCACATTCCATTTCAGTTAATAGAAAACAGCACATTTTCAATTCATTTGATAAAATTTCATTTTATATTTTCATTAGATGCAACTTAAATAACTAATAGGACAGTATTTGAAGTGTGCCCCGCCCCCACACGTTTATTTTGGATGGGGGGGCGGGGCAAGCTCCGATTACTTAAGCGATTAAACAAATTCATTATAACTAAAACTTACGACAAATGCTTAGCGCTAGGTTAGCTATAGGTGCTATATATATATATATATGTATGTATATACTATGTATATGTACAACCTGATTAGGTAATTCACTCAGAGAGAGAGTTGAGACTTCTTCGCCCCCCACAACACTCCGCTGCCGTCAACTAGGAGAGCAGCGCCATGGCGCGAGCGAGTCGCACACGAAAATCACGATAGAGCATCTTGCCACCAACGGGCACCCGGCACAGATACATGTCCAGGCTCATGAGGCACAACGCCTTGCCGTTCATGGGGAACTTTTGTGGGAGTTCTGGCGTCACTTCGAGACCCTCAGACACAGCCATGTTGATTAACCATTTCCAGACATCGGCTCGGGTCCAATCGCGCGGATCGAGTGGCAGTCCATCGGAGCCCATGGGATGTAGCAGGTTGGTGTGACTATTCGGGCCAGTGGCAAGGCCTGTGTTATTGTTATTATCATCGCTGAGGAGGGCAACGGCGCCGCCACGACACTTGTCCAGCATCTGGTAGGGATGATGGCGTTTCATCGCAACGGCCGCGTTGCTGGCCCACAGCTGTTGCAGCTGCAGTTGATCCTGGCCGGCATTGACCTGCGACAGATCGAGCGGTGGCACGCGTCCGGCGTATTTCGGGTAACTGGCCTCCACTTGCATCGCTCAGCGCTCAACGACAATCAGCTGCAAAATGGAAGATAGTAAATGGCGCTGATTAATGGAAGTGACTCATTAGCTGATGAGGGAGGGGCGGCGTTGCATGTATCTATATATATAGTATATGTGTGTGTTTGTGTGTGTGCATGGAGCAGAAGTCAAGTGGCGGAAATGCTTTCACAACCAGACAATTGTTTAATCGCGTCAACGGCAACAATAATACGCATACGCCGCATTGTACAACGTGCAATTTGATTTGTGTTTTTTTAATCAGACAATGAGCATTATAACTTAGTCATTCCACTCGCCGGAGACTCTAAATGTTCAGCTCGAGGAGTCGCTATACAAATATAATAAACTAAAACTTAATAAAGCCAAGTTAATGTAGCTTGGCCCTTTTGCATAACTTGTCAGTTAGGGTATTCAAAATTCGCTGTGCTGCAATGTTTTTTCTTTTAGCGCAAAATTAAATCTGACCTTGTTGCCATCGAAAAATGGGACGTTCGCATGTGCGGAAAGCGTGGCGGTGCGGCGAGGGGCGTGGCGTGGCGGTGCTGATCGCACACGAAAGGAAGCGCTGAATAATCACTAAGCAGCTGTCATATCGATAACAACAACAACAAAAGCAGCAGCAGCAGCAGAAGCAGCAGCAGTGTAAGCCATGGCTACATTTAAATAAATGGCCCACATTTGTATTTGCTGACTGTGTGGCGCGGCGGCTTGGTCAATGGCTAATGGCTGATGACTGTTGACGGCTGGCTGTTGTTGGCTGAGGGCTGACATAGAAACGCCAAGTGGCAAACCGGAATATGGCATCGATTACGATAACAATCAAAAAGCAATGCGGCGAGCGGAAACAATTAGCACAAACGGGTGGCGACGGCGAATTGGCAGCAGCGAATGTGACGAGCACAACAAAAGGCGAAAGAACGCAAAGACAGGCGGCAAACACTCACACACAGCACTGCGAATACGATAGCGAATGCGAATGTGAATGTGAATGTGAATGCGAATACGATTGCGAATGTGAATGTGAATGAACATGGAAATGAAAATGGCAATGACAAGCAAAACATCCGCTGGCAAACCCAAAACCCAAAGCTAAACTTTAAAGTTTTGCGGCAAAGCAACGGAAACCGTCGCTGCGGGGGGGGTTTATGTGTTTGTGTGTGTAGAACAACCACCAACTGAGATTTTATTTCACACACACACACACATAAACACTCGCACAGCAGCGAGTGAGTAGCGAAAAAGGGGAAGCCAAAGTTACGAGAACCCTTGAGTTGTGTTAGCCCATTTGTCATTTGGCGGCGTTAATAGTTTTCCGGAACTCGTTTCAAGTGCTTCCGTCAAAGGAAGTGCGTAGAAGCCCAGCGCAGGAATCGCAGTTGGCAGCATTCTTCTTCTTTTCTTTTTTTAATTATACATACATATATAGAAGGGATTTTTAGTGGCAGTTGAACGCAATAATTCCCACGAACTTCCACGAATTTCAACAGGCGTAAACAAATGCGATGAATCAACAAATATGAAAAGCTGAAAACCCCTTCACTATTCTCGCTCTTGTCTGCTTGCTGGCCCCGTCCAGGAAGCCAGCCACACACAATGCATAACATTGGGATGCTGCCGCAAGTGCCACTTGTTGTTGAACTATGCGTGTCTGTTTATTTATTTGTGTAGCGTCCGTGAATTGATGCTGAAAGACAGCAGCGAGTAACTGAGTTATTAACATATCAATTGGGCACCAAAAAGCCATGGCCAGAACAGGTTATACAAAATTCGAGCCAACGCCACACAATAAAAACCTATCAATCTGTCCAATCAGCCGGATGCCATAAACATTATCGGAGCGCTCGTCTAAGGCGATGTGTGTTGCGATTGGGGGGCATGTCATTAACGCAAAGGTTCGATTCGTAGGCAGGCTTAACGCTGAAAACATTTCGATAAGCGATAAACATTTGCATTTCAAATGTGGCCGAACCGATCAGACCAAAATCAAAGGCATCAATTATTGGAGACCACCCAACGGGCAAATTTATTACAAAATGTTACAGAAAGATAAAGCTGTCAGCGAGCTTAAGCACTGAGCACGTTAAACATGGCACGAGCATCACAACTCAGACATCAATTCCCAGAAAAACAAAAAAAAACAAAAAACACCCTGCATAAATGTATGTGATTTTGTCTGCTGCGCTTCCGTTTGAGCATTTTTGAACAGCTGAAATTATTAAGCGACTCAAACTACAGCAAACAGGCTCTGCCTGTCAGTCCAACTAAATGTCTGATTGATTTTTGTATTTTGTCAACATTGGCATTGGCATTGGCATTCGTTTCGGTTTACAACAACATACATAAACCGCGTGCTGAGCACGCGCCCCTAACTCCAGGTCTGGTCTGGTCTGGTCTGGCCTGGCCTGGGTCTTGGTCTGGGTCTGAGTCTTGGTCTGGGTCTGAGTCTTCGTCTGGGTCTTTGTGTGAGTCGCTTGGTCTGTGGCTGTGTAGGAAATGGTTTTCTGTTACTAGTCAGAGTCAATGACAGGAAGTCTGTGCAATGTGCGCATATCCGCCTACGCCCGCGCACAGGATGCACAAAAGGAAACTCTGACACACACACACACACACACCAACACACACACAGATAAATGACGACAACTTGCTGAGCAGATACAGCTACAACAACAAATGCAATTGTGCCAGTTTTAATTACGTTGACGTCTGCACTTTGCACTGTCGCTTGTTGTTGCTGTTGCTACTTAGTGGCAGCTACTATATAAACACTGACACACACTCACACACACACACACACACACAGACACAGCCAACAACAACAAGAGCAGCAGCAGCAGCAGCAGCAGCAGCAGCAACGAAAACGACGAAACGTAAAATCGTAATTTGAAGTTCGAAAAAATGACGCGTTTCCTGTCATTTGGCGAGCACTTTAAGTGCGTAATTTGCTCCCCACACACACACACACACACACCCATCCACACACTCACACACACACACACACACACACAGTTAAGACTTGCGCTGTGTTTGTGTCTGTTGACGCCTCCCATCTTTATCTGCAGGTCGCTTCCGTTTTTGAAGAACTCATCTACCGCGAACTTTGCCAAGCATCTCAAATTCTGCTCAATTTCGCATTCAGATTTTGTATACCCTGTAAGCAAATTTGTGGCAGATATGCATGGCCAGAAAGTCAAGTGGTTTGCTCTGCGGATTTTAATCTGTACTCTTTTTCTCTTTATTTTCCAAGCAATTAAACTTAAGTATAGATAAATTATATTAGTATTTAATTTTATTTATCAAATTCCGAGAAAGACCATTGCTTGACGACTATCTGCATTTTATTTGGCACTTACTTGAATACACTCAGAAAAAAAATGCGCTGGACACTAGAAAGCTTTGTTGTTTTCCATAAGATTAGAAAGGATTTTTGCTAGAAGTACATTTGCAAATAAAAGATTTATAAACATTTCGAAAAAGTAGAAATGCAAACCATTTATTTTAGTTAGATGGTAATGAAACTGGCACTGTTGGGGCACCGTTGGGGCATCTCCGGGACGAAGATAGCGTGTGGCATATTCGTGACTAGCAGATTTAGTTGGTTTACATATCAAATGACTGACAAATGGAAAACACAGTGACTATGTAAATTTGCGAGCTGCCATTAATTTGATTACAGTTTGAAACCGTTCTGTCTGTTCTTGCACACGCGAATATAGTATCTGAGAGCGAATGTATCTCGTAGATACTTGTGCACGGCATGCTAAATTATGCGCTTCCTCCTAAATCAATTTGCAGTCTCTGCTGAGAATTTAGTTAAAATTTTCAGCAGAAAAGTTTCATCAGAGAAATTGTTTTGTTCTTCCCTGTGGAAAAGTGACTAGAAAAAAAAACCAGCTGCTTAATTAAGTTAAAAAGTTCAGCAGAAGAGTTTCATCGTTGAGATGTGGAAAAGTGACTAGAAACAAGCTGCTGCGACTAGTCAACTATTCAATAAATTTGTTGGAAAAAAATGCGAATGATGCCAAAAAAAAAAACAGAAGAGAAGCCAGAGTAAAAGTTAAGGTTAAAGGTTGTTCGATTTCACATGTTTTTTGTATTCATTAAATACAACAAGGTTTCTTGGGTTTCGTCTTCTCTTTTTGTTTTTGACTACAATTCAAGGCAAATAAACGTGTTCAGTCAAAAACAAATATTTAACAGATTGCATGCTACAACAACAACAACAAGTGCAACAACAGACAACGTCAGACGACAGATGATAATCCGCTGAATATTGTTTAAAAATAAACATTTTTGCCAGTCAAGCAACAACAAACCGGATTCCCACATGCCTCGTTGCTCTCCGGTATTTCTACACATATGTCTACATATATGCATATATATATAAATATATATATGTTTGCTGATATTACAAATCATGTAACGCTGTCGCGACGTCTGCCTGACGTCTGCAAAAGCGCAAGCTGGCGAGGGTGGCTGAGGGGTGGTTGCTGCGGGTAGCGGCGAGTTGGGGGAGAGGTGGAGGAGGAGGAGGAGGAGGCGTTGAATGTTGGAACTGCCGCTGAGAACACAGCCATTCATCATTTTCATGGAGGGGCACAGTTGATGGACGGATGTGTGACGACTTTTCCTCGTTATAAAAATAAAGCAAATGGCGCCAAATGCATTTCAGAGGCTGCTGTAAATATTTAGTTGGAAATTAAATAAAAACTGCTGCAAATGCTTTGATGATGTCGCCGTCTGCTGTCATTTCACGCCCCACACGTGTCGCGGTCAATGAAGCATATTGCAGATGCTGCCGCTGCTACTGCTGTTGCTGCCACAAAGACGCGCCACGCGTCATGCAGCAGACGCACAACTTGACAAGCAGCAGGAAAAGAACTTCACTCGACAACTCAGGTGTGTTTCACTCACGCAGCAGGAAACGGACGTGCGACGTGCCCAACTGTCCAAATGCTTATCAAAACTCTCCACAGTTGATAGCGAGCCCCTCCCCCAAACTGGGTACTATTATCTATGAAATGCATTTGAAGACGCTGTGTCATGAGTTTGTTATTTCCTTTAGTGGGTCAACATCATGCTGAATCAGCACAGCAAGAAACAACCAAGTAAGCAATTAGCGACTTGTGTTAGCCGACTGCATTATACTCTATACGCAAAACAAAACTAAAAACAGAGAATCACTTTTGGAATATTAAAGCAGGCTAATCGGTAATTTACCTACTCAATTCAATTGTTTTCTATAAAATAATTTGGAAATTAATTTTATATTGTTTAGTTTGCAACTTCAATTTTAAATTATTATGTCTTAAGACCTTTTTAAAAAAATGTGTACTGTGTTAGTCACAACATTTGATGATTCATTTCTGAAAATTGTGGCAAATATAGAATACTAAGTTTTATCGCTATGCCAACCCAACTCGCTGATAGACATTTGTATGCATATGAGTACTTACTGAACTTGAATAGCATCGTTGAATATATCGTCTATATATAATGATGTAACGAAGAGAGACAAAGGAACTAAGTCTAGGACAAACCAGATGATTTGTAGACAGCTATAATTAGACACGAATTTAGAGAGTAATATTCAAGAGGCCCCCAACTAATAATAATAAAGATGAAATTTTAAATCGCTCTTAATTCTCGAAATGAATACAAATTTCATATTAAGTTTGAAATATTTTGAAAATATTTAATCGCAAAATAAGATTTTCTTTGAACTTAATCTCGTATGAAACCAAATTGAATTTATAAAAATATATATTTAATGCTGAACTTTTAACTTATATACTGTTTTACCCATCAAGAGCAGTGTATGCGTGCAAGAAGGACGGAGAGTGTTAGAGACTACAACAGAATTTAATTAAGAACTGTTTTTATTGTTGTTCTGTGTGTGTGTGTGTGTGTGGTATGTGTGGCCAGGTGCGTTTTTATACATATGTGGCAGCAGCAGCAGCAGCAGCTGCAAAGAGATTACGAAGACCCGCTGCTGTTGCAGCACAACAGTTCCAGATCCACGCCGACTTGGCCACATCCTTTGCGCATGCGCGCGCATTTACAATATGCGGGCCACAAACAAAAAAAAAAAACAATATAATAAAATGGGAAACAAAGCGCCCAAAATGCATTTAATGCCGTTCTATCTACCTCTCTCTCTCTCTCTTCTCTCTCTTCTCTCTCTGTCTCTCTCTGTCTTTATATTCGCTTGACTGGCTCAACTGCTGCACTCTTCTGCTCCTGCTTCTGCTTCTGTTGCTGTTTGGGTTTTTTTGCAGCTGCCGCCGTCTTTGGCATTTTGAGTGTCGCTTTGTTTTGTGGTTTTCGGTTTGTTCTCTCAGCCTCAACTGTTGCCAGCTCCTACAATATTCTCTTGACAATTCTGTTGTTAGGCATTTCATAACTCTTGCCAGCCAGCTACCACAAAGATGAATTTGGTCACGGCAAACTGCACATTGAGTCTAAGCCGAGCTGTGCCACAGGGGCTGGCCACAAAACTGTATAAAGCGATTGTAGATCTTGATCGGATTTTATCTACATATATGTTTGACTTTCAGTTACCCACTCTTTTCTTTATCTGCCAGTTCAAACTTAAGAGCTGCTTGTCTACAGTTAAAACAATTAGCATGCCACTTATCTGATCATAACAAAAGAACCCTTGAAATTCTTACGGACAACTAAAGCGTGACTTTAAGGCTAAAACACGACAACTTATATAGAGTATATAGCATATGATTACTGCATAAATTACTATTTACTGATTTGCTGATTTAAGTGTAGCTGTAATCCAAAACTATTTCATTCCAGCCGTTTTCCAGCCATCATTTACTAACTGATTATTTTTAACGACTTTAAAAACGGAATTTTTCTTTTATGTTTAATCGGAAGTGAGTTGATTTATAAGAAACGTTGTCACTTCAAGCTGATACAAAAAAAAAAGATTATAAAATACGACTGATATTCGGGTACGGGGTTTCCATTCATGAACAGCTGATATGAGCAAAAATAATCTAGTGGATTGCAGTAATTCCCCGAGTTGCATTCGTCATTTGTAATAGTTAACTGTATATCTTATCTTATATACCCCCTCACTGCTGGCTGCTAATAAAGAGTACAAGTAACCCAAACTTTGTGCAACCAAATAAGTTTGCTCTTGAAAGCACACGAAGCTCTAAACTCACGATCCTAACTCAAGGCAATGTTAATTGTAATTTTGTTAGCTGACCTCTTGGCCAAGTCAGTGGTATATGGTAGTATCGTAGTATACATGTTGGTTGTACACATTTATATCGCTGTCACTTTCAGTTTTTGAAAGTGTGTCTTCTGTTTTGAGTTACGGGTTTCGTTTATGTTAATTTAAATGATCTTTCAGTTTTATACATGTATACATAAATACAAACATATGTGTAGAAAATTACGAAGCACCTTTTAGAGGTCAATTAGCAGATCTCAATACAAAATAAAAATAATATTAAAAAAACGAAACGAAACGAAACCGAGTACAAGGCAAACCGACAACAAAATTGTGAGATTGACAGCACATTCTTCGATATGGCAAACAAGCCGCTTAAACTTTAAACAACAACGATGGCCATAATAGTTAACTTGGCCGAAATGGTTGTCGCTGTTAATGTTGTTAATGAAACCTACATTGGGTCTCTTAATGAGCGCCACATTTGTTAATCGATCGAACTGCCGAACTGACGAACTACTTTTGGCATTATTTTTTTTGGTAATATCATCTACTTACCTAGTTAATGAAAGTTAATCCAAAAATTGCCTCTACACTGTTTTTGCTGCGCAACGTTGTTGTTGTTCTTGTTGTTGTTGTTGTGTATTTGGTATATTGGTATATTTTTAAGACGACGACATCCGCTGTTCAAATATATATATCTTTCAAATATATATTTATATATATATATATATGTATTGATATGTACGTGCTCGGTTATTTGTAATTTGTTTATGAATTTCTTTTGTTTATGGAACTTCCTGCACGGAATTGCCAATGCAATTTGAGTTGTTGTCGTTGAATTTATAATATATGTGCATACATATAAAATGTTGTTCTCTTTTCTTTTTTTGTTAGCTGTTTTCTTGTTGTTTTTCGCGAAAATAGAAATTGCACTCGCTTTCGCTTGGCTTTTGTCTGTTTTCTCCAGCTGTATGTGTATCTCTCTCTCGCTCTGTATCTGTCTCTCTCGCTCGCTCTTTCGCTTTGTATCTATGTATGTTTTCACTAGTGCACAACAGGGTATGGGGGGGGGACTCTATCACACTTTTCAGATATTTGCAGATTTCACAATTTGCAAAAATGTATCTCGCAGTTGCAAACAGCTGGCGCTTAAGTATTTCGCGCTCTGAACTACTTTTCTATGTGCTTGGCTCGGGTTTCGAAAGTTTTGTTGTTGTTGCTGTTGTTTCTGTTGCTGTTTCAAATTGTTGCAGCGTTTTCAACTTCAAGTTTCTTTAGTTTTTGCTTTTTCACTTAACACAAAATTCCAGTTTGCAGCTGCATTGGATTTTCTTGCTGTTATTGTTGTTGTTATTGCGTACGAGCGTATCTGCGTAATTCAGCGCTACGTTTGTATTTTGTATGTTGTACAGTTTGACAGTGTTATTGCGTTCTGTGCACGCGCACTTCACGTTCTCAACTGATTGCGATCGTCGCCGTGCATCGGGTTTTGTTGCCTCAGCCAGTCACGCTCTCTCGCACGCTCTCTCCACCACCAGCACGCTCTCTCTCGCTCTCGCTCTCTTTCTCTCCCTCTCATGCACAATCAGCTAGCCGCTCTTTAACGCTCTCGTTGTGATAGTGACTATCGCTCTCAGTTACACTCGCCTAAATTGGGGTGGCAATTTAAATTTTTTTCATTTATATGTTATTTGTTATAAGCGATTCAATCAATTATTTTTTTAAAAACTATTTTAAAGTTAAATAAGGTGCTGCAATATATTCTTTTAAATATGTAAATATGTATGCATATATCATATATATATTATATATATGTATATATAGTTTAATTTAATTTAGAATTTAATTACTTATTTTTGACTTGTTAAGTTTTTTATTTAAACTAATTTGTAATATATTTTTTTAATTTATTGTATAAATTCTCATAATTCTCACTTTATTTAATAAATTCTCATAATAATCCTTTTTGTTGGCAAATGATTGCTCACAGTGCACAGCAGTTAATACGCTGAGCTGACAGCAGTGGACACATATTTAGATCTTATTGTTAGAGAAGGGCACAAAAACTAATCGCTGGTTTTTCATTCATTGAATGCAGAGCCCGCATTGTTGGAACTTAAAACGCTTAGGTCATGTGAAAATGGTGAATCGATTTTTGTTTGTTTGTTGCGAACTCAAAACTCCAAAACTCTTGATTGAGATACAAATCGAACTAATGGCCAATGGACAGCTGGCTTTCAGCAGTAATTATGACTTAGATGTGATATGCATAACTCCAGGTATTTTCCGGCTTTAGGTTGTAGCTTAAATTGAAAGCAAACTTCCATATGGATAGTTTCAGCTTACATCTTTCTTTTCAATTTGTCATTTTCTTAGAATATAATTAGTATAAATTACTTAGATTTTCCATCATTCCATAAGACCCACTTCTGATTCTCTGCACACATTGCTTAAATATGTATTTGTCTATTCGAACTCTGAACCTTTCTGAATTGTCAAATTTGGCCTACACCTAAAGTGACATTATTCGAATTTCATATTAATCTTCACTTGCCTTTTTCCCTTTCCATTTCCATTTCCTCAGACGTTGACAGTCGACAATTTATCAACTCGCACTTAACTTTCATTGAAATATCTTTTGTACATATTAATAAACGATTCAAGAAGCAATGCCAACAATTTCAGTAGCCATCACGTGCCGATGTGGGGGCAATTGCTTGTGTATATATATATATATATATATGTATATATATATGTTTGTGTGTTGACTAATTATGCCGCCTAGACGACGAGTGTAATTACAGGAAATCCCTTTTCCTTTGGCTGCTCGCATATTTGAATGCGCGACTTCCTTTTCAAAGTGACAGGCAAAGGATCATTTATTTGACTAGCTGGGCATTGTCTGCTTGAGGTTTTCTGATCCTGCAGCATATGTTGAGGCATACATACACACATATGTATATCAGCTAGCTAAGTGCCAGAATCCTTTCATCAAACATTTATAGACAAGCGTGAAGTGCAATACTCGAATTACGCAGCCTTTTTGGATTGTTGTAGTTTCAGTGGAATACACAAAATAAAAATAAAAATGAAATAAAATAAAATGTAAAAGAAACCGAGTCGCGCCCTCTGAAGCTGCCCCTTGACGGTGGTTGCACAAGGCACGAGGCAGCCACAGGACGCGCGTCCTGTGTTCATGCAGTTCAAATTGCAGCAGCTGCTGCATTTCCAATGAAATGATCTAAGCAGGCAGCAGCTACGCAATTATTGCTATTGGTTTTTCACTTAAGATTGCACCTTTGTCTCTCTCTTTCTCTCTCTCGCGCTCTCTCTGTCTATCTCTTTGTATCTGTATCTGTATCTGTAACTCCATCTGTAGCTGTATCTAATGTCTGGTTCTTGGCTCGTCCTGTCGCCGTCTGCTTTGAAGTCTGCTCGCCTTTCGAGTGAAAGAGCAGTTTTTTTTTTGGCTGTTGTGTGGGCCAGCAACTAATGGCTTGTTTATCGGTCACATCGATCGCGGGCCAAATAAATTAAGTGCTTTAATTGGCTGCCTAATTGATACGCGGCGTCTCTCAGCCTAATGCTTATAGACGATGCGTGACCAGATCCTAGCGACCTGATTCCCAACTATTCGAAATCTGTGGGCCAATTGTTTTGTGAGCCGATTTGGTTTGATCCTCATCACACACACACACACATCCTGCCGCTTAACTAGTTACAGTTAATCCTGCTCGCCTGTCATCCTGTCCACACACGCACACACATTCCAGCTGCCGTGCCTCCAATTGCATTTTTGCTATTGTTTCGCACACAACAATAAAATATAATACAATACATGTAAAAATGCCAGCATTCTTCTGGCTCACACATGATAAGCATCGACAGGAAGCCGGGCCAGCGGCATTGGCCAAAAAGGATGTTTGCTTAGGCGCAGCAAGTAATTTTCAATTCCAAATTCTTTTGACTGTCCTCTGGTACGTGACTTTGTGTAGCTTGTGCGTTAATATTCAGCATTTCAATTTACAATATTTGTCGTCTCCATGGACTATTTGCTTAGCGTGTTTATTTTCAATTACGGCCAACTGTGCTGACGCATAATTCGATAACTGTGTTCGAGCAAAGGAAGTGAACGCTTGACACGATCCCGATATTAAAAATTATATATAAGAACGTGGCAGCTCACAAGAAAAGAGCAGAGAACCTTCGTAGACATGACCATGGTCAACCTATGAATGAGACTCTTTCGAAGAGAATAAGAAAAAATCTAAAATTTAAAATTCCAAAAAGTCTTGACTCATCATTTTTCAAAGCAGAATTGATTAGATTAAATTAATAATTTAATCAATCTCTAATGATTTAGAGTAAAATTCCAAACTCAATGTATCTAGATTAAACAATTGCTTTAACAGCAGAAAATTATTTTCATTTTGTGAGCAGTATATAAAAATTATACATTTTCTTTTACACTCAGAAAAAATCTAGATGTAATATCGAAAATAGCTCTACAGCTCGAAAAATGTTCTGCTTTTTTCAGATAATTTATAAATTTATAAAAATAAAAATAAAACATAAAAAGAGAATGGGTTTTCTTATATTTATCTGAAATATATATCTTAATGATAAAACAAGTAGAACAAATCTTTTCTGATATGCTGATATAAAATCACGGGCTCAAACCGACGTAAAATCAACATTTTTTTCTAAATTAAATTATATGATTGTTTATGTGAAATTTTCGCATTAATGTTCAATACTAATATAGATAAGAAAAAAGTTAAGTTTAAAGTTCGAGTTTTGTAAGCATATAAAAAACTCCTTGGAAATGAAATGAAATTTTAAAATATTAGAAAAATATGTCCTGAACAAAACTTTTTTTTTTTGGAAAGCTAAACCTTCCGTTTAAGAAATATTTTTTTAACATTAAAGGGAGTTACCCTTGACGCCAAATATATGGCGATTTCCTGCTGAGTGTAGGCGCTTGTCAGGCAGCGATATATATTGCAGCTGGCAATCGAAATAGGGGCGTGTGCCGCCCATTTATCAAATTCCAAATATAGTTCGAGCACCAGTCAAACATTTTAGGGATGCCCGCCCAATCAAATGTTATCATAAGTACCAAAAATCATTTTGTTTGTGCATGTGTGTGTTTGTTTGTATGTGTGTGTTGGTCTATGTGTGTGTGTGTGTGTTGGTGTGTGTGTGTCTTCCTATATATAGTTATAGTTGCAGACTGTAGCCACCCTCGCCTAAACGATTTATGGCTTAAAGTAAATTTCATATACTACTGTGCCTGCTCGAGTCATTAAAAATGCACCAAAAATATACATTAAAATGAATTTTATGCTCTTGTCTCGCTGTGCTTAGAGGGGGAAGAATGAATTCCTGGCTAGTCAACGTATAGCCAGCTAGCTAGCTAATCCTAGGCAGGGCTGTGGACTCAGTTTTATTGGCACTTTCCCGGACTATAAATCAATAAACAGATGTGTCATAAAGTTTTCAGCGTTTTTCCACGCAACGCGTGTTACAATCGGGAAGGCGGAGTCTGTGGGATGGAGGGGCTGGGATAGTGGGTTGTTAGTTCCTGTTTGGCTGGGAATACTTTTTAAAAACTTGCGGTAATTTGTTGGCTCATCATAAATACATACGAACATAATCGTCTGTCATTTAATGTTGGCAGCTGGGCTCATAAAAGCAATATATATTTATATATATATATAAGAAAAAACGGCCATTAACACCAATTCTTGTGGACCTGCCCCAGCTCAATAGAGATCTCACTCTCCCCCCACTAAAGCCGGGGACAGTAGCAGCAAAAACGTAAAAATCAATCGCTCCACAAGCGAAACGAACTAACCGTAAAAAAGCTGAACAAAAAAAACGCTCGCTCGTAAAAAGAAACCAAAACAACAACAAAATTCACAAGACATTCAAATGCCACACAAAACGTAAACGGAGAAACCCCTGCCAGAGATCTGATAAAAAAAAAGAAAGAAGACTGAGCGAGAGAGAGAGAGGAGCGATAGATAGAGAGAGAGAGAGAGAGAGAGATAGAGAGAGATAGAGAGAGATAGGGCTGTGAGTAGTGGGCACAATGGGAAACAAGCCGCACAGACTTCCGCTTTTATTTCATAAATTCGGATTAAGGCATTTTCAAATGATAACAATGAAAATAAATACAAAAAAAAAAACAACAACAACAAAAAAAACAGAACCCAATCTGGAAATGCGCCGTGAATCTGATTAACGGCAACTACACAAAACAACAACAACAACAACAATAAGAAGAACACTAAAGCTGGCCACGACTCGGAAATGTGTCACGTAAATGGTTTGTTTCCAAAGTAAACCCACAACATGCCCAAGAACAATCACAAGCAACAACAACAGCAACAGCAGCAGCAACAACAGCAGCAGCAACAGCAAAGCTCACAAATTGCTGTAAAGATGAGGCATTTAAGAACTGAAGATTCATTGTGTGGCAATTGTGGTGCCACACGGTAGCCCATGTAAAGATAAATACATTTGTTCAAATAGAAAACAGCTGATAAAACTGCGTTGCCAAAGTTTATCGTCTTTCGAAATTGTGCAATCTTTTCAACGCTGCGGAAGTGTCTGTCATCAGATAACTGTAAAGATATTTGATCAAGTTGTGTAAAATTAGATCACTTTGATATTATAATTGTGTCGTGCATATAATAAATATATATATTCCTAATCAGCAGCACAAGCCGAGTTGATATAGCCATGTTTGTCTGCCTGTTGCTATGCAAATTAGTTCCTCACTATAGCACTATATATTATATAGCTGTCATAGAAAGGATCGGCCAAGAGATGAGTTCTTTTGCACAAAAGTATTTTATTTAGTAATATATCTGAACTAAACTTATTTAATACACCTACTCTTATGCACCTCATATTTAGCTAAACAATTAACATGATCGGATTACTATATCCTATAGTTCCCACAGGAACAGTACAAACCCTTTTTTAGGTACAATTTTAACATGAAAATCCAGCCAGAATCGCTTTTTGGTAGACATCAAACTCTAATTAAAAAGCCCTGGATTTTGATATATAATATATAATTTGAACACATCAATCGGATAAATTTTAAGAAAGGTGCTTGATTCTTACCTAAAAACACTTTTTGAAGGTATAATTTTAACACCAAAATCGAGAATCGAGCTTTTAACTTTAATTGGAGTATTTATCTGCAGATCGAACCACGATTAAAATTATCTATTTTTTTAAAATCAGATCACTTAATTAGTTATTATATAGAAAAGTTATAGTTCAACTCGGATGCTGTTTTTATCTCATTCCAGTCTAAAAATTCCAACTCCTTAAGAAGCATCCTCGGCAAATAGATTTACATGAATTTTTTAGGCTTACGAACACGTTTCGCAAACATTTGCTCAAAATCGAGGCAAACATGAACAATTGCACTTCCTGCACAAACGCATCCTGTATTATTTACAGCACATGGGCTTAAGCCAGGACACGATAGAACAGGACAGGTCGGGGTCGGGGTCGGGGGGCACATCATCTGTTGCTGCATGGCCCAAAAATATCGAGACCGTAAAATTTACGAATGATGAGCGGAAACGCAGCAAAGGCGCGTTCTCTGTATACAAACAGAGAATCGAATAACCGAGAGAGGGAGAAAGAGAAGAGAGACAGAGAGAGAGAGAGACAGAGAGAGAGGGCTGATTGTAAAAACAAATGTTGGTAAACAACAAAAACAAGGAAAAAGGATGTCCTGCTGCATGTCCGCAGCAGTTAAGGGGCATCAGCGAGTGTGGAAAAGTGCGTGTTGTGCCGGTTGCAACATTAACATTTTCCTTGCGCAGCAGGACATGTGGCCAGTGGGCAATTAGATGCTCGTCCACAGTGTGAAAATGCACAAGCAGCAGCAGCAGCAGCTACGCAGGAAGCAGCTCAACGCGCCCATTGTGCGATCACGTCGAGCCACTGCCAATGCCAATGCCAACACAGGTACACATATACAACATGCCGCACAGTTCCTGCCTGCTTGCAACGGGCATTGTGTGCAACGCGCTGCCCAAAAATATTGCTGGTGATTAGTGACTTTGCGCCTGGGCGAAATGGTGATGAGGAAACGCCTGTGGCGTTAATTGTTGAAGGCCGTTTGATTTGCGCCGCTAAGAAGTTAATCTGGGCCAACGGAAGCGGAAGCGGAAATACCAAATGCAAAATCCTTTAGCCGTACATAGTTCGAATATCCTTAACTAGAGAAAACAAGTGAGAATGGTCTAGTCGAGAGAGTGCGCGACTTGAAGATACCCTGAAGCCAGTTTTTAACTCACATAGCAGCCAATTAAATGAAAGAAGTTCTTATTAAATTATATTATTAATAAAAAAGAAAAGTTCTTATTAAAATATATTATTAATAAAAAATATTATTTATGTGGCGCCTGATGATTGTGTAATATGATCAATATGAAAACATATTGTGGGTCTATGCTTGGGTGATTTTCCTCCGAACTTGTTTAAGATTATTTTGATTTTAATTCATCAATAATTCAGTTGGTCAATAATATGTTATAGTTCTGCCTTTAAAATAGTATTTTTACCGCTTTCGGAAATCGATATGTATCAATAATAATAATAATTCTAATAATAGCAACAATAATAAATAGAATAATAATAATAATAAAACAGTTATAGATAAAATGAAATAAATTCGTTGTAAACAAGAACTTATATTCCAAAATGGCTCTTATAGTCGGACAGGTGATCAAGAATATATGTTCCTTATCGGGCCGAAGGTAACTTTATATGTAACTTTTTTACAGAGCCATCTTAGCGATCTTAACCATTTCCAATGTGTTCAATACAATAAGGAATAATATTTATACTTTTACAAATATTTCCTACTACTAAGAAATATATTTCTGAATATAATTTTAATTAATTTTAATTTTAAGAAAGATTTTTCGTATACTTAGAAAATATTTCTTAAAACCAGAACATATTTTAGCTTTTAGGACGATTCCAAATTTCAGATCGATTTTTTATTTCTAAATGTACAAATTTAAATTATTTTTATTATTAACTTTATTATTAGTATTAGTATTATTATAAATAAATATAATTTACTCTAGTTTAATAATATAGTTTAATAATAGTAATACATTTGGAATAGTTTTGATTAGTACTTACCATTTATCGGTTGCATTGTGATATCATTACAATCCCAGGGAGTCTGTCTTTGTCCCGCAGGAATAGGATAATAATTATTTTTATAGCCTTCCCAAACACTACTTATAGAAGTAAATCTCACAATGCTTCCAACTTATACTTACGCTTATTCTGTTGAATTTAACGTTAAATTTATTCAAGCTATGCGATAATAATAATTTTATTTATTACAAACTATTTTATATATATTTTCAAGATTATATTTAACAGGAATTGAAAGAGTTGAATTTTTGCTTTACCGGTTTTATTATACTATTCGAATTTTGGATTATAGCTAAATTGTATTTTTGCGGAAAATTTGTTTCAAAAATTATGAACCACTACGCGATTGCCCAAAATTAAGCAATATATGTTCGCATACGATAACTGTAACTCATAAGTAGTCAGATACTATATCCGATCTATATATTGCGTAATTTTGTGCACTCACTGCCCAAACTGAAAACTGGAAGTACATCCAAAGCAATGCGTTGAAGTATGTGGATTATGCATCGCATCCTTGCTGAGCACATTCTCATGGAGCGTTGCTCCCGCTGCTGTCCGGACGAGGCTGCGCCGTACGAATTCCCCATTGGAGAGGAGCCTATACTTGAATGGAAGTTGCTGCGTGCCGGGTTTGAAGTGCGCCACAGTGTTGCATCCCTTGTTGCAGCTGCTTGCGCCCAACCTGTTTGCCTGCGAACGAGGTGTGGAATCACCGCCACCCATGCGACCCAGCTGCCTGAAGCAGGGGCAGCCACTGGCAGGTGACTTGGAGCTGGCAACAGCTCTGCTATCATTATTATTATTATTATTATTATCGTTAGCAGCAGCAGCAGACTGCCTGGATTGAGCACACTTGTTGGAGCATGGACAGCGAGCTCCATTGTTGACTGGCTGCGTGCAGCGATTAGCTGGGTTTCTATTGAGGCAATCATTCAAATTCGACTTGCCACAGGCACCCTGAGAGTTCTTGCTCATCGAGTGGCCAGATCCTGTCGATACGTCGGGCAGAAAGAATTTCTGTTTATTTGCCTGGTATGTTTCGGACCTGGGTTTTCCTTTGGGCCATTCCGTTGCCTGAGCCATGGATTTTCCCATGGCCTTTTCCTTGTACTGAGCTGGAACTCGCAAAGATGAGGCACGTGTATCTGAAGCATTTTTCCAGGCTTTTCCTGAGGTGAAGGTAGCTGTGGAATTATTCGCATTGCAACTCTTCTTGGACTTCTTGTGCTTTTCAGTGAATGAATCCATTTGCCTATTGTTTAGAAACAGTTCTAAAGCCTGAGTAATGAGTAGCAAAAGCTTATCGTTCGACTCCTGACACTTCCAGCAGTGGCCACAGTTACTGCTACTGCTGACAGTTGGTTCACACTTGAAACGCTGATCATTGACTACAGTTTGTCGCTCCGGGTAATCTACAGCACAGTCCACAGTTAAGAGGAATTACTTATTTTTATTTATACTGTTGATTGCCACAAACATTTAATACACTTGGAATAGTTTTGATTAGTACTTACCATTTATCGGTTGCATTGTATTTTCATTACAATCCCGGGGAGTCTGTCTTTGTCCCGCAGGAATAGGATAATAATTAGTTTCATAACCTTCCCAAACACTATTTCCTGGTCCTTCATGTAATAAAATATACTTATAGCAATAAATCTCACAATGCTTTCAATTTATACTTACGCTTATTCTGTTGAATAGAATCATCATTGTATCCATGGCCTGTCTGACCATTCTGTCCAGGACCTAGAGACAAATTTATATTTGAAAAACATATAATTTTCGTTTTCTAAATATGTTTTCGAAGGCATTCAGACTTACAACTATACTGTTCCTCTCCATAGTTGTAGATGCGGTTTTGAGTATGGTCATATTGCACTTGTCCCACAGTCGTTGGAGAATTGGGATTCATGGCCTGTTGATTGGTTGTGATTGATCCGGCACTATTTGTGCTATTCCGCGGAGCTCTTGGGGAGAAAGCTCCTGGATCTTATTAAACATTAATTGATTTCTAGATTATGCCTACCTATAACCGTGAAAATCTGAAGAATCATCGTGATTGCTATCATAGGTGTTGTTGGTATGGTTAGCTGGTTGCCCACTGCTACTCTCCGATGCTCTAATTGGAGAAGGCTCTTGGATCATATTAAACATTAATTGATTGTAGTATTATGCTCACCTCAAGTCATTTATATAATCATTGTGGTTGCAGTCATAGCTGTTGTTGGTATGGTTAATTGGTTGCCCATTGCGCTGGAGACAGGTAAGCTCCAAGGCTGAAGTCAGCTGATCTATTAAGAGCCTACTCTCAGAGTCATGCAGCACAATAATTTTGAAGGGTGTCGGTTCATAAGAGATGTTAATGGAATCCGAGTTGGGCTGACTCTGGCAGTCGCCGAGTGCAGTTAGGATCTTGTCATTGCACCTGCCACAAATCCAGTTTTGACCATCGGGTGGCAGGTCAATGGGAATCTCATACTGACCGCACAACGGGCACAACTCACAAGAGTTGCCACCCAAGTGGCGCACCAGAGGATTCAAGGTCATCCTCGAAGAAACGCTGCTACCGTTCACCTTGCCAAGCACAAACTGAGTCCTGACGATGGGATTTATGGGTGCTCGGCTGTGGGTAGGGAGCTCTTCGCTGACTCTTGGTCGCATTTCTCGCTTATCGCTTGGGGCTTCAGTGTAATCCGAGTTGCAGTCTGCAGCCGGCTTCTTGCATTTGGATTTGTTGTGATTCATTCCAGACTCAATCGAGCTTGTGCAGTGGCTTAACATTTTTTTGATTCCAAAACGTTTCATATTTGTACAAATTTCGATTAGGTTTTTGACAGCATTGGCTATGCACCCATTGTCCACGTCTTGGCATTGAGTAAGCAATTGGAACACAATCGCAATCGCTATTTATCGACCTGTCCGAAACTTACAGTGCGTCTATCGGGCGTAAGACCCTTTAATTTTTTCATACACTGCCATTTGTTGGGCACCACAAAAGCCGAGTCCTTTGGTATCGAACTCTTTTGCACAATGGGTCTCAGCATATTCTTGGCAATTGTGATCAGTGAAACGTGACTTGGATCTTCAGTCTGACTATGCCTACTATGCGGTGTGGTGCGCACTGTCAGAAAGCTGCCCCGGTAGGATTGGAGTTTATTTTTGCTCGAACCAACATCGGATTGTGGATTTGGAAAATATTGCGGCCGCTTTGTTGTGAACATTTTCTGGGGCAATCTGTGTCTAGTTCCACCAGCTGCACTAGTTATCCGAGCGGTTTCTTCACTTCTTTCTGCCGATGCTTCCCTGGCTTCGAGTGTTCCTTGCTCTTTATACTCATATTCTTCGGTATTTGTTTTGCTTGTTTCAGATCCTCCTGGTTCGGAAGTGTATTCGCGTAGATTTTGGTGCAGCTCAGTTGAGACTCTACTGCCTGCTGTTCTGCTGAGCTTAGCTGTGTTTACCCGTTGATTTGCAACTGGCATTTTGGAGGACCGGATCGATTGCAGCCTATTCTCAGCAGTACCTCCTTTGTGATTCGACGCGTGTAGAGACCTGGAGCGGACGTGTCTTCCAGTTTGTGGCACGACATCGCGTCGTACTGCTGATGCTGCAGTTTTCCTCAGTTTTCCTGGCTGTGAGAGCTGCCCGGTAACATTTTGTGCCTCCTGCCTGGAACGTGTGGAATTCCGGGCTTGGGTTTGATTACTCCTTCTTTCGCGACCAGCGGCTATCTGTGGACTTTTTGTGGCACGACTGCCACCATCCCTAACCATTTTAACCCTGACGTTTCTGGTACCTTGCGAACCTTTGGCCAATGGTGTTAATTTGCCGCCAGTACAGCGATATCCATTCGATTCTTCGAGCCTATTTGTGGGAATTCTTAGTCCACAGGGATTCGCCTTGGGTATGCGATGTAGCCTCAACTAAGGGAAATTCAATTACCTATTTATACCAACGAAGTAATTAATTGTTTAGTTGCTTACACTACTACCCGAAATCGTGCTTAGCTTCAGCGATCCTCTTCGGCTCTCTTGTGAAAGCTAATGAAAAGTTAAAACATATAATTGTTATTGTTTAGTAAGTCAGTACCGTAACCGACTGCGAAATACTCTGTTATCATTGCTAATACCATCTGATAAGAGGTTTCGCAGAACATTGTGGGTGTATCCAATAATTATCGATATTTTTATGGAGAATCCTAGTAATCTTCCCTACAAGTTTAGCTGTTGATAAAAGCTTTGTGCATTTTATTAATTTTATGGCGGAACTGGGAGGAGTTTCATAGTTTCCTAGTTCGGTAACCTTAGCTCTTAAATTGCAAGAGATATAAGCATTTGGGAATTTTGGGTGCGGGAATGGACGTATAAGAAATAAATATTAGAGAAGGTTCCTAGTAATCTCCCTTCCACGTTTGTGGGCGGGGAAACAATAATTGGAGGATGATTTTCTTAATCTACCTTTCAGGTTTGCTAACTATAGCTCTTAAATTGCTTACGTGCTCTGGAAGTCACCAGTTAGCCACCTCCTAAATTTTGAGACTGTATCCTCAAAACAATTTATACTTTTAGAAATATTGCTTTTGACGATCATGGAAGCAGGTGTGGCTACATTTTTTATCGATACTTAAAGGTGGTTGGCGGGATTTGATGACTCTAGTTCAAGAACTGCGAAAGATATAGCCATTTCCCATTATCAGGAGCGAGGGGCGAGGTAGGCGTGGCTTTTGCCAATCTTTACAGGACATCGCCAACAATCTACCAACTAAATTTGACGACTGTAGCTTCAAAATTGTGGGGAATATGTGGACCTATCGATTTTATATTATCGATCTTATCGATTTCCTAGCCTATTGGTCTATAGGCATAGACCAGTACGTGTTCCAAGTTTTAAGATGGAGGGACAGCAGGACGGACATTGCACAAAACCGATATACTCTAAATACCGTCGATAACAGAGTATAAAAATGGAATTTTTGGTTGACTACTCACATAACTGCTGGGATAGGCTCGGAAATGACTTGGGTTGCTTCTGGACATGTGACCCATCCGCTCCTGTGCAACAAAGTTCAATTGAAACGAGAGCAGAAGATTGGTAAATGTTAAACTTACAACTGGTACTGAGTCGGAGCCTGCGCCGGAGCCTGCGCCGGAGCCTGCGCCGGATCTGCCATGTCTTTTGGGGCTTGACATGTTCCTCACTGATGGACGAAGTGAATTTAAGTACGAATGTGGCACAAAATTTGAGCGCTGATTGGTATTGGTGAACCGTGGCAAGCCGTAGGCTGGGCACAATCTTGGTTGTTCCTTCCGTCGATCGTTGCGACGGCTCTGCGTAGCCTGCTGAGATTTGGACGAGGGTTGCGTCCTGCTACAATTGGGGCATTTACTCGGCTGCTGCTGAGCGTAGTCCGATTTCCGAGGGGTCCTTTGACGAATGGGTTGACTTGATTCGGGTGTTAGGCACTCACAGTCAGGCTTAGGGCTCTTTACGCGCTTTTTGCATCCACCCGGGCTGGGCGACTGCCTAAGGCAACCACGGGACTTGACCACCAACGGATTGCGATGCGACATGGCCTTAAAGTCCTTGTACTTTACATAATTTGATGTCTCCGTTGTTGCCACTGGCAGCCGATTGGAGCGAGACTCGGGAGACTCGTAGCAGACGGGGCAGCGAGCAGGTGGCGCTTTACGCTTCATCGAAGGCGGCTCACAAAATAATTCGTCTTGTGGTTCGTCGATGTGTGGTGCATTGCGTGCTTCGTTGCATGGTGCTTGGCATGGTTCCCTACGTGGTTCGCTGCGTGGTTCGCTGCGAGGTTCGCTGCGTGGTTCGCTGCGTGGTTCGCTGCGTGGTTCGTTGTATGATTGCCTGCGTGGTTCGTTACGAGATTCGATGAATGGTTGCCTGCGTGGTTCGTTACGAGATTCGTTACGTGGTTCGCTGCGTGATTCTTCATGGTAAGCTTCATAGCGCTGTTGGGGCTGCAGTTCCTCTCGCGGCTTGGCCAGAGACAGCTGGTAGCAGTGTTCGCACATTAATTGGGATTTTTTTGGACGTGGTTTTCCCGGTGCCTCGAAATAGGATTCGCAGCGAAATTCAGGCGGTCCTTGCGGGTATGCTGCAGACTTGCGCTTGTCACAGCAAGATTGGTAAGCCGGAGAATAGGTCCGCGCTGACTGCTCGTGGCGAACATCTCGAGAACCCGATTGAGGTGCTTCGGTTAAGGAACTTAATTCGGAGCAGTAGTCATTGCGAGTCCCGGAGCGAATTCCGGCATGCGGTTCAGCGTGTGTCCTGGAGCGTGTTTCGGCTTGCTGCTGGCAGCGACACTCGTAATGCGGTTCACTATTAAACTCGCGACGTGGTTGACGAGTCGCGTCTGACTTCATACGAGATTTGGGTGCAGATGTGGGGCGAGTGGTGCTGACAAAATTTCTCTGGTTGGCCGCACCACCACCCATTTCTCGACGCAACTCCAATAATCTGGACTGGCCACTAAGCGACTCACCACTACCAACGTTAGTCGAACCCAAGTGCAGCTTCAGGTGCGGTTGCTTCTGCTTTTGAGTTGTGTATTCGACCGGACAGATTCCAGCGATGCCAAGCTGGTAGGGCAGCGCCCTGGTATCAGCCATTTGGAGTGCAGTATTAATCCTGATTAAGCTTAAGGCTTACAGGCTTATCTGCCCTATCCTAATTCTTAGCCAGATAAAACTTTCAATTTAACAAACACTTTGACGGAGACGAATTAAACAAGGCAGCTGCGATCTTCAAACTAACATTTAATTTTGGATTCATCTGATATAGGAAAGCTATCTAGATAAACCCCTATATATCAACTGAAAATAAGATGAGAAAGCCATCTACAAATATATATATCAAATGAAAGTAACCATTGCCAACTTTAATGCACTGAGACTTTATTTCCACATAATATTCAACAAGTAGTTTTCAAATTTTATATTAGATATTCTAATTATTAAGCATGGATCGCAAATAAGTGCAAATCATAGTTGAAGATCAAGAAGCTATCTAATCTGTCCATGTCTTAACTATGCTGTGCCATTATCAAGGATCCGTGCAATAAGGACTTATGGCAACTGCATTTAGCTGAAGCTCAACTCTGTGGCACGGTTGTTTGGCAGTGGTTGCTGAAGATAGTGCCGATAGTGTCCAGTTTTGGGATTAGTTACAATCGCTGTTTGTTGGGTTAGCCAACTGTTGCCACCCAGGGAACGTCGGGAACGCGTTCGACTTGAATTGCGACTGGGCAGCCTGTTCCTCCTCTGGCCTTGATCCGGAATCTTGATAGCCTGTTGCTTGGGCCAGTGGAGCGGTCGTCGTGTTGCAGCTGCCAGGCATTGGCAGATGGGCAGCTCAATGTGCCGATGCCAACCGGAGGAGGTGCGTCTTCTGCGCCGAGGCTTTCGCAGTTGTTGCAACTGCGGTAGAGGATTGCACTCCGTTTCGTCCTCCTCGTCGGAGGTAACCATCAGATAGACGGAGTATTGCTTTTGAGACCCGGCACTTAAGCGTGCATCGTCGCTTAGCTTCTTGCTTTCGCACATTTGTGCCACAAGTTGCATGAGGGAGTGCCACAGCGGATCCGAGTCGGTGCCCCGCAACTTGTTCTCCTCGATCAGTTTATTCAGGTTTAATTGGCATTTGTTGCTGTTCGACTTCCTGCGACTTGTGTTGCTTGTGGCAGTTGCTGCTTGTGCGCGCTGTGGCAACTCTAAGTTAACTGCGCTTTCGTACTCTTGTAGTGCTGCCAGACTGTTGGACTGTTGCAGTGCTGCCAGACTGCTGGACTGTTGCAGTGCTGCCAGACTGCTTAACTGTGTAGCCTTATGCTGTGCTGCCAAACTCTCCAAAATGTTATGTTTACTCTGCTGCAGTCTGTTTAAATTCGGCGCTGTCAGCTGTGTTAACTTTGCGGCACAGTGTGGCAACTCTGTGCCAAGGATTTTGTGTAAATTCTGCAAATTGCTATCGATATCGGCAGCCAGGCAATTCAACTCCTGCTCCGTTGTGCTCAACGCGAGCTGAGCCGCAATTTGTGATTGGCTGCTGCTGTTGCTGCCACAATTTGCGAGTTGTCTGGCCTCGAGGCACATTTGCTTGGCCAGCTGCACATAGTTGAAATCAGCTGTTGGAATTTGCTGCTGCTGCTTTTGATTGGCTGGCTGAGCAACGGATCCTGTTGCGTTTCTCGCCTTAACCTCAAAATTGATCAAACTGCTGGCACATTTGCCAAAATTAAAGGGCATAAAAAAGCTTTTTGGTTTTGGTTTTTCTTGTGGTTGCCTTTGTGGCTTATGTTGCATGTGTTGCATGCGTAGCTGTTGTTGTTGTTGTTGCTGTCGCTTGATTTGATGCAGTTGTTCCAATTGTATGGCAATATCGCTTCTTGCTTTCCTCTGACGATTCTCAAAAGCTCGAATTGCCGATCGCTGCTGCTGCTGCTGCTGCTGCTGCCCACTGGAACGACACCACATGGGCAGCATAACGGCATTTGGCTGCGTTGGGAATTTCATTAAATTGCGCTGCAGTCGCTGCAATCGGGCGCTGTTGACTTCCAGCGGCGAGCGTGGAGCAGCGCTGCCCGCCATTTTGTTGTACATGGGTAGCAACGGCAACTGGAGACGGGAAGGCGGCATCAGCTGCTGGCAGGCGGTCATCGATTGCTGATTGGTCAAACCACCCAGAACAGCAGCTCGGCGTCGCACCATTTTCAACTAATTTGAGTGGGTTTCTTTTCTCGTTGCAGACTTCACTTGAAATTTATACGCTTTTGTAGACATTAAAAATTTCAAATACACAAGCTGTGGAGACATTTTTTTGCTCTTGTTTTTTTTTGTTTTTGTTTTTGCTTTGCTTTTGCGTTGACGCGCTAAGCAAAGGTCGCCGCACATCCAGCATCCAGTTGAAAGCTTTTCAGCATCCATTCAATGCGACGCAGAGCTTTCACAGCTGACGTCACGCATGCTTTTTTCGTGTTTTTTGTTTTTGTTAGTTTTTGCGTCATTTGCCGGTTCTGTGGAAGCAAATTCATTCATTGCTGTTTCACTTCCAGCGGAACTTCCAACTTCGAATGGAAGTGCGTTCGGCACTCACTCTCACTCTCTCCTTCACGCTCTCCCACTCACACAATGTTGAGAGTTGCACTGGAAGCAAATGTTATTTGCAGTTTTCAAGTTGATTTTTGTACTGCTTTTTTTTAGCATAAAGTAGGCGCGCAATTCAAACTGCTTCATTCGAGAAGCAACTATGAATGTTCATCTCATTTGACTTTTTTTCTCATAGAGCACCGAGCAAATTTCTTTTTTATTACTTGTTTGGTTACTAGATAGACAGAATTACATAAAAACGATAAAAACACGAAATTCCGTAAAAGATTTTTTACACACTGACCAAAATTATATTTAAACAAAAAATGGTGAGTGTTGGGTGTGTCGCAAGATTGTTGAGCCACCTGCAACTGGGCAACGGTTACTGGGTAAAGCGAGTGAATCCCTATTGGTACGAGGCGCGAGAAGTGCCGAAAACGCTGCTGAGCGAAAAAGAGATCCAAGAAACGCAAATAGATGACAAAAAAATGGCTAGAAAATGCCGCAAAGCGTATCCGTCGCCGCTATCAAGACAAGTGGCCCGCATGTTGTAGCATCAAAAATTAAACAGTATATATGCAAGAACTTCCTATTGAAATTTCGAGTGACTTTAATTAATTTAACTATATATTTTTAGGTGGTTTATTGCTTGTGGGTCTATGGTAAATTTAAGTTCAAATAACGCGCCATGGCTTAAGCTGGGCTGCCAACTTGGTGGATGAAATGCGTAACAGACGGCTCCACTGGTTAACAGAAAAACTCCTCCCATTAACATTTAAGCGTCATCGATCAAAATGTAAACTCAACACTGCTATGCCGAGTCTTGCTCTCTCCATCTCTCTCTGTGGCCAGTGTGCGAAAACAAGAGAGAAAAAGAAAGAGCGCAATGGCAAAATCAGTTGGTGCCGAGTTTTTGCTTCGTGAGCAGGTGGGCCGCGGAACGCTATATTGTCGTCGTCTAAGAATCGCCACTTAAACAACATGAAAAAAATTCCAATAGCAGCAGGGAAAAGGCACTCTTGATAATATAAATCGCCCACGCGTTCAACTTCATTGCATGCGACGAGGCAGCAAAAAAACAACCAACAACAGCAACGCGCACCAAGTGATAAGAGCAAGAATTAATACATATATATAAATATATATATATAAATTCATATATATAACAGAAATTCAACGTGAAAAGAAATAATATATAAAATAATAATATATATATATAAAAGAAAGCCAACGTAATTTGTAAGCATATAGCAAAAACACCCAATGAAATCAGACAAAGATTAAACAAAGTGTTTTCTTATTTGAATAGCATTTGTTATTGTTGCTGCGGCTGCTTTTGCTTTTGATTTGGCTGTGAGCTAGAGCAGGAGAGCTGCATTTACAGCGGCAACGAAGTTAAATTACATACACACATACACATGCACATACGTATTGTATGTATGTAGTTGTATGTAATTGCTCACATGATTTCTGCAACTGCGTGTGTGTGCATGGGTGTGTGTGTGAGTGTGTGGTGACATGCGGAAGCAAAAACATTCATGAATGGCAATTATGCTGCTGTTGCGGGCAACGTATTTTTTTCTTTTATTTTGCAGCCAAAATGACGGCAAAAACAACGTACGCTTTTCCACTTGGAAGTCGTGACGTTTTTCTGATTGCATACCTATATATATATGTATACATGTGTGTTGGTGTGTTGGTACGCGTGAGCGTGGCTGCGAGCGTGTGTGTATGTGTGTGTGTGTGTCACTGCGAACGTCATAGCAACTCCAGTAATACGCAAATAAGAAAAAGCTAATTGCTGTTGAGTGGTCTAATTGGACACCTTGCGCTTGACTTTTTTCTCTTCTGCTTCTTCTGCCACTACTTTGCACCGTTATCAATTGGTGTGCTTGCTCGCTCTCTCTCTCTCTCTCTGTCTTTGCATTTGCATGTGTGTGTGTGTGTATATGTATATGTTATTCGACCTCGACAAGTTTCGTTTTTGCTTTGTTGTGTATGTGTGTGTTTGTAACTGTCATCAGGCTGCTTGAAATTGTAATTTCTGCTGTTGTTGTGCAAATTTCCTTGACTCCTTCAACCTACACAAACACACGCACGTATACATATATATACTATATATATTTATATTACATACAAGCTCTCACTCACACACACACGCACACAGCAACCTGTCTGCCCCTTAACTGTTGCTGCGCCCCCGCCGACTACACACACATGCATATGCACTGCTGTTGCTTTTGCTTTTGCTCTTTCATTTTTGTATTTGCCTTCTGCTTGGCGCTTCTGGGCTGTTAGTGCTGCTGATGTTGTTGCTGTTACTGTTGTTGTTTGTCTGGCTTGGCTGCTGTGTAAGTCGACGTCGCAGTCGAAGTTGCGTTCGTTCTCCTAGCTTTTGTTTTTTCTGCTCATTTACTTTACTTGTATGTATGCTGTTTTATTTCTCTGTTTTTTTTTGTGCCCGCGCGACTTTTATTGTTGCTCGTTTTTTTGTTTTTCTTTTGTTATGCTGTTGGGTTTTTTAATCATTTCGCTTTTTGCCTTTTCTGATTTTGCTGTCGTTTTTGTTGGTTCAAGAAGCAGACAGCAGCAGCAACAAAAACAATGGGACAACTATTGCTTGCCTTAGTTATCAGCAGAAGCCAACAGATATGACACACATACATATATGTATATGTATGTGTATGTGTGTTTACATATGTTGTGTGTGTACTTACAGTGCTTGACATCAGTTTAACATCGGGCAGTCTTTAAGTGGCCGCTATGTTAACTGATCTCCGCCAATGTAATTGATATATTTTTAAACATTTTATTTGTGTATTTAACATGAATAAATTAATACAACATTATTATTAGTCCCGTTGCGGCCGTCTAGCCACCCACTTGCTCATTCTGAAGTGAGCAGCGCACATTGCTCGTATTAGTTTCGCTGCTGCCGTGTGACGTCTTTACAACTGGCTTCATTCGCCTCTCCTTCTCTGTCTCTATCTCCACATCTCTCCGTCTTTCGCTCAGCTTGCGTGCGTGCGTGCGTTGGAATATGTCAAGCATTTGCGCCCAGCTTCAAAAATCGCTTCCAATTTGGGAAGTTCATTCAGCTTTGATTCGATGATGCTTCCTTCCAGGCACAAGCACAGGTCGTCACCATTGCCGCAGCCGCATCCATTAGCTGCTGGGCAGTCGCAGTCTGTTGATTTTTGTACATTGACTTTGAATTGAGTGAGCGCTTCGCCTTCGCCTTCACATCAAATTCCTCCTCTTTTGCTTTCTGCAACTGTTTTGTGTCTTTTGTTTGATAAATAAATAAACAAAAGAAAACAAAAACAAAACAAAAAAAATTAACAAAAAATGCAAAAGTATATTCAATTGGTATTTAATAATTTCGTTCGTTTTTTTTTTAAATGTGAAAATGTGCAAATTAAATGGCTAAGGAAAAGCACTTAAAAATCGCTTCTGCATTGTTTGTTGTTGGCCGCAACAACAACAGCTGCTGTTGCTCTTTCGCACCCACAAATTGTTTACAATTTATACGTAATTTGTACGTGTTGTGTGTGTGTGCGTATGTATGTGCGTATGTATGTGCGTACATGTTCGTTATGCTGTTATACTCTGTAACGTCATCGCACAAAAAGGGCATTTACAGTTCGTTGAAATGTGAGTAATAACAGAAGGCTGTACGAATAAAGTGGAGAATGAAGAAAACAAAATGTGCAGAGCAATGAGAATTTTTCTGTGCTGCGCCCAATGGCCTTGAGACTTTTCTATTATTCGAGAAGGCTATTTTTTTAAAGTGCGTTTTAGTTTAGGTTTGCGTTGCTGTAAATTAAAATTAATATTAATATAAATGTACATAATATAAACACTCGAAAAAATGTTAAGCTTAGCATTTGTTCATAATACTGGAATTGGAAGTACATATATATAAATATATATATATATATGTATATCTCTTCTACACTTTAAAGCTTTGCATTTGCTTTTTTTCTTCAACTCTTTACTGCCTGCTTCAATTGACATTAGAATTCTGTGTGAGTGTGTGTGTGTACGTATTCAAGTACTTGTTATGTTTGCTGCTTCCTCTTTCTACTAGCATTTCGCGCTGTTCGCTGCTTTAAATTGATTTCAATAAGAGTTTGTTGAATTGAACGGTGCTCCAACAAACATCGCCACTTGACTTGGCCCTCGCTCCATCTCATTTACACACACACATTTACTCCATGAGCGTCTGGATATGTGTGTCTGCCTATGCCTCTGTGTGTGTGTGTGTATGCTTGTGTATATGTCTGGCCACACGACCTTGATGCTGTACATTAACCCATTAAGTTTTGTTGTGGTCGCATTGCACGTAGCTTATATAGCTTATGTAGCTGATGGCAACGGCAGCCAGGAGGCAGCAGCTTGCCCAGGCGATCATCTTACAAGAGCGCGCGAGAGAAAGAGAGAGGAAGAGAGAGAAGGAGAGTGAGCTGTGAGAGTGAATTTAACACAGGTTCTGTTTTCATACACACAGTGCCAGCCATAAAGTTGTCTCCGCGTCAGTTGGACAGATTGTCGTGTGGATTTTTTCTGCTCTTGTTTGTTATGGGGAAAAGCAGCAAAATTAATTGAATGCTTACGAAAATTCTATGCTCAATACAATAAAGATAATTTTGTATTTTTTTATATTTTATTTATAAACAAATTCAAAAAGTAAAAAAATTATTAAATTAAATTTTATCTCAAAATAAAAAATATTCATAAGATTTATCTGTTTGCAAACCTGTTGCAAATCTGTTGGGCAAACCCAGTAATCTTGTAAATATTGCTTATATTTTCAAATATAAATTTAAAAATTACATTTTATTTGTACCTCTTTAAAAAAATTCAATATTTCAATTTAATTTAAAATAAATGGTATAGAGTTAAAAATAAAATGTTATATTTAAATTTAAATTTAAAATATACGTAATATTAACAATATTTCTGGGGTTATTTAAGGGCAACATTTATAATTTATTTTCTACTTTATGTATATTTTCTGTGTCGACAGATATTAATCTATAGTAAATAAACTTCAAACGCCTTCTATCTTAAGCTGGCAGTCGCAACAGTGATAACAAATCAAACAAATAACAAAAAAAAAAACGAATGTCGATTTTCAAATGTGAATTACTTTTAATTGATTTTTTTCCGAATGCAATCACAGCAAACGTTTAAAATGTGAAAAGAGAAACCCGCGAACAACAACAGCAATAAGAACAACAAAAGAAAGCAGAACACCAAGTGTCAAGTGGGGCAAGTGTGGCAACACCAAGAGCACCAAAAGGCGTGACCTAATCCACTAAAGGAGTTCGTTCGAGTCACGTGTTCGCAAATGGCCCAGTTGCCAATGCGAGCAGCAGGAGCAGGAGCAGCCATAGCGACGACGACGACAACGACGAAGAGGCAGCTGTTGTTGAACTCAACCCGTGCCACATGCTCAGAGTCAGCCTCAGCCTCTGCCTCAGTCTCAGCCTCTGTCGCAACGCGCTTATAATTGCAACAATTCAATTAAAGCTGGAATCGAACTAAACATTTGCTGGCGGCGCTGCTGTTGTCTGTTGTCAACCGTCTCGTCTCGTCTCTCTGCGTGTCTCTCACTCTGTGCCACACTCTATCTGCGCTTGTGTGTGTATATATGTGTATGTGTGTGTGTGCGCCGCCAGCAACAGCAGCAGCGGGCATGAATAGCAAATGAACTTAAGCTCTCGGCAAACAAAAGAAAATGCAACTTAAGTGAACTTCCTGCGTTGACAACAATAACAACAACAACAACGAGAACAACGAATCGGAGGCGGCACCAATTATTGGAGCCAACAGCAACAACAACAACTACAGCCAAAAAAAGAGAGCAAGTGAATCCTGTGCAATGGCCGCCTCCACATCAACATCAACATCAACGCCACAAAACTACAAAGTGCCATCGACGAGCAAAATATCCGTTGACAAACTGCTCCGCGTCGGTTACTACGAGCTGGAGAAGACAATTGGCAAGGGCAACTTTGCCGTCGTCAAGCTGGCCACGAACGTTGTGACCAGAACAAAGGTGAGTTGTGCAACATGTTGCAGGGGCGTGAATCGCGTGGGTTCTTTTATTTATTATCTAATCAAACAACAAACAAACAGTTTAGCAAGTAGAAGCAATTGAAATTATTAGATGACAACAAATATTATTGAGTATAAACATAAAAAAGAGGGTATCTCTTAGCAGACCAATCCCTTTATAAGTGTGTGTTCTACACACATGCATTCAACAATTCAGCATTGTATTTATATTTTCATCTTGTTAACGCATCAAATTGCCCATCGAAATTTATATGCCTGTATATTTTTTTCTGTCGATTCTTATACCCTAAAATCATTGCGAATGGGTAAAAAGGTTATGATGTTAACTCATAAGAAAATTTCCCCAAATTTGAGTAAATCGCCATACTTTTGGGGTCAATGGCTTGTCACTCTATTATGCAGAAAGTAAATTTCTAAAATTTATGGTTGTGACATTCTAAAACTAGGGTTTGCATTTGTAGACTTCAGGATCGATTTTTCTAAAAGGTATGACAAATATATTAACTTTTCAACGGTGCTGTTATCTGTCGAGTTAGCTTTCTTGTTAAAATATAATCAATTCTTTAAATATAAATCAAACATTTTACATACTTTATTTACGATTTCATTAAATTTCATTACTAGTTTCCGACTTTTGGAAAGTATTTATTCTTAAAATATGACTTTTTAGAAATAATATTTAAAATATTTTGTGAACCATACGCATATTAGGTAAATTTCAATAAATCGATCACTTAAATGATTCCCGAACACAGGTGGAAATCGATTATCGACATCACTAAGGAAACAAACCATTTGAAGATACATACAGTGTCTCGCAGTTCAACTGGAACAGCGCCTAGCAAAAAAGTTAATTGCCTGCCATAAACAAATTATTCAATATTTTTCAAAAATTCCAAAGAACTATGGCAGGTACATATATTGACTACCTAAATGACTATATGACCCCCATAAACTGGGGTTTTCCCACTGGCTAGGTCGGGTTATGTAAAAAAGTACCTTAATTTGTGGTCACATATTATGTGGAACAATGGCGTTATGGACACCTGGGTGCCATAAAACCCTGATTTTTTACGTCAGGTTGATTATTTTTGGTATAAATAGACCAATCCTTCGTAGTCAGATTAGTTATATCCTGCATCTCGAGTGCAACCAGCCAACAAGGACTATGTGCAAGCGGACTACCATTGAACAACGGAAACTGATCCTGGAACACTTCAGGATTGGATATTCATATCGCCAAATAGCTAAAATGGTAAATCTGAGTACCACAACTGTATTCAATATCATTCGGCGCTTCGTCGACGAAAATCGGATAGAGGACAAGGGCAGAAAGGCACCACACAAGATTTTCACCGAACAGGAGGAGCGGAGGATCATCAGGAAAATAAGGGAAAATCCCAAGCTATCGGCTCCAAAACTGACTCAACAGGTGCAGGATGAAATGGGGAAAAAGTGCAGTGTGGAAACTGTGCGCCGGGTTCTGCGCAAACATGACTTTAATGCCCGAGTACCACGGAAGAAGCCCTTTATAAGCGCAAAAAATAAAGGGACTAGGATGACGTTCGCCAAAACCCACTTGGACAAGGATTTGGAGTTCTGGGACACAGTCATATTTGCAGATGAGTCCAAATTCAACATTTTTGGCTCGGACGGACGGAATTATGTGTGGCGACAGCCCAATACTGAGCTGAGTCCCAAAATCCTAAAGGCAACAGTCAAGCACGACGGAGGAAGTGTCATAGTATGGGCATCTATCTCGGAAGCCGGCGTCGGAAATTTGGTGTTTATTGAAACAACAATGGACAAGAGTGTGTATCTCAATATATTAAAGGAAAATTTACTCCAAAGTGCCGAGAAGCTACCACGACAACGACCAGGACAACAGCCAATCATAAGTCCGGATTAGTACAGTCCTGGCTTATCTGGAATTGCCTCCACATGATAATTCCACAGGCCCAGTCTCCAGATTTAAATGTTATTTAAAATTTGTGGGCTCTGCTCGAAAATAACATCCGGAATCACAGATCCGATCTCAAAAATGCTCTGCTGGATGAGTGGAGCAAAATCAGTCCAGAAACGACCCGGAAGCTGGTATCTTCCATGAATAATAGGTTAAGGGACTTTATTAGGGGTAAAGGATATCATACTAAGTATTAACATCCTTATTTAAGTTTTTATACGCCTAATATGTTACTTTTCTAAGACTGTTCCAAAAAAACTTTGACATGTATTTTGGATAAGATTTCAGTTTTTGACTAATTTTAGTTAATTAATTAATATTTTAATGAAAACTGAAGTTTCCTTTTCAAATGTGATATAACATAAAACAAATTGACATTTATACATTTTGCGTTTGTTGTTTTGTTTAAAAGTTATAGCACTTTAAATATTTTGCTAGGCGCTGTTCCAGTTGAACTGCGAGACACTGTATATCTTTTTATTGATATACAGTGTCTCACAGCTTATTTCGGCAGTGTCTAGCAAAAATTTTAAAGTGCTATAAAGTTTAAACAAAGAAACAAACGCAAAATGTATAAATGTCAATTTGTTTTATGTTATATCACATTTGAAAAGGAAACTTCAGTTTTCATTAAAATATTAATTAATTAACTAAAATTAGTCAAAAACTGAAATCTTATCCAAAATACAGGTCAAATCTTATTTCAGCAGTCTTAGAAAAGTAACATATTAGGCGTATAAAAACTTAAATAAGGATGTTAACACTTAGTATGATATCATTTAGCCTTAATAACTTCCCCTAACCTATTATTCATGGAAGATACCAGCTTCCGGGTCGTTTCTGGACTGATTTTGCTCCACTCATCCAGCAGAGCATTCTTGAGATCGGATCTGTGATTCCGGATGGTATTTTCCAGCAGAGCCCACAAATTTTAAATAACATTTAAGTCTGGAGACTGGGCCTGTGGAATTATCTTGTGGGGGCAGTTCCAGATATGCCAGGACTGCACTAATCCGGACTTATGCTTGGCTGTTGTCCTGGTCGTTGTCGTGGTAGATCTGGAAAGTACGCCGGATTTCTAGCTTCTCGGCACTTTGGAGTAAATTTTCCTTTAATATAGTGAAATACACATTCTTGTCCATTGTTGTTTCAATGAACACAAAATTTCCGTCGCCGGCTTCCGAGATAGATGCCCATACCATGACACTTCCTCCGTCGTGCTTGACTGTTGCCTTTAGAATTTTGGGACTCAGCTCAGTATTGGACTGTCGCCACACATAATTTTGTCCGTCTGAGCCAAAAATGTTGAATTTGGGCTCATCTGCAAATATGACTGTGTTCCAGAACTCCAAATCCTTGTCCAAGTGGGTTTTGGCGAACGTCATCCTAGTCCCTTTATTTTTTGCGCTTATAAAGGGCTTCTTCCGTGGTACTCGGGCATTAAAGTCATGTTTGCGCAGAACCCGGCGCACAGTTTCCACACTGCACTTTTTCCCCATTTCATCCTGCACCTGTTGAGTCAGTTTTGGAGCCGATAGCTTGGCATTTTCCCTTATTTTTCTGATGATCCTCCGCTCCTCCTGTTCGGTGAAAATCTTGTTTGGTGCATTTCTGCCCTTGTCCTGTATCCGATTTTCGTCGACGAAGCGCCGAATGATGTTGAATACAGTTGTGGTGCTTAGATTTACCATTTTAGCTATTTGGCCATATGAATATCTAATCTGGAAGTGTTCCAGGATGAGATTTCGTTGCTCAATGGTAGTCCGTTTGTCCATAGTCCTTGTTGGCTGGTGGCACCCGATGTGCAGGATATAACTAAACTGACTACGAAGGATTGGTCTATTTATACCGAAAATAATCAACATGACGTAAAAAATCCGGGTTTTATGGCACCCAGGTGTCCATAATGTCACTGTTGAAAATAAGCCGTGACCATAAATTAAGGTACTTTTTTACATAACCCGGCCCAGCCGGCGGGAAAACCCCAGTTTATGGGGGTCATATAGTCATTATGGTGGTTAATATATGTACCTGCCATAGGTCTTTGGAATTTTTGAAAAATATTGTATTATTAGTTTATGGCAGGCAATTAAAATTTTTGCTAGACACTGCCGAAATAAGCTGTGAGACACTGTATGTGTCCTATTCATAATATTGATAATATGCAAAGATTGCCTCAAGATCATTTAGAAAATCGTTTATTAAAATGTGCAAAATAATTTAGGGTATTCGCTAGTAGAGCCCTCTCGACTTGAGCATTCTTGTTCGTTTTCTTTATTTTGCCGTTAGGCTGCGGGTTTGGTTTAATCAAATTGATTTTAGTGATTATGATTCTTTTGTTGTTTTGTTTATTGCCGCGTAAATATGCGCGTAGTATACTTTAATGTTTACACAACTTATTGACAACACATATTTGCCAGGCATACATACATGTATATATATATATATATATATATATATATATATATATATCAGTAAATGGCAAATGTTGGCATTAGTATTCGAAGTGTGCTTTGCCCCATGTTTGCTTTCAATTGTGCCGCATGGAGTTCGACGCATAGATCAGATCAGATGATGCTAATTGAAACACACCTCTCTGTCTATCTCTATATCTATCTCTGTCTCTTTATCTCTTGCTAACATAACTGCTAATACATCCCTCTCTCTTTCTCGGTTTTTCGCTTTCTCTGTATTTCTTTCTGTCTCTGTATGAGGAAGTAATTAAGTTTTGTTTCGTTCTGTTTAAGATCATCGCAATCTCAGTCTCAGTCTCTGTTATTGTTGTTGTTAAATGTAATTTGCATTTTCACAAATATTTTCGACAGTTTCCGCACAACTTGTCAGCACTGCATATCTTAAATTAAGTGCCTGGGATGCTGCATTTAATTAGTGTGTTGCGTAATCACTTCGAGTATATATATATATATTTTTTTTTATACTGGTTGCGGTTAGCTAAGCGATTGTTATACTTAATATTATACCTTGTATGTGATTTAAAAGTCCATCATCTTAATATATGGAATTATTAAAGCAGAAAAAAAGCAAACAGAATTCAATGTGGTTTTTAATAAGACAAAAATCTACATTTTAGAGTCATTATAAGTAATAAAAAATGCATATAGCATTAATTAATTAAAAGGGGCACAATTGAACTAACAGGTCGCATAATTTAATAATTTACAGAGTAGCACTTAGCCGAGTGCATTTGTCATAATGTACTCTATCAGCTGAGTGACAGTTTCCTTCCCAGTATTCTCAGTGGTATAAATTCCGTATGCATTTTACAGCTGTTGCTGCCGGCGAGAAGTGATAATGAGTCACCTTCAAAAGGGAAACATCTATATATATATATATATATATAAATATATATAACATCATACATATATAACATCACAGTTGTCGCCCAATTGCAGTTGTAGTTGATAATTGCGGGCTGTCAGTGGCACAAAACATAAGCGTGCAGATGAACAAAAAAACATAAACTGGAACAACAACAATGCGTTTTAAATAGTTTATCACAACAATAATCGGGCAAACTACAATAGTTAAGTGCAAATTTGTAGGCCAAACAGAGACCTGCTCGTTATATGCATAATTGACAACGACTGTGCAAACAGCAACTACAACAACAACAACAAAGAACAAGCCAACTGTCAACAATGTGGAAAACAGAGTCTCCACACGTACATAGACACACACTCACACGCGTACATAACTGTGGTGAGATTCATCTTGCACTAGTGTTGAGTACGTGAGCACGTGCCTTCAATTCAAAATGGCGGAGAGGTCTGTGAAAATAAAAAACACAAATTTACATACATATGACGCGCGCATATTTGATTAATTTTTACTGTATTTTATTTGATGTTGATTGTTGGTTCATTTGTTTTCGTTGCCTATTCTTTGCTTTGTTTGCTGTTTACAGTTGGTTCTTTCATTTTGCTCTTTTTTTTTTTTGTTGATAAGAGACCGACCGAGCGACACAGCTGTTTGTCAATTTCAAGGTCCACTCGTCGCACTCACTTATCTTACTTAACACTCCGAGTGCAAGTGTGTGTTGGGTGTATGTGTGTGTGAGTGTTTTGGGGCTTGTGTGTGAAATGCAATGTACAAATACAACATGATTTGTGTTGACTGGATTATTGTTATTATAATTATTATTATTAGTATTATTATTGCCCACACATAGCCTTAGCTTATCTGCTAAGCGCATTTCGACAATAATTATTACTATTATCAATAGTCATGTACAATGTGCATATGTACATTAAACAACATCGTGTCCAACAATATCGATAAGAATGTATGAGATTGTTGTTTGGACCTAAGGCACTTTACAAAAACAAACGCACAACAAACAACACAAAAGTAGCAATATTTGTTCCTTCTAAATAGGCCAGAAACAATTTACTGATTTCCTTGACTTAAAAACTAGCGTTTACCTTTGGTACTACTTTTGAAGGCGTCTCCAATTGCATTTTTGGATTAGAATCTGTCAATGAATTCCTATTACAAATCGTGTATCTAACTAATAAACCTGAATTTAATAAGCAAACCCATTTCGATAATATATCTAGTTGAATTATTTTGGGTTAGTATCTGTACATGAATTAAAATTAAAAATAATGTAGCTAACTTTTTCCATTACTAAGTTAAAACTTTACAGAACTTTATTAATTAAAGCATTTTAATAATACATTGTTTCGTAGACTGATTAATTTCATAGTGCTTTCATAATGATTTTATTAATCCTCCTATATATCCAATTACTTTTAAATTAACGATTAATTTCATAGTAAAAGCTTCTACTCATCCTCCTTTATCTTCAACTATATGCATTAATCCGAATACCTTATTAAATAAATTTTTAATTTAATGATTAATTCCCAAAAATGCTTCTGCTAATCATCCTTTTCCTATTGAATCACTTTTTTACTTTGAATTCAATCTTTAATTGTGACAAATGTTTATTGGCTTAATAATTGCGCTCTTTAGATAACAATATATAATAATAACGGCTTTTTAGTGCAAACCACATGCTAATTCTTATCAAGCCCTTTGATGCAGCTACTTTTGTTTGATTTAATTAGACAGTTCGAGTTTTTTTTTTTTCGAAAATTTTATGGTATCTAAATTGGATCGTCTGTCAATTGGCCATCGAAGACTTAATTGGGCTTATGACGCGTGGCGGGATCGACTATCTACTTCTCGGCAACTGTTTTGATAACTGCCATTAAGCATTAACGCTCCAATTGATGCAATTAAGCATTCTACAATACCCACTCAAAGCATGCATTAGCAGCGGGATTTCTGGACGGAAATTTTCAAGTGTTTTTTTTCTTTTTCTCTTTTTTTTTGGCTATTCACCAATAATCAACGCGCTCCCGTTGCGCACTGAGGCAACTTTGATTGATCATTTGCTACGGCCAAATATTTAACTTGAGCTCACGCTGTCTGGCCACGATGCGATCTCAGTCTTACAGATAGAGACAGCAAAACGCCAAAAACCAAAAACCAAAAAAAAACTTGTTGCTGACCACTCACAGATCAGAGTAGCAATACATATACACAAAAAAAAAAAAAAATATATATATATATATATATAAGTTATATCTTCTACGTTGCTTTACGACTCAGTCGCATGGCTGACCAAATCGTTTAAAATTGGTATTTACTTTTTCATTAACTATTTCGCGGCTGTTATTTTTTTTCTTCCATTTCTATTTTTTTGCGTCTTTTAGCTGTCTGGCATTTTTTACCTTTATTTATTTTTTTGTTGGTCTTTGCTTTGGTTGTCTCTGTCGCCCGGGCTTATTGTCTGCATGGCTGCGATAGTGAAATCGTGACAGTTGCCTTTTTTTTTATTATTACTATTTTAGAACTGCTTAGGAACGTAATCCTCTTCATATTTCCACAGACTTTTTTAATCTCTTTTAATTTTTAAGCAGTTTTCCTTATTTTTTGCAGAACTGCTTTGAAATGTAATCCTATTGATATGTCGGCAAGCTTCTTTGATCTCTTAGTTTGCACTGCTTGATAATTGTTTAATTTAAAATAGTTTTCCTTTTCTAGAACTGCTTGAAATTGATATCCTACTGATCTATTTTGAATTTGCAAGCAGTGCACTGCTTAGCTAGTGTTTTTTACAGTTGTTCATAATGTCCACAATAGCTTTACAGGGTATATGCGCGGTTCAGTCTATGTGTGTTTATCTTTCTAATTTATTGTTTATTCGCGCTTGAGTTTGTCTGTCGTCTGCACACACATATACACATACACATACACACACACACACACACACACACACAGACGTTTACGCACACGCACAACTGCACACACACAGACTCGATAAACATTCGCGCACATATGATAACAAGCTCCGCGCTATCGTAAATTAAGAACGAGAACAAGAACAACCACCACAACAATAATAATATCAACAACAACAACAACAAATAACTACGTAAACAACGCAACAATTTGCGAATCAATCACGTGCACTGATATCCCTCTCTTTCTCTCTCTCTCTTGCTTATTTCTCTTTTGGAATCAAGTGAATTATTCACATTTCTGAGTTTATCTTTTCTGTTTTTTTTTTTCACACTTCTGCATCATCGTCAAAGCAAAAACAGCAAGTGTCGCAGCACTTTCTATAAATGATTTATCAACCCGCGGACAGTTGATTAAAGTCAAAGGCCTGCCAGGCCAACCTATCAATTTATACAGAAACGTGCCCATAAGTAGGCCATTAATGTAAATTCTTGCAATCGATTTTCCACTGCTGCTAAAAAAAATAAAGGGAAAACAATTGGAAAATTTAAAATGCCTCCACCTGTGAACCCAAATAAAGTTTACCGACCCTTGGCATAATTACGCATAAGGGTTAAAAGGGTGTGAACAACAGTGACCCAAAGAGAGAGAAAGAGCGTGAAAGTTAGACGGAGTGGGAGAGAGAGAGAGAGAGAGAGAGAGCATCAATTGCAGCAGCCCCAAAACAGTTAGCAGGTGGCGACTATTGATTAAACAGGGTGTGTTGCAGAGGGGGGAGGTTGGGCTGGCAACACACGTTTTGATTACCGCGTGTAAACAGCAACAAGAAAATCAACTAACAACTGGCAACAAGGGGCACGTTATTGCAAGGACTCGTTGCAACGTTTAGTGCCTCGAACCAAGTCACATGTCTGAGAAGCCAGCCAAGGAACCGAAAACCATCGAATCGTGCGGCATTGAGACGTGCCCCCGTTCTAGGTGCATGCCCCCCCACAAGAAAAAGTCCTCGGCCACACCCATGAGCATTCTGTGCGAACTGATGCGACTGAAGGCGCAACAAAAGTATCTCGAATGCAATCAAGTCAAGCTGAATGCCAGCAATTTTCTCGACGACAACGAGAACGACAACGACCTTGATGGTGTGGGTGGTGTGGGGGGCGGCGAGGATATGGGGGGCACGGCCAGTCGACGGCCTTCGAGCGGCAACAAAGTCGCCGGCCGCCTCATCAATGACATTGATCGCCTCAAGCTGGAATTGGACGAGAAACTGAGCAAGCATCACGTGGAGAAACGTGGCCAATTGCAGGACATGTGGCACTACATGAACACCCTCAAACAGGATGTCTTTCGGCCGGAACGCCTCAGTCTGTACACGGTGAATGCGGTGCGGGAACGCATCATCGCACTCAACGCTCAACTGGAGCGGCTGAGTGTTCAAAATGCCAAGGAGCTGGACACGTTGCGGCAAGAGTACGAGAAATTGGAGCAGGACAATGGATTCGTATGGAAGGGCAGCATTTAAGCCAAGGTTGCTTTATAAAAAAACATCCCCAGCATTTAAGCAATGATTGCTTCATACAAAATATCCCCATCTCTCTCTCTCTCTCTCTCTCTCTGCACAAACGGAATAAAGTCTGTCTTTATTAATTTGATTTATTTTGTTGGATTTTAATTGATTGAACACTTTCGACTCGAATTTAATCAAATCATAAACACTGAAGCGTGAGTCAGCTTTGCAGCTATCAAAGGAATAGTCAAATTTACATACAAACATCTGTGGTCAAAATAATATGTTCAGAAATAATAAAATAAAATAATTGTTGTGGAATAGTTGTGAAGCATTCCTGAGGAATAAGTCAAATTGAAAAGAAATGTCTCCATGGAATCGAAGGGAGGCTATGCAAATATTATGGATTTTAATTTTTTGTAGCAGTACTACTATTATTTTGACCGCAACTGTGCATTCTCAAATTGTAGCATTTAGCATTCTTGGGGCAATCAGGCCTTGTAGTCAGTCAGTCCTTCCCTTTAAATCAATACGAGCCTCTCTGCCATTTGCCTTGGCTTTTTCTGTGCTATGCCAAGCGAAGGATTTCCAAATGTGACATTCCTGCTGATGTTGTCGTTGTCGTTGTTGTTGTTGTTGTTGTGGTTGCTTCGTTGCTTACTTTGAATGTCTCATTTACGAGCGTTTGTTCTTAAGGTTCATCGCATTCGCGGGGCAAAAGGTCAAAATGGCACGTGGCAATGGCATTTTCCGCCACAAAACTCTTCTTTATATTTTGTTCTTGTACCCTAAAACCCATTGAAAACTTGTAAAAAGGGTATACCAATTGTTGTGCACAAGTATGTAACCAGGCAGAGACTCGCCACATAAATTACATAAATATTCTTGAATAGGATTAACAAACCAGTGAATTTAACTATGTTCGTCTCTGCCTCACCATCTATCTGTCAATGCTAATGTTTAATTAAAAACTCGATTTAAGGGTATTTCCGAGTCGATTTCTCGTCAGTAGAGCATGCTTTCTTTTTTGTTGTTGTTTTTTGTTTTGTCCAATTGCCGTACATCATTTGTTGTGATACCTTTCTAGCCCAGTTTTAAAGCTGGGCGTAATAACTTATTGTATTAACCTAAATACCTTTAACCTTTTTTTAACACACAGAACGTGACATTCTTGTGTGTTATATAAAATAGTAATTTCTTAAATTGAATACATTAAAGCAAACGCGTTTTATTTTCCATATAATAATAATATATAATGCTAATTATCGTGTAATATTTGCATAGCCTTGAAGACAAGTCCCGATGCGATATAATAATATATATGAAGAAAACCTTGACCCGTTGCCAATGAAAAGCATATTTCATTTATAAAAAGAGGTCACCAAACAATTAAGTATTATTGTAATATAATATAATTTGATTTGTTCAATAATATATATATATATATGTTTATATATGCATATTATTTATTATAAATCTAACAAAGTGATGCTGATCACGTGGCATTGACACTTCCAAAAATTGATTGCTCAACTGTGAGGCAATTATGTAAAATGTTAAAACAACGGCAAATTACAGATGAAAATGCGTATACAATATTACGTATACGTCACATGCGACAGATTAATTCTGCTCTGATGTTCGTCCTGTTTAACATATTATTATTTCAGTTATTGGCTGCATTCGATACGATTAAAGCAAAAGTGCTGGATCACTGCTTAAGGCAATAGTCAGAAGAGCGACAAAACGAATTTTATTTAAATGTTGAGGCAGCAACAACAAATCAAAAACCGGTATGGGGATCATCATGATGAAGCTCTATTGATTATAATGATTATTATTATTATTATTGCTTTTGTTGTTGCTATTGCTGTTGCTGTTGCTGTTGTTGCTGTCATTGTGTAAGCAAGAGCAAGTGATCTATCTCTCATTCTGTATTCGCCTCTCGCTCGCGCTCATGCCGCTAACGCTGATTGTTAATTATTTCAGTTTTTGTTAAATTATTATTGAAATGCTTGGCAAAAACACAAAAGCAAATAAACAGACAGTCGGCAACGACAACAACGACGAACATCGTGTGTAAAGAATGTTTTTTCTGTTTTTTTGTTGTTATTTTTTTTTGCGTCTAGTCTACCCTCACACCGTCCTACATTGCCCTTCCGCTGCTCCACTCTGCCCCGCTCAAAGTCGTCGTCACCATCATCATCATCATCTCGTCATCATCATCATCATTATTTCACATACTACAACCACACAGAATTTAACACTCGCGCCATCTTTGGCGTTTGTTGTCGTCGTCGTGTTTTTACTGCGGTTGTAGTTGTTGTTCTTGGTCTGGTTGCTGTTGTTGCTGTTGCTGTTGCTGTTACTGCTGCTGTGGCTGCAGACAGTGCGCCACCTACCACCTGACCCCCAGCAACAGCAAAACAGAAACGCGTCGTGCTTTCCCAGCGATGCCCGTTCATTTTTTCATTCTCTCTTTTTTTCTTGTTATTTTTTGAGTACATACCCTAACATTAGAGCATTATGATATATTAGTTAAAGTATGAAGAATGCTTTCACACACTGCAAAATCGTTCGTTTAAAAAAGTTAAATACACACATATCATATTAATTTATATATGTGTGTATATATATAAATATATATATTTTTATATGAATGTAATCGATGTTGTTGTATATCTAATTATATACATTTTATTGAACTATCTGCATTTAATTTTTTGAAATGCGAGCAATCTCTTGGCATACTTAATAATATATATATAATAATATATAATTATGTATTTTTATAATATGCTCTAGTTTGAATCAATTTTTATTTTTGGAAAACAAAAGAACATTACTTTTTTCTTAAGGATAGTTTTATTTGAATTTTAATCATAAATCTTTGTAGTTTTTGCAAACCCTTAAAATGTGTTAAGAATAGTTGTTGAGTTTAGTTTAGGATTTCTGCTGAACCCATATTCATTTTACCCGTTTTCTAAAGCTAAGAGTATTTCAATGTTCGGTTCTCAGTGCATAAATATGCTTATTGTTACTTGCTCTTATTACTGAGGGGGACACATCGAGTGACAAAGAGGGAGACAGACAGAGAGAGAGAGGGAGAGAGAGAGAGAGAGAGAAGTGACAGAGGCACAGCTGTCAGCCCACACAGCTCGAATTCTTTGGATCTCGTTGTTTGTCAACGTCGCACTCTCCTCGCCTTTGGTTCGTTCACCTTCAAGACCGAACCCACAAAAAAAAAATGCGCATCCGAAACTGTTTATCTTCTTTTTTTTGGCGTATCGTTGACTAATGCGACCTTTTGCTTCCTGTATTGCGGTTTTTAATTGCAGGTGGCCATTAAGATCATTGATAAGACATGCCTCAACGAGGAATACTTGAGCAAGACGTTCCGCGAGATATCCATACTCAAATCGCTGCGACATCCGCACATAACGCGCCTCTACGAGGTGATGGAATCACAGTCGATGATCTACCTGGTCACAGAGTATGCGCCAAATGGCGAGATCTTTGATCATCTGGTCGCCAATGGACGCATGAAGGAGCCGGAAGCGGCGCGCGTCTTCACACAGCTCATCTCGGCGGTGCACTATTGCCATCAGCGCGGTGTGGTGCATCGTGATCTCAAAGCGGAGAATGTCCTGCTCGACAAGGACATGAACATCAAAGTGAGTTGCAAAGAAAACTATTGAAATCTCTTTTTTAATATTCATCTGTTGCAGCTGGCGGACTTTGGTTTTAGCAATCACTACGAGGAGGGCAGCCTATTGCGTACGTGGTGCGGTTCACCGCCATATGCGGCGCCGGAGGTTTTTCAGGGTCTCGAATACGATGGACCCAAATCGGATATCTGGAGTTTGGGTGTTGTGCTCTATGCACTCGTCTGTGGCGCATTGCCCTTCGATGGCAAGACCATATTGGAGCTCAAGAGTCGCGTGGTCCTCGGCAAATTTCGCATACCCTTCTTCATGTCGCAGGGTGCGTTTTATACATATTTCCTTTCGTAGTTAACTCAGCTAATGTATTTGAATACCAATTTGTAGAGTGTGAGCATCTCATTAGGAATATGCTTGTCGTGGAGCCGGATCGTCGTTATACCATCAAACAGATCATCAAGCATCGCTGGCTAAGCGACTGGCAATCGGAACTGGAGCAGGATGAGGTGCGACTGGACGGCATGCCGTCGTTGCCGTTTGGTGCAACCGGCCTGCAATCCAGCTCCTCCCTGGCCAGCTCCACAACATCGCTGTCCGGTGCGGATAGTACGGATGTCACAGCACCCCAGTTGGACGCTGTGGTCATGACCCATATGCTGCAGCTGCCCGGCCTGACGGCGGACATGATTGCACAGTCGGTGCACGAGCAGCGATTCGATAATATCTATGCCATATACAATCTGCTGCAGGACAAGCTGCTGCAGAAGCGACGCGAAAACCAAAGACTGCAACACCATGCGAATCTGGCGTACTCGAGATCACGCAAGACAAGCATCACCACCGGCATCGTGGATCGCTCCGAGCCCGTCAAGCAGGAATCTCTCGATCGTCTCAGTCCGCTCAGCAATGCGAACGCCTCAAGTTCGGCGCTCGGATTTGGCTGGTGTGCCGATGTCGGTGTCGATTTGGAGAAGTTCGGCGACATTGAGCTCGAGTGCCTGGCGCGACCCAATGAAGTGAGTGAAGCAATATATATGGACATTATGCATTTGCAGATTGTTCTCTCTATATTTTACTCATACCATCTCTCGCTCTCTCTCTCTTTTAATCCTCCCCAGCAGCACTCTGTCAATGCGCAGCACTTGAGCGCCACAGGTGGCGGAGTCTCTGGGGCGAACACGCGTCGCCACACAGTCGGACCGGGCGATGTGGCGCACGAGCAGGCGCTGGCCAATCCCAATGTGCCGCCCATCGATTTCAAGGGTGCGCCGCAGTGCAGCGATACGGCTCAGGCGAATCCCATGAATCTTCCCATGCTGCAGAATCAGCCGCTGCACAATTTAACCATCAAGGATCAGCATCTGCTGAAGCCGCCCGTTGTCATGGGTGCCAGTAAGTAGTTGATCTTGTCTGCTCCTTGAAATTGTATTAAGCTTCGCATTTCGTTCGTTTGGCCAGGTTCGTTTGGACGTCGCGCCTCGGATGGTGGCGCCAATCTGCACATTTATTATCCCGCCAGCGTATCGGCTGGCAGCAGCGGTGTGGCACCTGCGGCACAACAAATGGACACCACTGGCTACTATATCAATCAGGGCCTGGCAGCAGCGCCTCTTCCCCCGGAACTGTCGCCGCTCAGCGAACAGTCACCGATACAGCTCAACTGCTGTCCCGAAAACAGCGGCGAGGAGTGCAGCGAGGAAATTGAGAGGCAAGCTCACCTCTCCCTCTCTCCCTTGCCATCTATTTCGATATACTAAAGTTATAACTTTTTGAATCCTCACAGGTACATGCAGAAGCGCGGCTGTGTGAAGCGACATACTGTCGGCTGCACAGAGGATCTCTCCGTCAGTCACAATCCCGGCGAGCTGGGCCAGATGCAGGTGCCACCAGGTGGCCAACCACAAACGCCAAGCGGCAACGGTGCATCTGCTGGTGGCAATATGCGCACCCGTCGCAGCGGTCTGCTAACAGTTACAGATCGGCCGCCAGGTACGTTTCCCATGGCTACTCTGCTTAGCTATCAAGCTGTAAAGTGTTGGCTGTTCCACAAAGACTAACATGAGATGTTTCTCTGAAATATAGTGGGTAGTAACCTGTTGGCAGATGTAGTATTATATTGACATCTACTTTATAGAATTGATTGTTAAATAGTAATTTGTAAATCCTTGCAATGCCTTGGCATATCTTGGAATGAAACAGCTTTAAAGACTCAAACAGCAAAAGCATTGTATGGTTTTGTAAATAGATTAAGAATGAACATAAGAAGCATAAAATACACAGAAACAATTTGGATTTCAGGCATTACAATGACTTTAAAAGTCTGCTTAGGTTTTTGTAGTAGTATCTCACCAAGCGTTTGCTTAAAAGATTTACTTGATTACTATCAGGGTGTCAAATCGAGACGAATTTTGTGTTCCGGTTTAAGCAGAGAAAGTGTAAAAGTTCCGCTAAAGATTACGCATTGAATTTCGGTTTCGATACCGATTCCGGTTCTGAATTGTAATCGGTTAATTTCGGTTCCGGTTTAACATCCCGCATTTATTTTAACGATTTGACTTTCGATCAAGTTTTGCAGTATTAAATACGTGGGAATTAATATTTAATGAAGTTACCTCGCTTGATTAACCATGCTTAAATAACTATATTTTTTAAGTTTCAAAAATGGTTGGTTTTTTTTTTTAATTACTGTTTTTAATTTTATTTAATTGATTTGTGTTGTATTTTTTGTTTGTATTTCATTTTATGATTTTTCGGATCATTTTGGTTAATTGCACTGCGTTAAACGCTAAATCGTCGCCTGCTCAACAACCGCAACAACAACCAAATGCTGCTGCTGCTGCTGCTGTTTGCTTGACTCTCTACCTCTACCTCTACCCTCCACCCGCAATCCCCGCACCCTCCTTGTCGTCTGTGTAGTGATTTGCCCCAAGCTAATACGCGAAGTTGAATCTCGCATGAATCGCGACTATTTGCCGCCCACACTCAAATCGCTGAGCCAATCGCCGCCCAATCCGCCCATTTTTGGTCTGGCAATGGGTGTGGCAACGTCGCCGTTGAGCGCCGCCAGCGCCGGCAGCAGCAACTCTGTGCCGCTGGTGGCGGCGCCCACAATGGCGGCCAACAATCGTCGCACCATCCGCCCCACCCACTCTAAGCTGCCCACTGTGCAGGAGGGTGGTAAGTTTAATTTTTCTTTATTTCTTTTTTTTCCTTATTTCCTTATTTCCTTACTTCTTGCCTTCTTTAATTCTTGAATTCTTTCTTGATTTCCCCATGCCGCATTTTATATCTGCGCCTTGCTGGAAAACTCAGCTCTGCAACTTTATTATTCCATTGAGAATTTCACTAATTTTGTATTCGGTTTTGTTTTGTTGTTTTTTTTTTTTGTGTGGCCATCTCTTCGGCTGATTGCGTGGATTGCGTGGATTACCGCTTAGCGACCATAGGACGCTACAGTCCTGTGCGTCGCGCCTCGGAGGGATCACGTTCGCAGTTCCAGGGACCGCTGCAGGAATGCCAATCGCTGCAAAAAGGTATCGCACAGAGAAATTTTTTGGTTGCACCCAGTCCGCCGCTTTTAGAAAATTCGATCAGTCTGCCCGGTAAGCCAAATCAATATGCTCCACTCAAAATTCAATTCGAACACCTTTCAGCCCACTTGCTGCACATAGCAGACGAACTAATCCTAATGACTACTTGCCTCCACACAGCCTCACCCATCCATGGCAAACCGACGAATCTGCAGCTGGCGCTGCGACGTGGCCACGATATCGAGGTGCCGCCGGAGGCCATACAGAGTCTGATGCCCGCCTTGGATCGATTGGTGAAGGAGCAGCGGGTCAGCTTCGACATTGCCAAAAAGATAATCTCAACGAAAGTGGTGCCTATCGATCTGGCCACCCAGCTTGGACTGGCCGCCCATGCGGCGAGCGGTGCAGCGGTGAGTGGTGGCCATTTGGATCAGTCGCATCTGCTGCAGCAGCAGCAGCTGCATCAGCAGCCCATGTACAGCTACAGTGTGTCGCCGCTGTCGACGTTGCCACATGGCGGCGCCAATGCCTCGCTGACCACCGCCAAGCAGATGTTTGGCCAGCCCATCTGTGGCTATCAGTATCAGCCGGCAGCAGCGGCCGCGGCAGCTGTGGCACTAACACTCCCGTTGCAGCCACAGCATTTGGTGGGTCAGTTCAGCAGCATCAATTTGGGCGCCTGCAATTCGAACAGCAGCAGCGGCTGCCAATCGCCCGTCTACAGCAGCAACTGCAACAGCATCATCAGCAGTAATAGCCATAGTGGGAGCGGATTCAGCGGCAACAGCTCACCCAATCCAAATCCGTATCTGCCGGGCACCGGTCCCTTTAATCCCTGTGTGAGTGTCAATGCGTGCGCCACATCCCCATTGCATCAGATCACCAAGGGCATCTCAGTGCTGAGCACTGGCGGTGGCGGTGGCTCCATTACGCGTGGCACCTCTGCCGCCAGCGAAGGGGCTGCTCAGCAGCCACTCGATCTGTCCATGGATGTGTGCATTGCGGGCGATCAGCCATCGGCTGATTATGCAACGACCAATTGGTTTATGCCCACGGCGGCGTACTATGATCTGAAGCCATTGAATCTGTCGCCGGCGCAGCCAGTGCGCGTTGTGACCACGCCGCCGGCATCGCCCAATCTGTGCATCATCCAGGAGGAGAATGGCAACGGTCAGATGTGTCACACGATTAGCACGGGTACCCCATATGCCGGCTGCACGGGCGGCATAACGCCACAGATCTGCCTCACCGATGTTCAGGGCAGTGAGATCACGCTGGTGGCCCTCTCCTCGGACAACAGTCGAGACAGCGAGGACTCCTTGGAGCCACATACGCCCATCATGTCAATGCAGGTGGGCACGATTTGCAAATTCTCTTGGCCAAAACTCAATCGAACACAAATGCTAATCTTTGAATGTGCTAATTGACTCGCAATTCTAATCCCAGTATGCTTTAACTCACAGGGCTTGATCATCGCGGAGCCCAGCAGCGATATGCCATCGATAACGCGTGGGATTGGACGCAAGGCGAGTCTCGATTGCGAGAATAGCACCACCAGTACCACACATGCTGCGCCCAGTTGCCATGCCCATGGGTCTGGGAATGCGGAGCCGCACAGGCGTGGCAGTGATAAATCGCTGGGCTTCTCAGACGATTCGCTGAGCAACGACTCGAATAATCTGTCGCCATCATGCCAGGAGCCATCGGCCAGCTCCGGCTTCAAATCCGACTCACATTCCGAAATGGGGGATCACACCGAATGTGGGCATCTAACGCCGGACTCCATGTGCGATTCGCGACGCATGTCCGACGAGATGTGCTACGAGGTACCACTGCCGCACGAGTGCTCCAATCTGGACTCGACACGCATCCTAGAGATGGTCAAGCAAACGATCGACTCGACAATGCCGCCCAAGGGCTTTGTGCTGCACAAGGGCAGCATTAGCTCCGAGGATAGCGGCGCCGAGTCCCGCTACAGCAGCGCCTCCAACGCATCCAGCGAGGCGACACCCAATGCCAATGCCATCGCCAGCGTGGCGGCCAGTGCTGCTTGTGCTGCGTCCAGCTATGGCGAACCGACCACCAATTTAAGTCTAGAGTACTCGGGTGGACTGCAGATCGAACTGCAGGTGTGCGAGGGACGCAGTCGGGATCATCATGGTGCTGGCAAAGGTATCAAATTGAGACGCATCTCGGGGGATCAGTTTGAGTATGGAAAGATTTGTCAGCAGCTCATTAGTACCATAACCATGCAACAGGTGGCGGGTTAAGGCGGCAGCAGGACTGTCCCCAAAAGCTTCACATTAAATATGTGTGTGTGAGTATGTGTGTGTAAGTGTGTATGTGTGTGTGTATGTGTGTGTGTGTGTGTGTGTGTGTGTGTGTGAGTGTGTATGTTAGTGTATCTATATGTCCTGTATTTTGAATGTAAACCACAAACAGAAATGACTCGCCTTGCCTATAAACTCTGCGTAGCTGTGATTTAAGCCGATATGTACGATATATGTGCATATATCATATATATGTGAATGTATCAGTATGTGTGTGTAACTGTTAACTGTTACTGTGTATCTGCATCTGTGTACGTGTGTGTGTGTGTGTGTGTGTGTGTGTGAGTGAGCTATGTTTTTTATATCCTAACAAATCAAACAATCGGACGAATAACATAAGCAATTGAAAACCAACGTCCGATGTATATACTATGATTATATATATATATATAATGTAATTTGATTGTTATTTGACATTTTTTTAGGCTTCGTTTCAATTCGTTAAACTAGTAACTTTAATCAAAATTTTTTTAGCTAACATATACAATAGATATATATATATATATATGTATTTAACTGGCGAGCATTTGAAAAATTTGTAGCTACGGTTTTAAATGTACATACTTCATATATATATATATATATATATATGAATTGATCTATATATATATATATAAATATACACACAGGCAGATACATACACATAGCTAATGGCATTGCGTATAGTGTAGAGCTGCAGATTCTTATTCTAATATTGATTCAATATTTCAATTCTCTTTTTTATTTTTGTGTAACGAAACAAGTGAAATGCATTCCAGTAGCAAATTTTTTCAAACATTTTCAGACGTTCTAGCTATATCATAGACATATGTATATGTATATGTATATGTAATTAGTAGTTCTAGTTAAGAGCCTAATCTAATTTTTAACTCTGTGCAATCCTATACGACAAATTGCGTATAGCGCTCACGGTGGACACGATTTCGATTTGGAACACTTTGTTCAATATACATACATATATATAAATATTAAATACTATAATATGATGATACAATTAATGTCTGTAGTTAATATGCATTTTTTGCTCCGATATTCGTAAGCACTATATAGTAAGCTATTTGATTCCGTTACATTTAAAAACAAAACAACAACAACAACAAGAACATTTATGTATGTAGTAAAACTTTGTTAATGGTTAGGAGTGGCGCCTTCGATATGCGTTCAAATTGATTAAACACAAATTGAGAAATATATTATTAAAAGACTGCTGTGATTTTAAATATAATTACTTTTACTTTTTATTTAGTTCCGAAAAGATAAACAAAAACAAATTATAAACAACAAATCAACAACATGAACTTAGTTATACATATGATATCTAATAATTAATTCAACTTTATCTTAAATAAATTACCAATTCTCCAAACATATAACTACTAAATAATCTTCAGTTTCATTACAAAAAAAATGCACGAAAAGTATTTGCAACTAAAATTTAGAACTAGAAATAATTTTCGAACTCGATTTTATCGACAGCATTTGCAAGGCGCCACCTATTGGGACTGTGTCAAAACTTAAGTTTCTTTACAAAAGAAAGTATTTTCATCGAATATTTAGAATTCATAAAATATTTGCGAATTGGATTTTATCGGCAGAATTATGTGCAAAGCGCCACCTATTGGGACTGTGTCAAAACTTAAGTTTCTTTATAAAAAGAAGTATTCTCATCGAATATTTAGAATTCATAAAATATTTTCGAATTGGATTTTATCGACAGCATTATGTACAAAGCGACACCTATTTGGAATGTGTCAAAACTTAAGTGCCTTTATAAAAAGAAGTATTCTCATCGAATATTTAGAACTTATAAAATATTTTCGAATTGGATTTCATCGACAGCATTATGTACAAAGCGACACCTATTTAGAATGTGTCAAAACTTAAGTTTCTTTACAAAAAGAGGTATTTTCATCGAATATTTAGAATTCATAAAATATTTTCGAATTGGATTTCATCGGCAGCATTATGTGTGAAGCGCCACCTATTGGGATTCTGGCAAACTTGGCAGACGTAGCAGAGCTGCGCTTAACAGCAATCACCGATAGCAACGCACAACTGAGTTGATTGCTTATCGATAACACATTCACGCAAAAGAAGAAGCAGATTGTTTTGATGCAGCTAATTTTTAATTGAATAAATTTTGTGATTATTGCTGAAGCATTTATAATGGAAACTTGAGCACAAAAATGATTTGCCGTCTGTGCTTGAACAGCGTCAGCGACACCATTCAAATATTTGAGGGCGTCGGCCTATCACTGAACATAGCCACAGTGCTGGCGAAATACTTTTGGTTTCAGGTACGATTCGTATATGTATCTTTATATACATATGTTTTCCATTTGCAACTGTAAACAATGAGCGTATTTTAGCCGAAAAGCGATGATCCCATATCGACGGCCGTCTGTGGGGGCTGCTGGACGCGGGTCAGTGACTTTAACGAATTCTATGCGAGCGTGGAAAAGGCGCATCGTCTCCTCACCGAACGTTTCTCCCTCAAAGGCGGCGAACCCCAGCAGGAGAAGCTCCATGCAAGTAGCCAGAGTCTGTTGGTCGGTGAGGGCAAGAAGGAGGCGATAGACATGCAGGAGGACACTAAAGACTTCCTTTATCATGCTGAGGATGATGACTTGGATCAGGATCAGGATCAGGACACGGCCGTCGACGATTTGTATGTCAGCGGCAACGAGAGCGATACAGCTGCATCGTTTAGCAATGAGCAGTTCCTCACCGATGTGCTTGCCCAGCAGGCACAAGCAAATAGTGATCCTGCTGCAGAAGAAGTGCCCACTGAACCGGAACCAGAGCAAACAGCTGCTGTGCTACAGCCAACTCCTGAAGCTGTTCAGGAGCGTCGTGAAACGCGCTCCACGCGTGCTAAGAGCAAAGCGCACCAGGTAAATGAATCGCCTCCAGCTGAAAAGAAAACACCAGCCAAGCGACGAGGCCGATCAAAAACGGAGAAAGTCGTTGCCAGCGATGCGGAGGAGTTGCCCAAGCACAAACGTTATGTGGACTACAAGAAATCCATGCTGGAGATTGATGAGAAGATCGCCCAACATATGCGCCTCACCTGCAGCGTTTGCCATGCGGGACAGGAGACTTTCCGGAAGCTGTGCGAGCACATGATGCAGATGCATCATCGCAAGGGGTATGCGGTCTGCTGTAACAGGAAGTTCTACAAGCGCTCCTTTCTCACCGATCACATCGATCGCCACTCAAATCCCGAGAAATTTAAGTGAGTGTAATGGTAAAGTGCGGACAACAAATTCCAAATCAAAGCATAATATATATCCAGCTGAAACTAATATGGTTTTTTCCATTGTATCCAGATGCGATCTGTGCGACCGAACCTTTGCAGACAAGCAGTGCCTGCGCAATCACGAGCTGCTCAAGCACCAGCCGGACGAGCAGAAGAAGTTCATGTGCGAGCACTGTCCCAAGCGCTATATCAAGCAGTATCTATTGGATCAGCATCGCATCATACACAAGGAGCGCAATGTGCCCTGCAACATATGCGACAGACGGTGAGCGAATGTGATGCAACTGTTTATATTTGGATAGATTTATATCTAGATCAGCCTCAAGAATCGACTTGATGTATAGTTGCGTCTGTATGTCTGACTTGAAGGGAACTACTCTTATATTTGCAGTTATTGTTGTCCAAGATTAATTGTAAACCAGACATAAATCTGTGATTATTTCCATGACCAACTCTTCTCACTTATTAAATTTCTTTCATAATATAAGTCTTCGATTTTGCTCCATAGTTTTCCCAACGTTTCGAGACTGTGTACGCATGTGAAAATGGTGCATGGCAATTATGGAACCATGTGCGACATTTGCGCTCAAGTTATCCGAGGACCAGCTGCATTTGAACGCCATCAGCTGACGCACGCCGGGATTACGGAGCCAAAGGTGCAGTGCGAGATATGCGGTTCGTGGCACAAGAACAAGACCAGTTTGAAGAAGCATGTGCGTCGCCACAACGCCTCATCGGAGGAGTGCAAGTGCAACATCTGCGGCAAGGTGTCGCCCAATCGCAGCGCCATGCTCAGCCATCAGAGCTATGTGCACAATACGGATCGGGCGCATGGCTGCAGTGTGTGCAACAAGAAATTTAAGAAGGCCATCAATCTGAAGGAGCACATGGCCACGCATACAGGCGAGGTGCTCTACAAGTGTCCGCACTGTCCGAAGACCTTCAATTCAAATGCCAACAAGCATTCGCATCGTAAAAAGTGCCATCCCAAGGAGTTCGAGGAGGCGCGCAAGGCACGTATACAGAAGCGCATGGGCGCCGATGCGATCGAGCAATCGAGCAAATCCCAAACTAGTCTAATCACAATCATGTCGGGCGAAACGGATAGCGAACTGGAAACGCACAATATACTGGTGACCACAACGACGACGACGTCGGCGACGGCAGCGGCGGAGGAGGCGGAGCACAGCGATGATGATTTCAAGGGCGAGGACATTGAGTTTATGCTCGAACTCAGTCCACAGCCGGTCGAATAGACAATCTGTTTAATAATTATGTGTTTGAATAGTGTATTTTTATGTATTAAGTGAAATCCTTAGGCTAGCATCAAGTAACAAAATTAAATAGACACAGATCAGATAAAAGTCAGGAATGTTACACACACATTTTGTCGAAATTTTCAAGTACTAACCCCGCTCACAGATGATCTCGACGGCATTCGGTTCCATCAGCACCGACTCCAGGCAGCGATGTACCGCTGACCCGAGTATCTCATCCAGCAGAAAGTTAACCAGGCTGCAATTTCAATTGTTAAAAGTCAGTGTTAGTGGCTTATGGACTGGACTGGCACTCACTTTTCATCGCTAACAAAGCGCCACAGATTCATTTGCAGATAGTGCGCATCCACCTGGATCTGTTGTAGTCCAAACTTGCTGAAGGTGCGCAGACGGACGCATTCCAGCAGCGTCTGTACGGGGATTAGTGAAGATGATTAGCAATAAACTAAAACTATGAATCATATCCCTACCTTAAGTCCAATCTTAATGATGCCCATCACAATGGACGCCTTGCTAAACTCGACCGATGTAAAGATGTCGACGCGCTCCGAGAACAGCCGATGAATGTTGGACACATAGCTGGACTCCAGCTGCGAGGGCGTGTAGTTTGACCAGTTGGATCGATATTGCGGCTTCGACGCATTGAAATTGCTAAAGTATGTTTTGCGGCTGGAATCGCTGCTGGCCGTGGTGCGAAAACCTGCATTGCCTGTGCTCTCATAGAGGCTAGCGACAACCGTCTCAATGCTGCCCAGTTCCTCGACGACACGTTTCATCACGGCACGCACTGAACGCGGCTCCAGGCAGTTGAGCCAGTCGCGCGTTTCGACGCTCTTGCGCAGCATCTGCGAGATGTTTGTGCCCTGCAAACGCACATAGGCGTCGAGCAGGGACTGCGCCGTCTCTCGCATCTCCGCACAGATCTCCGTTTCGTGGGTGAGTGTTGCACTGTTCTCCGAATCAATCTCGTAGAGATCATCGACGAGCGCTATCTGCGGACCAGATGAAAATAATACGTAATATATTTATTATATCAGAAAAAACTTGACTGAACATCTACCAGTATATGGACGCCCTGCTGCTCCAGTTCGAGGCACGTTTTGGACAGCACCAGCAGCAGGTTGGGCGGGCTGGAGCTCGAGGCATCCGCAAAACTGCACATCACCTTGGAAATGTGACGCAGGAAGCCAATTAGGAGGTTCTCCCGTATGCCCTCCACGCAAAGGGCGCCTTTGTGTTCGGCCTTGATGTTGAAGGACCAGTCGGTGCGCAGAAAGATCATCAAGTCCTGCAGCACACCCTTGATTTTCTCCACCATGGCCACATAGAGATTGCTAATGAGATCGCTGAGATTCACGCCGGCAGCCACATCGCTCTTGGCGGACACCAGCGACAAGCGCACCGCACTAAGGCTATCTGCGAAATGATCCCGGAGACTTTTTCCGTGCGCATCGCAGAGCTGATGGGCAGCGGCAATGATGATTTCCAGCGTGTTGCGCTGCACCTGAAGACCGCGACAGATGTTGCGCATCGCCTGCAGCCTGCGATGCAGGCGGTCCAAGGCGCGCAGCATCACCTGCGTATCTCCGTAGCCAATGTCAGACTCGACACGATCCTGTACCAGCGTCAGATACTTGTCAATGTTTTCATTGAGGAAAATGTTCAGCTCGTTCAGAGCATTCTCCTGGAAGTCATCGCTGCAATCAAGTATTTGTTATGGTATACAATCAGAGCCAAGATTTAAAATGGGAGCAGCTCACCGTTCGTGCTCGTAGTGTTTGGCGACAAACATGTCGAAATAGGAGGTGACCACCAGGGCCAGATCGTTGAGGAAGCCATCGATGCCAATGTCAACAAACTCGAGCATATCGCGCTCCGTTTGATCCTGCAGCATGACAATTTGTTCGTGCAGCCGCTTGCCAGCACATCTCAGCATCTCGCTGGCCAAATCGGAGGTCTTCTCGTCTAGCTGTAGCAGCAGCTCACCAATTTCTGTGAGAGATTGCGCTGTATTGCCGGCTCTCTGGAAGTCCTGACGCAGACGTTCCTTTAGATCGGCCATAATTGCATCACAATCGCGCTGAATGCCGTCGAACGAGGGCTGTCTGCCATACTGAGCGAACACCTTCTGGGCATGCAGATAATCCTGCACGGCCTGCGCATAGTTCTGCTCCTCAATCAGCGACTTGAGCTTCGCTGGTAGTGTGGACAGAAACTGCAGCCGCTTCAGCAGCGAGTGCTTCTCGGAGAGACGACACAGCTGGGAGCGTGTGCCTTGAAGGGTGCCTGTGATCTGTTCGCTAAATGTTGTGATCGACTGCATCTTGGTCATGAGCAGATTCACATCAGTTTCCATCTGCTTGAAGTCGTCCTTCATCTTGCGTATGGTATCCGTCGCCGAGATGAATTTGTTGTAGTTCTCATACACCAACGTTTGCATATCCGAGTGCAACGTTTGTGTGTCCTTCACAACGGCCGCTTCGGTGTCCATAATCTGCTTGAGCGAACAGTCCTTCAGCAGCCTCTCCAGATACCTGTCGGAATCGAAGCTGGAGGTATCCATGTCGAACGGATTCTCTTTTTCTTCCATTTCGCAAGATCTTTGTGGTGCAACCTTTCAAAAATGTATTAATAAATGCTAATTTACAAACTTTTATTTAGTTTGTGTCCGAAAAAAAAAACACAGAAACATATGTTTCTGTTATCCGAAAACTTAACAGTTTGATAGCTGTTAGCAACAGTTGCTAAATGGCGCCAAGTCGCATACTGGTAAATGAAAACAGCCTTTGCTAACAATAGTTTCTATTTATTATTATTATTTATTTAATATATTAAACATTTGGTGGCATTTTATAAAATTAACTACGAAGTACGTCGGTGGAAAACAGTTAGAAGTTTAGCGAAAGTTGGTTCTTGTGCAGGGCTGCAGAAAAGTATATACAAGCAAAGAGTAAATGAACGAACACCGGGGACTGAGCTGGTTCGTTCAGTTAAGTGAGTCGTTCGATCGAACTTATTCCGAACGATTCGATACAGCTCTAGTATACACAAAAGGTTTAAAATAAGTACTTTTCTTGTGTGATAAACAGCAAAGTGTGTTAAAGGACACATTGAAACGGCAACTTCAACGCAAAGTGCACAATTACAAACAGTGAAATGAAGCCAATATTATAGTTTTTGCGTGCGTCGGCTGCTGAAAAACGGTAACAACAGCCCTGCCCCATTGCGTCCCCTTGTGTAACAGCCCTGTTCCTTAAGTGAATTTTGGTGCTCCTGCTTAGACACAGGACCCAATTGTGAAAAGTCAAAAGGAACTGATTGGAAACCAAAAAGAAATAAGAAAAGAATAAACAGAGAATGACGATATTACGCTACATTATGAAACTATCTATTCAATTACGAACATTGAATGGGAACTATATGTGTGTAATAATCAGATTTCAAGATGTGTGAACTCTGCGGTTTTCAAGTACTGTACTAAATCGAACCACTTACACATTGTATGTTTATATATGTATGTACGAAATGCATTTCTAGTGGTTTCAGTTCAACACGGAGAATTGCACACACTCAACGAGAGCGGCGGAACAATCAAGTGACAGCGATAAGGACAGGATCATGACCTTGGAAACGCAACCAGTTGGCGGGGGACTGTGCGATGGCAAAATTGCCGGACTCTACGATCTGGAGGAGACACTCGGTTCGGGTCACTTTGCTGTCGTGAAGCTGGCGCGACATGTGTTCACTGGTGCCAAAGTGGCAGTGAAAGTCGTTGATAAGTTGAAGCTAGACGAGGTCTCCAAAGCGCATTTATTTCAGGAAGTTCGGTAAGCTTGAAAATTGTAAATTATATCGAGTGTATACATAAATTTGTCCTATGGCTGTAGCTGCATGAAACTGGTGCAGCATCCGAACGTAGTGCGGCTTTATGAAGTGATTGACACGCAGACCAAGTTGTATCTGGTGCTGGAGCTGGGCGATGGCGGCGATCTCTATGATTATATAATGAAGCACGAGACCGGGCTGAGCGAGGAGCTGGCCCGCAAGTATTTCCGACAAATACTCCGCGCAATCACGTACTGTCATCAGCTGCACGTCGTGCACAGGTACGAACACTCATAAATTCGCCATTGAAATGCCAAAAATGCCAAGTGATTTTTTACGTAACAAATTTCTTGTGACTCGCTCAACGGACAGGGACTTGAAGCCAGAGAATGTTGTATTTTTCGAAAAGTTGGGTCTCGTCAAGCTGACAGATTTTGGGTTTAGCAACAAGTTCTTGCCTGGCCAAAAACTGGAGACATTTTGTGGCAGTCTCGCATATTCAGCACCCGAAATATTGCTGGGCGACTCATACGATGCGCCCGCAGTGGGTAAGTCTATATCTGCGTGTGTGTGTTTTTGTGTGCTTGTATCGCATGATAAGCTTTATTTTATTATTGACATTATCTATTAGATATTTGGTCTTTGGGCGTCATACTGTATATGCTGGTGTGTGGCCAGGCACCTTTTGAGAAGGCCAACGATTCGGAGACGCTAACCATGATTATGGATTGCAAGTACACGGTGCCGTCGCACGTGACCCAGGAATGCCGCAATTTAATTGCCACAATGCTAGTGCGTGATCCAAAAAAGCGGGCAACCGTTGAGGAAATTGCATCATCCGCTTGGCTTAAGCAAATCGACGAGCCCGAATCCGTTGAGCACTCGCTGCCGCTGGTAAGCCGTGAGCAGCTGAGTGAAGAGGATCACGCTTTTATTATACAGAAGATGATAAACGGAAACATTGCGTCCAAGGAAGAGATACTGCAGTTAGTAATCAACCAAATCGAAATATATAATCGCTCACAAATTTTTACATTTATTAATAAGCATCATCATTAAGAGGGCTTAATACTTAACACGCGTTTGCCATATATTCTATTATTGTTTACATTTGCATATTGATTGCATAGCAAATATATGACTTGCACTATTTATTCAGACATTTGAAATGCTTGAAAAAAAATTTTAATTTGCGAGCGACAACTGTAATTACCATTCTATTTTTTAACAAAATCCAAATTTCGTACAGGGCTCTAGATAAAAATAAGTACAATCATATAACAGCCACATATTTTCTTCTGGCTGAATTACGTTTGCGCCGACGACGAGAAGAGGCACACAAGCAAAAGCTGCAAGAGGCGGGTCTAAAGTAAGTAAAAAAACGTGTATTTATTTTATACGTATATATTAATTATATAAATATATATATTGTTATTCAAATTGTGTTATCTATTAGACTGAGTGATGTTGATCGCAGGCCCACAGCAGATAAGCCGAGTCCAACGGAAAATCCCAAAGTAGTTGTGCCTGTTAGCATAAATGTCACCCCGGCAGCACAATTTGGCAATGATAATTCAAAGCCGGTAAGTTGACAGCTTTTGGGCACATATTTGACATTCTGATGACGCATTATTAAACACTCTTAGGATAAGCGTACCCGCAAGTGCAGCATAGTACGAGAGGAGGACGAGGAGGAGTCGGCGAATGAGGGCGGCGGCATTGGGAATGAGCTGCAAGTGGCTTCAATGCGGCGCGAGTCCATTTCCGATGGACGCCTCAACCGCTCATTGCAGGAGCGCCACTGTTCGTTAGCGCCAGCAGCCGATGTGCCAACAAATACACGCACAAAGATAGTCGTGTCCGTCGATACGCTCGCCCAGAAGCTAAAGCAAATGGAAAAATGTGTCAAGGTGGATGAGGACACAATAAGCGGTCTAAAGGAGCTCGAAATTGGGAAGCTGAAGCCGTTGCCCAGCAGCAGCAAGAATCCGGTGCTGACGCATCGACGTACAAAGCTTAATAAGATACGTACGCCATCGTGCAGCAGTTCTGAGGCATCTGACGATGACACAAAGACCCGTAACAAGAAGAAGATTAACAAGTTCACTGGCGATACACCCATAAGATTTCGCACGCATCGGAGAGACTCGCACGATGATTCCAGCGACTCACAGGATCAATTGTATCCACCGCCGGGCTCCAATAGCAGCGCTGCGAATTTCATTTCGAATAGCAATTCTGGTGTAAGTGGCAAAAAAGAGGAGCAGGGACAATATAAAGAGGTAAAGCGTTAAAGAACAATTACTTTAAAAGCTCCAATTATAATCTAAATTGTCATCCATAGCCAAATAAATCGGAGGAAACACGCAAATCTCACACTCAAAAGAATAGGAAGCATCATAGTAAGGACCATGTTGATAAACATTCCCAAGCGGAAAAACAGCAAACAGTAGTATTTGAAAGTACAACAACACGTCGAAGGCGCATGCGCGAAAGCCAGTCATTGGATCGCATCACAGAGGCTCAGGAATACGAGCTGCGTCATCGTCATATAAATGAAGCAGCCGGTGGAGATGCTGCAACAGGTGAATCAAGTCATCAACAACAGCAACAACAACAACATATCCAGCAAAGAAATTCATTATTCAATTTAAATACATTCTCCGTTGCCGAAACTAAAGAAGAATATGACGAAGAGTCCGATTTTATACCGGACATCGATAATACGGACCAAATCATGAACACATTGAATGCAGCCAAAGCAACGCTTAAGCAAAAGCAATATTTTAATGACACCAATTATAGTAGGAACTATAACAAAAACAGCAGTAGTAGCAACAACAACAAAAAGAAATCCAACGAAACACCAAAAGATATTTATAATCTGAACTCAATCGAGAAAATCGATTTGATTTTGGAAGATAAAAGCCTTACCAAAGCAATACATGTTACCGGCTCTAAATGCTTTGTCACTATGAAGAAAATTCGAAGGCTCGGAAAATATTTTCCGGTAGTAAACTTTTCTTAAGACATAGTTACCGTTATATTAATAGCTGCAAAGTGCATTCTAAATCTTAAAAAACGTAGAAAATATGTAGAAAATATGCGTGTACGTGTATGTATTACAAAAAAATTAAGAGAAAAGTTATTAAAAAAAAATACATATGCGACAATTTAATATTAGTTGTAGCGTAATTTAATTTATTATGCAATCTTTAACTAGCAATAAAAAAGGCACATATTTTGACATTATGCTAACCTCATTTACTGATGAGAAACCATTGTCTAATCTCGAAACACCACACGCACAAATAGATTTCGTGCATTCCCGAAATAAATGTATGTTATGGCGATAAGTGTGTGGGTACAATGTACAAACCAACTCAAATAAAGTCAATAAAATATAAACCCCAAAGTATTGAAGGACTGAGCACACAATTTTTGGATTTGAAGTTGGCGCCTGCCTATCTGCTCTTATCGTTAGATTTTGCAATCGATTGTGCCCCAAACCGATATCGTCGATACAAACTAGAGATGTGCAACCGCTGTAACTTGTTACTCCTCGATACTAGTGTTAAGTAACAAGTACGTGAATAGCGCTCATCTCTATTATGAAATTTTTGTTGAGAAAAAATTGAAAATAATATAAGAAATAAAACAGGCATTGAAAACTGTGTGAAAACTTTTGCCTCAATAAGCAATAATGTTGCGCATCTATCAGAATACAAACCGGTAAGCACAGAACGTGGCCAATGCGAACCGGTCGCAAATTTTCATACATCGATTTCGTCATCATCGCCCCATTGCATTTTGGCGAATTTGCACTTTCAGGCGAACCGCTAGAAAAGCCGTTGTATACTCAACGAAGGTTGTCTGCTGCAATCACTCCACGCTATGCAACATCACCAGTCAGTCGCGTCGCACCGGATCTGCCAGTGGTGCACGCTGGGAGCAGCACAGCAATCGCAGCCACGAAGAGTTTCTGCTGGGTGGCAACCAGGCGAGGGGCTGGACAATACCGCCCCACTCGCGTGGCTATGGAATGTTTGTGGTGCGAATTCTAAGGGGCGCCCTCAAGCTGCGTTACATTGTGCTGGGCGGCGCTGTTGGCGGTGGCGTTTCCCTGAGCAAGGTGACTGAAAATAAGTTACATCTAATAAGTTAATTGTTATATAATTGGCAAAATGCATTTGTGCACGTGCAGAAATATGAAGATTGGAAGGATGGGCTGCCCGATTTGAAATGGCTCGAGGATGCTCTGCCTCAGGGTGAGAGATGGACTCAGTTCTCGAAGAATCTCATTGAAGTCGGCAGCACGGTGAAGAATGCCATTGAAATCGGTGAGTTCTTAATTTGTATATACTTTTTTCTTTCTCTCTCACTTTAAATTGCCATAACAGTTAGTTATATTTTACTGAATGCGGGTTGAAGGAGTTTTCCAATTTTTCTTTGCATTCATTGTTTATTTGTCACGAGTCGTTTGATTTTCACATTCAGTATGCTTAACAAATGGGCATTTCCACAAAAGGCTTTACTCTAACATCAACGCATCGGCAGCAGAACTTATTTGTTTATTTGCACAAAATTACTAAATAATTGAATTATCTAATTTATTGGATCATTGCCTAACGAATGCAAATGTTCTTTAATCATAAACCTATTTTGATTTACCTTTTAACAACCACTATCAAAAATTAATAGAGATTGGTTAAATCTCAAGTAAATAGTAATAGTAATAGTAGCCGTATTTATTGAAACTTGTGTTATTTCAATATTCTTGACAGTGCTCAGTCTTAAGCTCAAATTAGTGATACTAAAATGCTATATTCAACGAAAAACATGTAAAAAGTAATAGACGAGAAATGGAAATGCCCATATTTCACTTCGCTGCGTTTTAATGCATAGTCTTGGCTTGAGAATGAATATTGATGATATTGGGGTTTGCTTGTAGATCCGAGGCTTAAGCAGCTGAGCGAAGATAAGTTGTCGGAATGGCGCTCGTGGTTCGATAGTCGTCTGGACGATGCAATTGAAGCGGCCGATTATCAAGGAAATCAAATTGTCGAAAGTAGGTTACACACAATACAATTCAAATATTCAATTTGCTGAACATAATGCATTTAAAGTGAGAGAATTTATGCTCGCCTATTATTAATTCGTCTTATTCACTTATTCAAAACTCGAATTCATATTCCATTGCAGCCAAGGACGATATCAAGTCGAAGACAACTGTTGCCGCGCTGGGCATACCAGCGGACGAAAGTCGTAAAAAATATGGTGAGTCGGCAATAAAGTAAGTGGTAAATTAAAATGTTTATTTACTTTGGATTTGTTTATTTTTTTGGCAGACAAACTGCAGAGCCAAGTGGAAACGCTGCAAACTGAAATTATGAACGTGCAGATCAAATACCAAAAGGAGCTCGAGAAAATGGAGAAGGAGAATCGTGAGCTGCGTCAACAATATCTCATACTCAAAACAAACAAGAAGCCGACGGCAAAGAGAATTAAGAAATCGCTAATTGACATGTACTCTGAAGTGCTGGACGAATTATCTGGCTATGATACCGGCTATACTATGGCCGATCATTTGCCGCGTGTTGTTGTTGTCGGCGATCAGAGCAGTGGCAAAACGTCTGTGCTCGAGTCCATCGCCAAGGCGCGTATCTTTCCACGCGGTAGCGGCGAAATGATGACACGCGCCCCAGTCAAAGTAACTCTGGCCGAGGGACCATATCATGTGGCACAATTTCGTGACAATGATCGTGAATACGATCTAACTAAAGAATCGGATCTGGCTGATCTGCGGCGCGAGGTGGAGTTCCGAATGCGCTCTTCCGTCCGTGGCGGCAAGACGGTGAGCAATGAAGTGATAGCCATGACGGTCAAGGGTCCTGGACTGCAGCGTATGGTCCTGGTGGATTTGCCAGGCATTATTTCGGTAATCAGATTGTATTACATTTTTTTATGCCCTTAAACTTTTCTATAATGTATTCAATATTTGCAGACCATGACAGTTGATATGGCATCAGACACCAAGGACTCCATTCACCAGATGACCAAGCATTACATGAGCAATCCGAATGCGATTATTCTATGCATCCAGGATGGCTCTGTTGATGCGGAGCGCAGTAATGTCACCGATCTGGTCATGCAATGCGATCCCTTGGGTCGCCGCACAATATTTGTACTCACCAAGGTTGATTTGGCCGAAGAACTGGCAGATCCTGAACGTATAAGGAAAATATTGTCGGGCAAGCTGTTTCCAATGAAGGCCTTGGGGTACTATGCCGTTGTCACCGGTCGCGGCAGGAAAGATGACAGCATTGATGCCATTAGACAGTATGAAGAGGACTTCTTTAAGAATTCCAAACTGTTTCAGTAAGTGGTAACACAACTACTATGTTTGTGCAACATTTAATGGACAGTATCTTTGCAGTCGACGGGGAGTTATTATGCCACATCAAGTGACGAGCCGAAACTTGAGTCTAGCTGTTTCGGATCGTTTCTGGAAGATGGTGCGTGAAACTATCGAACAGCAGGCCGATGCATTTAAGGCAACCCGATTTAATTTGGAAACCGAATGGAAAAATAACTTTCCCAGGTGAGTCGCCGTTGCTGATATGCATATTCTTCAATTGAATACTTATAGCGCATGATTATTGTAGACTGCGAGAATCTGGTCGCGACGAGCTGTTTGACAAGGCGAAAGGCGAAATACTGGACGAAGTGGTGACACTATCACAGATCTCAGCCAAGAAATGGGATGATGCTCTCACACACAAGCTATGGGAGAAACTATCGAATTATGTATTCGAAAATGTTTACCTACCCGCTGCACAGTCAGGTTCTCAAAGTAATATTCTGTAGTAATAAGTATTAAGTTGTAAGCCACGCCCAGGATCACATCCAGTGCATCACCATAATTGTGGCGTGTTTGTGTGTTAAGAAGCCAGAATATAACATTTTACCGGGAAATTATATTGGTTCCGTCAGCCTTTAACGCATCGACACATATCAATGTCCGAATCACATATCAATGGGAATCACAAGCCCATTTTAGGTTCCGAAACCGGATTTATCTCGTGCTGAGTTGAACCCTGTTTGCATTGAATCATGACCTAAAATTTGATATTTATATATATATATATATTCCGAATTTCAATTTTAATTAGCATCGTTTAATCAGACAAGTTCCCAAAACAAAAACGTGATTCAGAATGTTATTTTTTATTATTTGTTGCAGTCATGTGCGAATAAGGCGCGTACTTGTCGGAAAGTGTGACTTGAAGATGTGAAAAATATATTTGTAGATAAATTAAGCGATTATCGTGTCAAGGAACACGTTTAACCGGAAATCTTAATTTTAACTGCGTTAATTTGATCAATGAGCACGAAAATAGCAATTCTTAATTATCATAACTTCCAAATACAACTCCAGATGCGTTGGCCGACTTTTTACTTCATGTTTATTGTCGTTTTGTTAATCACTTTTGCATCTATTCTATAATCTATTAAGCTGGCGACTGAAAGAGAGACTAAGTTTTAATTTTCTTTTAGATTCCTTCAATACCATGGTGGATATCAAGCTGCGACAATGGGCAGAGCAAGCATTGCCCGCCAAGTCGGTTGAGGCTGGCTGGGAGGCACTGCAGCAAGAGTTCATATCACTGATGGAACGGGCGAAGAAAGCACACGATCATGACGGTGTCTTTGATCAGCTGAAGAGCGCTGTTGTCGATGAGGCCATTCGCCGGCATAGCTGGGAGGACAAAGCCATTGATATGCTGCGAGTGATACAGCTAAACACATTGGAAGATCGCTTTGTGCACGACAAAACGGAATGGGATCAGGCAGTTAAATTCCTGGAGAACTCTGTTAATACTAAACTTGAGCAAACCGATGAGACGTTGTCCCAAATGTTTGGACCCGGGCCGTGGACGCGATTCGTGTACTGGAAGTCAATAACCCAGGATCAGCAAAAGCGACGCAGTGTCAAAGGTGAACTGGACAAAATACTTAAAAATGATGCGGTGTGTAAGCTAATAATACAAAATCATAAATATAATTTAATGCAAGCCAACATTAAATTGCAGAAACATCTGCCCACCCTTAGCTACGATGAGCTGACGACTGTACGCAAAAATCTGCAGCGTGATAATGTGGATGTGGACACCGATTATATACGTCAAACGTGGTTCCCCGTCTACAGAAAGTGTGTAGCTTATAATTGATATATATACACTCAACTAATGTTGAACGTTTTGTCGCTTTTAGATACTTCTTGCAGCAGGCGCTGCATCGAGCGAAAGACTGCCGCAAAGCGTATTATCTCTATACGCAACAGGGCACAGAGTGCGAGGTGTGTGTGCAAAGAACAATCTATCCTTTTCATGACTAAAAGTCTGTGCTTTTGCTCTCTGTTAGGTATCCTGCAACGATGTAGTCCTCTTCTGGCGCATACAGCAGGTGATCAAGGTGACGGGCAATGCACTGCGGCAGCAGGTCATCAATCGAGAGGCGCGACGCCTGGATAAGGAGATCAAGGCAGTGCTGGACGAGTTCAGTGATGATGAGGAACGGAAAGGTTATCTGCTCACAGGCAAACGTGTTCAGCTGGCCGAGGAGTTAAGTAAGTTGATCACCAGGACTCTTTCGAACCACAAAACTAATCATCTAATTCTTTCAGTTAAAGTCCGGCAGATTCAGGAGAAACTAGAGGAGTTCATTAATTCATTGAATCAGGAAAAATAGGTTATAGTTGGTGTGCCATGACCAAAGACACAACTGCGTTATCTATTTAATGTTGTAATTTAAGCTGAAAAACAAAACGATTCGTTTATAATCACGATTTTCCTTACGATTTAGTTATTACGCTTATCTTGTGCAACTAAGAGTAATAATAAAACGATTGTTAGTTTGTATTTTATATAGCGTTTCAATTTATTGACAGGTTTTTTGGGTTCTTAGATCACCTCATAATGCTTGACTGCAGTCCTATGGAGCTGATCGTTGCGATTCTTACGCATCGTGTCCTTGGAAATTCTGTAAGAATTTCGCCTAGTTAGATACATTTTTGTAAAATGGACATTCGTTTTTTGTTCTTGCTCTGATATTTTTGTAATAATCGAAAGATTTCGAGAACTACAAAATGTTTTCCACAAATTACACAAGCGAGTTTTCAGAAAAAAAATTCAAAATGGAAAAATTTGGTGATACTTATCCGTTTCAAGAACCAAAGAAAGAAAGGCTTTCCTTAAATCAGATTATCGCTTTTAGCTCGCCCATATCATTACTGATTCTGACGAATCTTGTGGCAAACATTGTGTTTTGCCCAGGACAACTGACCGTAGGGCTCCCAAATCGTCCTTGAAGTTTCCAAAGAACAAGTGATTTTAAATGATTTCCGGATTATCGAAAATCTTCAAGGATATTATCGACTTGGTACATTTTCCCATCGCCAGTATGCCCCTCATGGCTTTCTTGGCTCGTTTAGCTAATACACGAACTCAATAGGTGTCCGTGGTGGGTGCATATGCTATCCTAAACAGCAGCTGGCAAAGAAAACAAAATATTTAAAAAATAGTTCCCCAACCGACAAAATAAAAGAAAAACGCTCAACTTTGTAGTGTTTGTAAATTACTCAAATGTTTACATAGTGAAATGTATAACTGTTAAATAAACTAGATAGATACATATGTAGAGATATCTCGTATAGTCTGTTGTATTGTTTCGGTTTTCTCTCATTGTTATAATTTGTATAATAATATTTTAACATATTGTAGTTGATAAACATAAGCACAAAGCGCGCTTTACTTTGCTTGAGTATGTTTGCATCTATGTATATATATATATATATATATATATATATATATATATATATATATATATATATATGTATGTAGTGTGTGTTTGTGTGAGTGTGTGTATAAGCGGGTCACAACACATTTTCAGATGGCCCACGTTTTGTTTGTTCTTTATAATCAACAATCAACAAAACGAGTCGATGACAACGGATTGGAGTTGGGTTCGGATTCTACGGTGCAATAACCTCTTGGCTCTTGGCTCGCTGCAACAGCAACATCAACAACAGTGTGACAGTGTGTGACAGTGTGTGTATGTGTGTGTGTGTGTGTGTGTGTTTGGTTTGTGTGTTTACTTAGAGCTAGAACTTACATATGTACAAACTATGCAACAAGTCTGGAGCAGAAGCTATCAGTTTAGTTAGTCAAACTTATCAATTAAACAAATGCAACGTCCTCTTCTTCTTTTAAATTGGCAGTCGAATTGTGGCCCAGCCATGCGGTCAGCTGCTATAAATATGATTATAATTTTTATAATCATCATAATTTTGTTTCTTTTAGTGTGTTTGCACACCCACTTAAGCACTTAAGATTGACCATTGATCGATGGTAAATATAAATATATATTTATGTATATTTAGTATATACAAATTTAGTTACAATTTAATCAATCAAGACATGAGCTGTGTGGGTGTGTGTTTAGTTTGAGGCGAGGCACTCGATAAAGATAAAGGCACAAACATTACACTTAGGCTAAGGCCTAATCTAGGCATTAATCTAGGCTACTTAATCTAGATCAAATCAAGGAGACATCTCAAGTACTACAACGCTTCAACGCTGCTCCGCAGCAAGCACTGACAGCAGTTTGGCTTAATCTAAAACTGCTCCTTGCTCTGCTTCTTCATTTTCCACTTCTTCTTCATCTTCTTTATCTGTTTGCTGTTTGCTGTTCAGTTGTCAGTTACTGGTTACAGTTCCGTCTTCCGTCTTCCGTCTTCAAGAACATCGAGCGATTGGCAATTAGTTTTGAATTAACCACTTAATGGGACACAGTGTCGTTATCAGAAGACATTTGCGACACTTTGTCGAAATTTCCAGTTTGTCGAATTGGTTGATTCTGCTTTCACTCACTCTATCTATCTATCTTTTAGTCGCTTCGCTTGCTTTCCACTTAGGCCGTTGACAGCTCCCCGTTCTTTGCATTGCGTCGGCTCTCCCAGTTTGATACGTAGGTGAGTGGATAGCACAGGAAGGCCGACAGCAGAATAAGTCCGCCAGCAAAATAAAAGGCCACATTATAGCTGTCGGTCATTGAGTACAGGGCGCCTAAAAGATATACAAAGAAAATACTAATTTAATAGGTGTTCAATCTTCTAAAATGTTTACAAATTAAAAGCTTTATGTTTTTTCAAAACAAACATATTATATTGTTTAAGTCGCAACAGATAGCATAGTGTTATAGAAGAGTTAATATCTAAGTGATAAGGTTATCAAGGTAATACGATATTTCCCATTGACAACAAATTTATTATATTATTTTATTTATTAATATTTACTATATTTGAATAATAAGACTAGAAGTACTCACCAGCAATAGGAGTACCAATGGTAGCGGCCAGGCCTTGGAAGAGCATCAGGAAGCCGAATGCATTCGTCAGCTTCTCCAATCCGATCAGCTCGACGGCAATCAACGAGCGCAGCGCCGAGAAGCAGGCAATGCAAATGCCAAAGAGAACGACAAATGTCCACTGGGTGGTTGAGTTGATGACGACACCGCTGAATATGGTGGCCAAGCCGCCGGCGGTGAGGGCGACATTGTTGAGCCACAGTGGCTTGACGCTGGGGAAGGAGCTTAGGGAGCCGCAAACGATCCTAGCAAACGTGTTGATCATGCCAATGCCGGAGATGAGGGACAGTGACGATTCCTTAGACATGCCAGCGGCCATGGCGCGGTTCGTCAGGAAAGAGAAGGGCACAAAGAAGCCCATCATGGTAAGGAAACCGCTGACGGCCAAACACATAAAAGCCGGTGACTTGAGCAGACTGGTGTCCAACATGGTCGACAGTGTGCGGCGCACTGCCTCGGGACAAATGCGACAGCCCTTCTGCCTATCCTCCAGCATGTCCTGCTTGGTGGGCAACCGCGTGACGGACATGTGATAAGCCAGCGAGGTCTGCGACTGATACTGCGGTATGCGTGTCAGGGAGCCCGTAAAGAATGCATCATCTCTGTACATGGGACGTGTCGAGGAGTGCGACGGATGATGACTGCCATCTTGGGCGGCGGCAGCTGCCCGCTTGGCCAGATCCTGTGGGCGACGTCCCGAGACTGTGTGACGACGTGCCTGAATGCTAATTGGCTTCACCTCCGTCTCCAACAGATTATCGTTCTCGGCCTCCTCCTCGTTCTCGCCGACGGTGGTCAGCTCCTTGTGCAGATTGAATGTCAGCTGCTGTGGATCGCCATTCGGTGTCGTTGGCTGCGATTTGCGCAGCTGCTTCAACTCGGTGCCCTTGCTGGCCTGACCCGAGGGCCGACGCTCCAGATTCATACCCTTGAAGATTTCCGCTGCCGTCGGATAATGATTACGCTGCGAGGCACCCATATAGGTATTGTGTGCCGAATTGGGCATGGAGTAGGCAAAGCGTCCCTCGGGCAGCGGCTTCGTGAATGCAGCCTGATGCAGTTGAGGCGTTGGCGCCACCGTATTACCATGGCCATTGAGCTTGACCTTCTCATCGCTGCCGTCGTCGGTGACGCCCAGCGTGATCGGTTGGATGGGACGGAAGGCGAGTCCAAAGAATGCGCACGAAAGAATCATGAGTCCCTGGATCGCTAGGGTCATGCGCCAACCGGTATTCTCCAGCAGCATATTGGTAACCGGGGCAAAGACAAAGGTGCCCACACCGGAGCCACAGAGTGCGACTCCCGTTGCCAGGGCACGCCACTTTTCAAAGTAGAAGCCAATGATAACCACAGCGGGTATGTAGACCATGCAGAAGCCAATGCCACCCAGCACGCCGTAGATCACAAATAGGAACTCCACACTGGTGGCAAAGTACGAGAGGCCAAAGCAGCCTGCCGCAAAGATGGCGCCCGCAATGGTAACCGCACGGAATCCAAAACGATTGGCCAATGCACTAACAAAGGGTCCGGCCATCAAATAGCAACCGCTGAGCAGCGACGTAACGAATGTCACGTAGAATTTGGTCACCTTAAACTCTTTGACGAGTTCATCCTGTATGAGGCCCGAGCAGAAGACGATGCCATCTATGACCGTGCAGCAGAGGAATGAGGCGACCATTACCACCCAGGCCCAACCACTGTCCGGTGGCACCACAACCGCTGCCGTTTCAATATCCTCCTCCTCCAACTCCTCATCGTCCTTGTCGATTTCGGGCTTGTTATCCGGATGCTTGGAGACGAGCGCATTAGCTACAGCCAGCTCATCCTGTGATCTCGTATGCTGCGTTGGCATTTTGCTGCTGCAAATCAAATAGAATCGATTATTAATAATATTTCGTATTTCGTATTTCATAATCGCGATTATGCAAATGTTTATCAGCACTTCAGTTTGTTGTTGTTGTTGTGCAGTAAAAACCAAAATATATTTTTGCGCGTAGCCTTCACACAGATTGCGTATACGCCCCCCTCCCACGAAAAAAAAAAAACACTTTCCATTTTCAATACTCTGATTACATTTATATATATTAGTCACGTGTATATTTCTCCTACGCATTTGAACATTTTATCTGTTTTTGTATCTGTATTATTGTGCCGAACTTTTGCTTATCGAGACGACGTCAATCGGTGGGTGGGTGTTGCTGAGGTGGGTGGGTGGGGAGGGGGGCGATGTGTGGGGATGGGTGTCAAACGTCACCGCACTCCCCCATGCTCAATGACAGCGGCAGTGCCAATGTCAAGCAGAGAACAAAACAACAACTACGTCAAAAGCTGCTTAAAAAACACTCGCCAAACAATCGGAAAAATGTATAATTGTTTTTTTTTTTTGTTGGTTTTTTTTAAGAAAAAAACAAAAATAAATAATAATAATGACTAGAAATTTCAGCTATTATGCTTCTTAAGTTGTCCGTCAATTTTCCTGCCACATACAATATACACAATAATACTTTGTGTATTTGCATACAAATATTTTGGCAATTTATATTTCTTCAATTTTGTTTGTGTTTTTTATATTCTTTGCACCAACGTTTGTCGACTAATAGCCGCATGGCCTTGATTCTTTATTTTTGGCCTAATCTAATCTGATCTGGACCTGACCGTGTACTGAAGTTCTTATGCCATAAACTGAAAGGAACTGCAACATTTTTGAGTGCTAAACAATTATTTATTTACTTTATTTAGTTTACAAAATGTGTACGCTATGTGAAAAACTTAAGATACTATATATAATTAAGATATGAATTGCCTTTTCAAAGCTCTTAATTGTTAGACTTTAAGTGAGATATGATGTGGCTAATATAGCCCATATATAAAAGATAAAGCTATGTTACAAGTTGAGGCTTTTCTAGAGATTTAAGCTCGCGAGTACGTACTCGACTACCTATATACCCTACAATTCCTCTGAAGTTTCCTTTATGGCCTTTATAAAACATTAGTGAATCAAATTTGTAGTTATCTTTAAAGGCTTTTCATTTTTTCCGCTTCAATTTCCCACAAACTTTGACCAATAAATTCTGGTGAATGTCTGCCGCAACTAGGCGTAATCATGACACAAACTAATCCAAATAATCCATCTATATACATGTTTCTGGTCGTATCTCTAACAATATTTATATTGATAAAGAAAAAATCCAGTTACAATTAACACGCGACAGGCAAGATTTATGATATCGGAGATTTATTATAATTAATAAGCACTTGATAAAAGCAGATTATTTGGCACATTGTAGGCACTTGACAACCCTGCACAAGCAAAATTTTATTTGTTTTCAACAAGTACATTTAAATTTTTTTTGCGGTTTTATTATTTGTGTTTCCTGCATGGCAACCCCGGTCATAAAAAATAACATTTTAAAGACCTGACGATTAGCTGTTGATTAGAGGATTGTAAATAGTTTAGTGTCTGCCGAAAAAGCAGCAAATATTAAACAAATACACTGAGAGGACAGCGGCTTAAGTCAAATACTTTTCACAGATTTGTTTTAGCCGCTGCGTGTGAGTGCCAGATAAGATGGCCTTAACGGATTTGCCGCGCTATCAGGGCCCATAGTAGCCATAGTACCAGATAATACATAAATTGTACCTTCTTAGCAACGAAGTAACTAACTAGCCACTTGTCATGTGACGATTGTTGCCGATTGTTTGCTTCCTTGATTAATTGAATTTTGGTCGACGGTTTATGGTCCGTCATAAATAAGTATTCCATATTTATATATTTATATTAGTCGCAGATTAGACGCCGTCGTTGCTGAAACCTTTTACGCTCTTGTTTATTATGCAATATTATTATTATTATTATTATTATTGGCGGGTATCGTATCGTATTTCATGATTGCTTTTTATGTACACACACGTTTGTGCCAAATGGCTGGCCGAATAGGAAATGGCTCTGAGTTGTCAGCCCAAGAAGAAGCCGTTTAAGTGTTTCTGTTTCTGTTTCTGTTGCTGTTTCTGCTTCGGCTTCTGGGATCGGACTCTTAACTGGCTTGCCATGCTATCCCATCCTATCCTATCCCATGCATACTATAAATAGACCGTTGTCAACTTGTTGAACGAAATCGAACCATTTTGTTTTGCACAAAAGTACAAACCACTTGTGAACCGGAGGACGCGCCCAGTTTCACGTGTTTTTCTTTTTCAGACAGTTCCTGACTCGTCATCTGCCCTTTTAACAGGCAAAGTGGGGTAAAATAGACACCAGTCTGGGATAAAATAGTATCTGTGTATCTCAGCGAGAATTAATGTATCTTTGTAAATCGTTATTCATATTATTTATGATTACTGCAAATGTCAAGCATAATTTAGAGCTGACTCAAATACTGACTAATTCTAATTGCTGCCAGTTAGTTTTCTATAAAATTATTGTTTCTTAATGTTATTTACAATCTCAATTAAACAATCGCAAAACGGTTTCGTAGAGAATTCAAAATTACGATTGCATTTTTCAATCGAAATTCAATCAACAATTTACAGAGCATCTGCTAGTCGTGCAATTTTCAGCTGAGACATGCTTGATTTTTTTTATTCTTATTTACTTTGGTTTGGGATAGGCGACAGCACGTTTGTGTCAAGTCGAGTTGTTATCCTTCGCCTGGTTGTAAGTTAATCCCACTGCGCGCAAATAGTAGCGCTTATCCATCAACTGACGGCTCTTTCACCCCCTTCCCCCTTCCCGGCCACCCCTTCCGACCACTACACACACACGCACACCTTTTGTGGCGTCAGTCGAACAGTTGTCAGCGACAATTGCGCCTGTTGACGGCTCTTAAATTGATGCCCGTCGATTGAATTAACAAATATAATAAGTAAACACATATGGCCATAGACTCAAAGAGAGAGAGAGAGAGAGATAGATAGATAGAGAATAAGAAATTAACAGAGAGAGAAAGACGTGCAGCGTTCTCAAGTTGTTGGTTGCTGGTTGCTTTTCCTGTTGCTGGTTTTTCTTTTTAGCATAACTATGCGTACACATTTATACACAAGTATCTATAGCCATATCTGTATCTGTATCTGTATCTGTCTCTGTATGTGTTTGCTTACGTATCTCATTTATAAAACATATGTATACTTCTGTGTCTCATCTGTCCATCTGTCCATCTGCCTTCTGCTTCTTTGCTTCTTTGTAGCTACACAAAACACACACACACACACACACACACGCACACACATTGCTGCAGAGCAATTTGTAGCCACATGTACAGCACTCATTAAATGATTTTATGCTGAAAATATTAATTAGCCGACGCTTTTGTGGGTATTACCAACAACAACGATAACAACCTGTTGTCTGCCACCCAAATAAGGCAAAACACAAAACACAATGCTAGCCCCAATTGATTTTGGCCCCCACACGAAACAGCGCCACTCGCCTCAGCTACAGTTGGCCCAAATTTTGTGAAACACTTCAAACAACTGTCTTCTGTGTTGTGTGTTGTTTGTTGTTTGTTGTGTATTGTGTGTTTTGGTTGTTTGTGGTCTTGTTTGCAATCCAAGTTCATTGAACGGCCTTTCACCCAGAGTGATTCAGTTACTCAGTTTGAATCACAGCCAAAGCTCGTGGCTCATGTGCGTCGCGCATGCGCCACAGAAATGCGAGAGGAGGAGGAGGATGAGGATGAGAGGCTGGTGAGGGTGAGGAGAAGAAGGAAGTATGGCATCATTTCAGGATAATTATAAATGCCATGTGGCATTGGGCTTGAATATTTAAAGTTAACTGAATTTTGATAAGTATTCGAAGCATGTGCTGGTTTTACCATCAGTATTTGTAATTCAATGGAAAATTACATTTTATTTCTGCTAACGAATAAAAAAACCACATCAATTCTGATAAGAAGTCATGTTTCCAGCGATATTCGGAGTTTGTGAATTTAAAAACAGTTTTGACAAAGTTACGACCACAATCTTGGTGACATTAACCGATATTAAGACTAAAGTCCAATTGTCAGCAAGAGTAATGAAACTTTGGAGTTCAGAAGAAAGATCTTTCTGATTACGCATATATTTAATGTGTGCATTTGTATGATGTGTGATACCGAGGAACTTTATCAGTTTTGTTTTTATTGTTGTGGCGGATGCTGTCGACGTTATCGGCATGAACAAAGGCCTGTCAACTCACTCAACTCAGTGGAGGCACTGCCAGTGTCAATGAACAATTAGTAGAGCGATCAATGGTCGTCTGCCACTCTATATTCTATCAGTGTGGAGAGAAGAACTAAGAGAACCAGAGAACCCGAACCCGAACCCGAAACCGAACCCACAAATAACCCGAGCGCTCTTTGGTCGGAAGTGGAGCATGCGATTCTAAATCAATTAACATGTTTAAATTATGGAAAATAGAACTAAGTCCCGCGATTATTGACTGTGATGCAATTAAATAGAGGCATTCAACTGATTTTTCCAGCAAGTGAGTGTAAATTGAATTTTAATTGGGCTTTGTACAGGCGTTAGTTCGAGGTATAATGCACTACATACATATTAGCTACAGATACATTCACTGGAGCCACAGATGCAAATACAGATAGTGGTTGGATTCATGACCCGACCGACCGTCGCTTTGACATTGGCGCTAGAGCATTCTCGAACTTAAAACGAATCTGATAAGAAAAGCGCACACAAATACTAAACGAAGTAAAACAGAAATCATGCTGCAATCATATTCGAAAATAGTCCTACCCGCCTTATCAGCGTTATCAAGTGGAAGCTGAGGAGAAGCTCTCAAGCAGCATGTAAATATTTACTAAGTGATTAGCTCTGCCTCTGTTCTTATTTCATTTCATTTTATTTGTTTTCTTACAAGCGCTGTGGAAAGATTTATTGTGCTCAATTCAAAAATAAATATAAAAAAAAGGTTACACACGCAAGCGCACTGAGGCTTATCCAATAAGTAAAAAAACGGCATGAAAACCTCAAAATGTAACCGCAAGAATTTGGAAAAGCTCAGCTGAAAGCCTCACTTATTTGGCAATGACTGACTGACTGACTGACTGTCTGACTGTCTGACTGACTGCGCTGAATTGTAAATGCACAAAACATGTTTACTGCACAGACAAACACAAACACAAACACAAACACAAACATAACTCCCATAAGTATATATATATATATATATATGTATATGTAAACAATCTATACTTAATACCGATTGCAGCTTAGCCTAGTTTTGCTTTTGCTGTTAATTAATCAAAATATTTGCCAGCATGCCACAGTCTACTTAAAATGTAATTAGGCGTTTGCCAATTTGGGCCATTAGCATCTGAATCAGAATCTGAATCAGTTTCAGCTTTCAGCTGCAGTTCTAATGCTTCTTGGCGACACGCTCACGTCATATCCTTCTTGGGGTAAGCTTGCGAAGATAGATAGATGCTTTTGCCTTTCAAATGTAAATGATTTTAACCTTAACTGTTTAACTGATATACCCAACAACATAAATTTCTCTAGTTGATTTTGCAATTATTTAAAGTCTTTCTCATAACTGCGAACATATTAAATAATTCTATAATGGCTCAGTAAAGTGTATAATCAAGTCGATAATGCCCATTTCATATACGAGTTGCTCAAGCGACATAAACAAGATATCAATAACGGTTCAACGTTGAGTTGACTTTTAGGCGGCAACCGGTTAATGAAAGGCATGTTACTTATGGAAAAAAATGAATTATAAAATGTATCATAAAGTTTCCCAAAACTGCCGACCAGAAATCAAAGACACGCTGAAAAAACCTTTACCAAAAGACAACATTTTTGGCACCTTGATAGGTTTTCAATAGATAACTCAGTGCACAGTCATTTAGAGATAGGAAAGATAGAAGAGGTTTGTTCCATTTTTTCATCGGTTTACTTAAAAAAAAAAAAAACCAAAAGTTTGTACACGAATTTTTATAGTTTCCTTTTCGGGCTAAATTTTGAATGCTAATTGTGGGTGCAATTAAGATAAAAGTAAATTGCTGGAACAACTGGGTTCGATATTTGCATAACTAGCGGGTAAATGTATCTGCATATGCATATGTATATGTATGTGTATATGAATATGTATAGGTTCTTGTATATATGTGTTATATGTGTATATAAATAAGTTCAGGCTTATTATCGATCTATTTTTAATCTGATTTTCTTCCGCTGTTGCTCAAGTTCAGGGGAGAAAAACGAAAAACAGAAAACGAGGGGAAAAAAATAGCATCGAAGCAAAGTCAGCGAAATGGGCCCATAAAAGGCACTCGAAAGCCGTTAATGTGTGAAACGTTAACGTGTTTCTGGTTCCTGATTCCTGGAATTAACCTGAAGATGAGACTTCTGCATCTGCATGAGACAAAAGCAACAAAAAAACGAGTTGTCGGCCACATGAAAAAAATATGAAGACCGGCGCGCTAAAGTTAGAACATTAAAAATATTGTGACTAACTTCTCGGGAGTCGTCTCAATTGGAGTTAGTGGCAGACGTCGCGACGTGTTTTTTTTTTAAATATTTTTTTTATTCATGTCTGTTAGCCAAAAAACTCGTTTTTCGGCCGGGTCAGCACTAGGGGAGAGACGGGTAGGGGCGCGGTCATGTGACACAAGCATATAGCCCGGTCTTTTTAGCCATTCATCTGTATGTGTATGCTCTGGGTGTATGTGTGTGCTTGGCAGTGTGTGTGTGAGTGTGTGTGTGTGTTGGCCCTCTTGTGCTTGCTTACCTTTTTATGTTGATGTGTTCGGCGTCTGTTGCGGCTTTCAATTTGTTTGCTGCGTTCAATTCCGTTGACTATTTGAATGTTGAGAATTTTCGTTTTTTAAATTGAAAAACGGGACACGCTGTCTTCTTGGGCGGTGTTTTTTTGTTGTTAGTTTTTTTTTCAATTGTTTTTTTTTTTTTTTGGGCTATTTTTGGCGGCCAGTCGTGGGCAGTGCAAAGAATTTCTGAAGCGAGAAAGCGAAAGCAAACATGAAACGCACAGATAGACACAGAAAAAAGCGAAAGTTAACTGTAAAAAAAAGCGCCTCAATTTAGAAACTGAACCGAATGCAGAGACGAAGAGCGAACGCGCTCATAAATACTTCTAGTTTATATATCTGTGTCTGTATCTGTATCTGATTATCTGTAGCGGTTTAGCAGCTGTTCGTACCGATTCCCCTCAGTGTATGGGTGTCTATATATATATATATATATATATATATATAAATGTGTGTGGTATTGTAAAAGTGCACGCAGACATACAAATATTATAATAGCATATAAAATGTGCGACCTGCCTCCGCCTGCAAAAGGCGCGCGTTTCAATAAAGTCGTTGTGTTACTTAATATATGTGTGTAAATTATTCTATAATTTTATTATTCTGTTTCAAGCGGTTGTTTTCTTCGGTTCTGCTCTGTTCTGTTCTCAGCGGTGCTTCGCTTTTTATTTATTTTTGTATTCCTAATCGATTTTTTGAAACGTATTGATCGCGCGCTTACCGACCGATCCGAGCGACTGACTGAAGATTACTAAAGTGAAATGGAAATGTGTTGGCAGTATAAACCACAAAGCAGAAAGCAGCAACAGCAACAGCAGCAAGAGCAGCAACAGCAACAGCAGCAAGAGCAGCAACACCAAGCAAGCAGCACAAAAACAGTACGCAGCAGGCTGCCGCGCAATACGAAGGCCCCTCCATACTAGAACTCAGAAAAAGACAAAAAAAAAACACACACACACATACATATTCACACGCAAACGCACACATGATGTGTTTGTATTTGCTGTTGGCATCTGTGTGAGTTTGTGTTTGCTTTCGTTGTTGTTCTTTCTTGTTCTCGCATTCTTGTAAACGCACATTATCAGGCAGCTAAACGCACCCCCCACCCCCTGTCGTTATCGCTCATGCGGAGTCGTGAATGAAAATGACCCACAACAACAACAGTGCCATCGTGAGACAGCATAAGAAAAAAACGTTACAACAACTACCGGCAAAACTACAGAAACATGGCGCGCTGCCCATATCTAAAAGCATTGCGCATGTGTGAGTGTACCTGCAGCAGTGTGCATGTGCGTAGCATAAGAAGAGAGCGTGCTCTCTCTCTCTCTCTCTGTCTCTCGCTCTCTCGGGCTCTCGCTCTATTTTGACATGTGCCCGCTCCTTAGCCGTCGCCTGCGCCTTCGCCTTGCATCCGCTTTGCACGCTTAACAAAATGGCTTGACAAAAACAAACAAGCAAAAAAATAGAGAAATAAACTCAGAAGAAGAACAAACGTATACGCAATGCGTTGATTTCGATGCCGATGGCAACATCAGCTCAACTGAGTTGATCGTGTTTCTTAGCCGAAATCTTTCAAATTCGTTGCTACACTCTGAAACTTTGGCGATTGCTCATTTCGTTTCTTATTTTTATGTACTCTTGTCGTACTCTAAAAAATACGTTTTTTTCTAATATGCTTTTTTTTTTGACATGAGGCGTGTTTGCCTGTTTGTGTATATATTTGTATTGGTAATTTTGGTATATTCAGCGTGTGTGCTGTGCTGTGCTGTGGCTTTTTCCACTAACAATAGATAAACGAATATTGAATGAGATTCATTCACATTTTTCGGGGAATATCTTATCGTTTTTCACACTTTTTTACGGGGTAGCCGACTATAAAAAAGCACGGCAACCATTACATTACAAATTTGAAATAATAGCCAAAAATTATGAAATAGTTCAATAAGCAAACTATCCCCAAGACTCAAGACTTAACATGATTGGACAGAAAAGACATCCAAATAAAATAGCAAAATCATGAAAATTGGAATTCATTAAGCGTGCTTTGAACTTGCAAATGATTTAGTGAGCACTTGCGAATGTTTCTAGTGTGAATCACCGAACTATAAGGAATTCTCGAAAATTCGATGCTTTGATTATGCATAGGGCTTCAGCACTTATCAAGAAATATATATATATATATATATATATATATAATAGCATTCCAAGCAACTGCCTATCAACTTGTTGAATACTTTTCGGCTGCTTTTGATTGATAATAAACCAGTTTTGCCTAATGTTTTAAATGGAGAGCAATTTTCTGTGCAATTTTAAGATAAGAATATTAATTTATTTTCAGCGTTTTATATTATTGGAAAAGAAAAGATAATATAAAAGTCAAATTACGAAAATTAAATTTATTTCTCATATGTACAATACTGAGTACTGAGTGTCCTTTTTCCATTGTCCATTGTACAGTCTACATTAGGTTGAACTGAATTTGAATATCAAGTATCAAAGTGAAGCAAAATCGAAAGCAATTAGAATCAAAAAGTAATCATATCATCATATATAATATTTTGAATATTCTGCGGAAGCAATTCACATCGGTTCATTCACTTCATTCTATTCTTGATCAGCAAGGATTATTGTTTGGAATACTTCACCTCCGGTATCCATTTATCTTTAATATTCTCCAAGGAATCTTGCCAATCGATCGGGTAGCACAACTATAGAATTAGTGTGCGGTTAGCTTAGCACTCTCAATCGATCATAATCCTCCTGCCCGGCTGTATCCAACAATTCCATGCAATTCCACCTGAAAGCTAGCAAGAAATCCATTTCTCTTTTTATTATATTATTAAAAGACCTGTGAATGAGGGCAACTCTGAGTCATGATTCATTAATCAAACATAAACGATTTTGTAAACTTGAGAAGAAAATGTGGGCCTACTTTTGCGCAGGCACGTGATATAATAAGATGTGTACTAAATAACATACACTGTATTAACATGCAACATCTTTATAAATAGGTGCGTGCAATTGTTGGTGTAAGCTTGCAACATTGCTCATACAGGGTACACAAAATAAAGAGATGTATTTTAACACAAACCTCTGATGATTCAACTTCTACATCCGCAATATAATTTTCATATATTGTTGGCACATGACGGACTGAAATATTGTCTCTACACAAGACAGGAAGCTCTTGCCACATGCGCCATGCATTTCGCTAGACACGTACTGTTTCAGAGGCACTTGAAAAGTGAAATGATGCATAAAATATGTTTATCATAATTCATTTTAAATCTGCTTATAATAAATGAAATAAAACTTTCGTAGTAGGTATTTAATTGATATATAATCTTGAAATTTAGTTCAATTTTAAGGTATTTGAATCAAAAGTAAAAATTGATCTTTTCATTCGCTTCCTAGTTTCATCGACCTGCAACGATGCTCTGGTGGCTGCTTCGAAATCTTCGCGAATTCCCTCCTTTGATTTGGTGGAGCTTTCGGCCATTTCCATTCGCTCTTTTTTTTTGACGGGTTGCTGCCTTTGCAGAGACAGGTTCTGCGAATGACAAACAGCATTTTAATTAACTTGATACGGTTCAGAGTTGTAATAAGCCTGCCTCGATAGTTTTCGGATCGTTGCGCAAGTCGCGTTTGTTGCCAACCAAAATAATGGGAACATTTGGGCAGAAATGTTTCACCTCTGGTAACCAAATAACTTTAACATTCTCCAATGAATCTGGCCAATTGAACGAGAAGCACATAACTATAACATTAGTGTTTGTAAGCTTAGCACTCTCAATCGATCATAATCCTCCTTCTACCTGGTAGAGAGTGAATCATCTATGTGGCTATATTTTAAATAAATAAAAAGTGGTATAATTTTACACAAACCTTTGCTCGTTCGACTTCCACATCCCCAAAATATATTTCAGATACTGTCGGTACATGACTGAGTGGGAAATTATCTGTACACAAAACGGATAATAGACAGGTCTTGCCACATGCCCCATCGCCCACTAGGACCAGTTTCTTACGTATAGAATTCATGACAGAAACAACACCTCTTACATTAGATTACAAAATAAAACTAAAAGTACTTGTAATCAATTAACTAAAAAATATATTTATCATAATTCACATTCTTTTCCAGTCTGTTTATAATAAATCGAACGAAATTTGTACAGCAAATTGAAATTGAAGTAGATAATATTAAATAATTACACGCGGAAGTGAACGTACTTATTCTTGAAATATAACAAAATCGAAAGGTTTTATAATCAAAAAGTAAGCGTTACACTAATGGTATGATAAATATTGTGTTATAGCAATTTACATGGGAAATCAAAACAACTCGTTCTCTTCGCGCTGTTGTTGACCTGCAAGGAAACTCGCGTGGCTGTTTCAAAAACTTCGCGAACACCCTCCTGCATTTTGGCGGAGCATTCAAGATATGCATAGGCATTGATAATCTCGGCCATGGTCCTACCATCCTCTGATTTGATGGGTTGCAGCTTTAGCAGAGACAGTTCCTGTGGGCAACAAACAGCATTTTTGTTAACTTGATAAGGTTCGGAGTTTGTAATAAGCTTGCCTCGATAGTTTGCGGATCGTTGCGCAAGTCGCTTTTGTTGCCAACCAAAATAATGGGAACATTTGGGCAGAAATGTTTTACCTCTGGTATCCATTTATCTTGAATATTGTCCAAAGAGTAGGGCTGATCTATCGAGAAGCACATGACAATAACATCAGTATCCGGATAGCTTAGCAATCGCAATCGATCATAATCTTCCTGGCCAGCCGTATCCCACAGCGCCAATTCCACCTGGAAGAGAGTGAATAATCGATTTCGCTGTATATATTATGAATCAAGTATGAGCGATTTTTCTTGAGAGAAAAATTGGGCCAGCAATGGGGCAGGCACGAGCTAAAATAAGACGTGTACTAAATAAAATACACTGTATACACATGCAGCATCTATATAAATAAGTGCGCGCAATTGTTGTTGCAGACTTGCAACATTGCTCATACAACATACGCAAAAATAAAGTGGTGCACCTTAATACGAACCTTTGATCCTTCTACTTCTACATCCGCTACATATGTTTCAAATACTGTCGCAACATAATCCAATGGGAAATTGTCTTGACAATAAACGGTTAATAGACATGTCTTGCCACATGCCCCATCGCCCACTACAACTAGTTTTTTGCGTATTGAAGTCATGATAGAACTCTACAAAAATATATTGAAAGCACTTCGCAAGTCACGTAGTGATACAGAAGCACTTGAAAATTAAAATGGTGTATTGATATTTCTTCGAATCTGTACTGTGCGACTGTTTAATGAATGCAAATTCCTGAAGTATTTTGTTTATTTATGAATTCTTGATTGCCCTACCGAGAAAACGATCCTGCTTATACCTAAACGAAAATGCTGCATTTTGAATTACATCAGAAAAAAAAACACAAAAGTGCTGTATGACTTAATTAAGTATTCTAAAGTGTATGGTGATCATAACTAATATTTTAAATTTTTGTAGGGTAATTACTATTCGAATGACAGTTAAATTAATAAATTACTTAATGGGTAACACTTTAGAACAGAGTTGCTGTGGTGAGCTGGCAGTTCCACAAACTATCGTATAAGCGTTGGCATATCGCTATATATCGATGTCACAATCAGCCCTGCAAGCAATGCGAAGAACAAGAAATCGGCTCTTCCTCTTTCTTTTATTTCCGCCATTGCCTGAGATAGTTGGAAAATCATGGGTGAGTTGTTAAAAAGAGTGTTTTTGTGTGAAATACGCATATTGAGTCGTTCAAAACGAGTGCAAAATGAATTACGGCAATTTTGTTGCAGTTAATGTAAGTGAATTGAAACTGGCCGGCGTTAAAATGTGTTCAATACGTTCAATACCAAAACTTGCAAATTAAGTCTGCAAGTTTTTAACTGTTAAAAATCGACAAATACCAAAAGAATCTTGCTATATAACAAGTCAAAGTCTTGTTTTACCTTAAAGTTGCTATATAACTCAATAAATGCAAGTGTTATTTGTGCAAATTTTCGAGTGCATTCGAATTCATTGTGTCTGCTTCAAACTAACCTTAAAATGACGCCGCTGAATTCGCCATTTGTTTACAATTGTGTTGATTGTTTTCTATGGCCAGCAACAAAAAGTTAACTAAATCGAAATGTTTATTGTAATTTACAGGCAAGCCTAGAGGTCTGCGCACTGCCAGAAAGCATGTGAATCACCGTCGCGACCAGCGTTGGGCCGACAAGGACTACAAGAAGGCCCATTTGGGCACCAGATGGAAGGCCAATCCTTTCGGCGGTGCTTCTCACGCCAAGGGCATTGTCCTTGAGAAGGTGTAAGTGGACATCTATCAGCTATACATTATTTAGAAGTGTTTTCAATTTGATATACATATATAGATAGATCTGTTAAGCCCACCACTGTCGATGTCTCGCAGTATATTTTTGTGTTTTGTTTATTTTTGAAAATCAAATCACAGGATTATACTGTGAGTTATCGCCAGCAGCAAGGACAACCAAATTTTAATTTACCCAAATACAATTACACAAATATATCTAATTTGAGGCATATCAAATTTAACTTTTGCATTACTCTCTCTGTCCGCAGTGGTGTTGAAGCTAAACAGCCTAACTCTGCCATCCGCAAGTGCGTAAGAGTGCAGCTGATCAAGAACGGCAAGAAAATCACTGCATTTGTGCCCCGTGACGGTAGCTTGAACTACATTGAGGAGAACGACGAGGTGTTGGTTGCCGGTTTCGGTCGCAAGGGTCACGCCGTCGGTGATATTCCCGGTGTCCGTTTCAAGGTCGTCAAAGTGGCTAACGTCTCCCTGTTGGCGCTGTACAAGGAAAAGAAGGAACGCCCAAGATCTTAGATGAGGACACATCTACAATTTTCCAGAATTAGGGTTTTACAAAACCAAATAAAAAAACAAAACTAACTTTTGAATGATTTTGTTGTAATATTGGGCATTTAATGTTAATCTTATTATCAGTTTTATAATATATAATATTATGTTTAAATGCCTAGAGGCCTTATAAACTAACAGTATGGATTATATGGTCCTCCACGACTCGTTCACGGATAACCGCCACCGCCGGGATTGAAATTGTTTGGTCCTGGACGCCGCATCGGGCGACGGCCGCGCGAACGATTCGCGAATATGCGATTGCTATTCGGCGAGCCGCTGGGCATGTTATTGTGATCCTGCATGCCGGGATGACCACGCATATTGCCTGGGGCGTTGTCACGCTGCCACACAATGCGTGCCGGCCTGTTGGCGTTGTTGCTGTTACTATTGTTGCCGCGCATTATGGAACGACCGCCGCGACGAGCGGGTACAGCACTCCTCAAATTGCGGAACCGTGTGTTCTCCGATGGCGATGTGGCTTCCGCTTCGCGACCCTCCTCCTGTGCACAGATTTAGAGGGATAAGCATTTATTAAATATTGTAAAAAAAAATCAACTATGTTTGTCGGGTTACCTCCACTTCAACGGCCTGTTTTTCGCCTTCTGAAGATACACCATCGGCACCTTCGTTATCCTCCGAGGGTCCTTCAGCCGGATTTTCCTGATTCTCTGTCTCCAAAGATTGGCTGGTGCCCACATTGGGATCTAATCGAAAATAAGCAGATTTTATAATAGTAATAGATTTCCCTCATTCTTCTTCATGTCGTCATCTTTCTATACACTTACTTTCATTGCTAAGCTGCTGGGAGGATTCTTCGGCCTGTCCAGCTGTTGTCTCTTCAGCAAATGCCTCATCTGCCTCGCTCACATTCTCTGCGCCTGTCGGCTCCCCTTCGTCCGGGTTGTCTTTGGCCTCCGCAGTGTGGCTGATGCTGATGCCGCTGCTGGTGCTGCTGCTCTGCTCAGCTGCCTCATTTGGTTTCTGAGGTGAGCTGCCCGCGGCAGCTGTAGTATAATCAACGCTGGTGCTGGCGCTGGTGCCGGCAACATCATCTGCCGCCGCAGCAGCCTCCGCTACAGCTGTGCCATCGACTTCTGCCTCGACGCAAGTGGGTTGTTGTTGCTCACTAAAGTTGGACACTTGGGGCGAGCTCACAATTTCAACAGAGCTGTGGGGGGAATTTGGGAAATATGTACAATCTTGTCAAAGACCACTTCTCGTTCACTTTACTCACCTCTCAGTGCGGCCTCGCTGTGCTGCAGCCGTTGATGTTGAGGGCGCCTGCTGCTTCCAGTTGGCCTCGGCCTGAGGCATTTGGAGTGTGTTCGACTCGCCGCTGCCGCTGGTTATGGCCTGGCTCTGATTGTTCTCCTGCTGCGTGGACACGGTGGTGGCGGGTGAATTGGTGAGTAGTTGGCTCTCGGCTTGAGCAGGCACCGGCACTTGCTCAACGTCCACTTCGTTGTGCTCATCGGGTGCATCGTCAGCACCATCGTTATCCTCCATTTCGTTGTCCTGCTCGTAGGAGTCCTCGTAGCCCTCCTCCTGCTCGGCATCGCCACCATCGATTGGACCCAGGGCATCTTCCTCCTCCTCATCATCGTCAGAGTCAACGACCTGAATCTCATCTTCCTGGTCACGCTGCGACGACGTGGGCATCTGATCCACATCCATGCCAGAGTCACCAATGTGCCCGGCAGACAATTCACCACCATGCATCGGTACACGCATCCGTTTCGCCAGCTTGACTATTTTTTCGGGTACACCTTCCTCGGCATTGGTGGAGGAGTCGCCTTCGACATCGCGCGGACGTTTGGAGCAACCCGCTTGGGTGGTGGTCACATTGCTGCTGGACGGCGTGTGGCGACTGTGACTGCTGACCACCGTCGAGGAGCTGCTGCTGCTGCCCGATGTACTCGGCTGCTGTTGAGTGCTGGCATCCTGAACGCTGGGCACCGTCGGCGTCGATGTGGTTGTTGTGCTGCTCGACGATGACGACGATGAGCCTTCGACACGTGGTGAAACGAGAGCCACCACCTGCTGCTGTGCACCGCCCACAAAGAGCTGTGCATCATTCTGCTGCGGATGCTGGACACTCTCCGCCTCCTGGGAGCTCTCCGCCGCCGCCGTTGCACTGGCCCCCATCGGCGGTATGGCAGCAACGGCGACCGAAGCGGAGCTAGTCGACGGCATATAATCGGTATGCGAGGATGTCGGCGATGAGGAGGCCATCGATTCCAAGGTGGCACTGCCAGTGGTATGCACCTGCTGCTGTGGCGGCACCAGGGCCGTATTGCCCACAGCTGAAGAGCTGGTGGTGCTGCTGCTACTGCTGCTGCTGGTGCTGCTGCTGCCGGCAGCTGAGGCGGCGGCTGCCGATGAAGTGGATGTGGACGTTGAAGTTGACGAGGTGGTCGCACCCGGCTGCTGACTAGTCGGCAGTATGGCCGCCGTGCGACTATTCTGCACAGATATGGGTCGTATGCTGGCTAGAGGTGTTTCGCCGCCGCGCCATGGCGTCACCGTTGCCGACTGCTGCACAGTGGCCGAACCTGACATGGGCTTCACATTGGCTGTGCGTGGCGACGATTCCGAGATGCTGCCCTTCTCGGCCATGCCCACGGAGCTGGTGGATGGCTTGGTTGACTGTTGGTTGCCCAGTTGACGCTGCAGCTGATTGATGCGCATGTGGAGGGATTCGTTTTCACGCTGGAGCCGAGCATTGATGTCCTTGTTACTGGCAATGTGATCCTGCAGCTCCTTCTCCAGACGCTGCACAGTCTCATCGTAGCTAGTCTTGGTCCCAGCGAGTGCCGACTCCTGGTTGGTCAGCTCCGTTTTGGTAACGGTTAGCTCCTGGAGCAGCTGTTCGATCTTTTGCTTGGACTCGCCGCTTGCCTGTTCCACATTGGAGCGTGCCTTGAGCTCGTCGTGCTCCTTTTGCAGCTTCTCGTGCTGCTCCTTGGTGCTGCGCATCGTGTTGTTCAGCTCGTCCAGTTCGGAGCGTACCTTCTCCAATTCGGCGACGGTGTCCGTGCCACCGGATTGTGCCTGGAGTCCAGTGTAGTAGTCTTTGTAGCGCTTGGCCAGTTTGCGCAGCATTATCTCCTTGCTGTCCTTGTCCTGGATGACCTTATCCTTTGTCTCGAGCTCCTCCTGCGCCTTCAGCAGTTCCTCCTCCTTTTGCAGTAGCCGATTCTTCAGCTCCATAATGTCCTGCGCCTGCCGTGTGCTCGTCTGCTTCAGCGACATGGACTCATCCATTTGCTTCTTACGCGCCTCATCCAGCATCTGGAGATTCCTATTCAACGCCGGAATCTCGTTCTCGAGGCGCGACTTGAGTGACGTTAGTTCGTCCAACTGCTTCTTATTCACCTCCTTCTCGGTTGTTAGCAGCTTGGCGAGACTCTCGCGCTCCGCTTGCAGGCGCTTGAACTCCTCGGGATTTCTGTTGCTCTTCTCGACGAGAGCATTGGCACGCTGACGCCACTTGATGGCCTCGGTGCGCAGCGAGGTGTTCTCAACATTAAGCTCCTCGATCTTTGAGGTCAGCTCCTTGTTGCCGCACTGAAGCGGGAACAGCTCCTTCTCTACGCTGCTGATGCGCTCCGTCAACTCTGCAACGCGTTTTGTCAGCGCATTGCGCTCCTCGCGCAAAATGCGATTGCTGTCGGTGATGGCATTGAGGGTCTCGATCTTGCGTAGCACTGCCTCGTGCTTGGACGCCGAGACGACATCGGTTTCGCTCTTGGAGCGCTCCTGCTTCAGATAACCGTTCAGCTCATCCACCTTCTTCTGCAGCAGCGTGTGCTCCGACACTAGACGAGCATTCTCCGCCTTCAGTATGTCCAGCTTGGCCGCATACAAATCCTTCTCCTTGCGCAGGAATTTGATAATCTTCAGCAACTGCTCGCTGCTCTTGATCTCATCCATGGCCGTCATTGAGCTGCTCAGCTCCATTGTGGATGTGGCCGCCTCCATCAGCGATTCGTTAAGCGACATATTGGTCGACGACGCAGTCTGGGCGAGCGCAGCCAATTTTGTTGTCAGCGCCTCAATCTGATCGTGCAGACTGGCATTGAGCGCATTCAGATCAGACACACGCTTCTCAGACTCTTCCATCTCCTTTTGCAGCGTGATCTGTGCCTCGGCGTTTGCCTTCAGCAGCTCATCGTGGGCATTTTGTAGCGATTCACGACCATTCTTCAGTTGATTCAGTTCGTCTTGCACCTGCCAGACAACATTCAATTAGTTTTCGGAACGGAATTGAAAAAGAATATCTCCAAGCAAGGTAGAGAAAATTAAAGAGTGTCAGTAAGTCAAAAACTGGTAGAAAGAAATGTAATGACGCTTATACGACGAAGATACTTTTGACGTCTCTTGTACGTCAAATTGTGGAATACGAATCCTGTGTAGGGATTCCCCTCAATATCAATCAATCTCCAAACTTTATTGGAATCTGTGCAAAAGCAATTCTTACTTTCTTCGTCGCTATGACCTCCATACACCGATTGACTCCTCCTTATTAACCGTGTCCCCCTAACTAATTATCGAGCAATGCTGTTTCCTTTAGACAATTTCGTTACTTCTTCCCACTTTCTCTTAATCGCTGTACTACTAATTATTCCTCGGCAATGACTACAATAGTCTTTGTCATGTAATCAATTCAAAGTACTCTCTTTCTCAATTTTAAACGTCTTGTCTGGTGTATAACATTTTCGCATGCATTTGTGATTGGGCTTAACTAATTCAAACTAAATATTTCTGTTTTTTGGTCTGATTGTTTTTTTTTCTAATCCGTGCAACAAATGTTGGACCACTTTGCATTTAAATATCTCCCGAAATCTTATAAATATTTCTTATTTTCTTAATTTAATCTATTTTTAGTTTTCATATTTATTATGTCGACTGACTTTAGTTGACATTAAATAACTAAATAAAACTGAGACTTTGGGGGAACTATATATATATCTATATGTATGTGGATGACTTACCTTCAAGAAGTCTGTCTTGAATTTTGACAATTCTTGGATATCGGAAGAGTGCAATACCATTTCATTGGCATACTTGACTTCGACGGCATTTAAGGACTCGGCAAGCGTCGAGTTCTCGGCGCGCAGCGTGCGAATGGCACGACCAGATTCGGTCAGTTTCTCCAGCACATTCTTGAGCTCTTCCTGGGCGATCTTCAGCTGATCCGATTGATTGGTGGACTTGCTCTGTTCGGTCACATTGCTGAGCATCAGCTCAGCTTCCAGATCGGTGACACGCGTCTGCAGCTCAGCCTCGGAGCTCTTGAGTTTCTTGATCTCCGCCTCGGCCTTGGCCACGATATCGGCGTGCATATCATGCAATCGTTTGATTTCGCTCTCTGCCGATTGGGACATCTTGTAGAACTGATCACCGTGCTCACGCGTCTTCGCCAGCTCCTTCGTGAGGGATTCGATTTCGATTCTAGCCTGCCCGTAGCGCAACTCGAATTCGCGCGCTTTTTTGTTGGCCGCAGTGATTGGATTCTCGTCCTTGGATGGGGTGAGGCTCTCCTGCAGCTTCTTGCTGAGATCATTCACCTGGCTGACCTTGGCGGCGAGCTCCTCGCGAACGGCATTCAATTCGTTGTGCCACTTTTCGGCATGCTGGCGCTCTTCCTCCTTCAACTTGTTGGCCGTTTCCGTTTGACGCTTGAATTCGTTCAATGTTCCGCGGAATTTCTCCTCCTCCTCGTAGAAATGACGACGCTGGGCAGACAACTCGCGAACAGTGTCATCGAGTCGCTGCTCGAGACGCAGACGTCCCTCCGTCTCCGAGCGCTCCAAATTGGCCTTGATGAACTCCAGATTGTTGAGCAACAATGCCTGATTCTGATGCTCGCGATTGTAGCCCTCCTTTTCGGCCTGCAGCCGTGCCGTGGTGTCCTTCAGCACACGATTCTCGTGGCGCAGGTTGTGCGTCTCCGTTTCGGATGTCACCTGTTTGTTGTGAGCCGTCATCACCTCATCCTTGAGCATGTGAATGGTCTGCTCGTGCTTGATGATCGTCTTCTCATAGTTTTTGGTGCGATCCTCGAGTGCGGCAATCTGTTGTTTATACGCAGCGATGCCCTTTTGCAGCAGCTCAATTTGTTCCTTCTGGAACTCGTTGGCATTGATCAGTTTGCAATTGCCGGAGGTGAGTTCACGGACCTCCTTGCGCATCGAATCGAACTGCTCCTGGACGAGTGCATCATTCTTGCGCTTCTCGCTGGTGTAGTATTCATAGTTCTCTTTCAGCGCTGCATATTTCTTCGACTCATTCTCCAGCTGCTGCTCCAGGCTGCGTATGCGTCGCTCCAGCTTTGCTTCCGCTTCCAGTTTCTGGGCATTATGAACAGCCTTCGATTGCTCCAACTTGGATTCGTCAATGAGTATGATGGAATCATCTATGTCTATGATCTGGCTACCCAGTTTCTTTTGGGCATCGAAGTAGAGCTTCTTGTAGTGCTCACACTTGGCCATCAGTGTAGCAATTGTGTTGTTCTTTTGGTTGAGTTCCTCGTCTATTTCAGCGAAACGTTTCGTGGCCTTCTCCAATTTCTCCTCGTAGGCCTTCAGCTGCAGTTGATCGTTTCGCAGCTCATACGCTTCCAGTTCGGTGGTCAATTCCCGTATCATCGACAACAATTTCACATTCTGCGACTGCAATTCGGCAATCGAATCGAATGTGACAAGATCCCGACTGATGGCCTCACTCGAATTGTGTATGATGCCGGACTGGGACTGGTTGCGCGGTCGATTGACGCCAGCACGCAGGCAATTGAGCTCATCGAGCAGCAGGCAAACCTGGCGACTCAAATCCACTTGCGATTGCTTCAGTTTCTTGTTTTCCTTGACGTGGCGCGTAACATCAAATTGTGTCTGCTCCAATTCCTGTTCGATGCTCAGCTTCTGCTCGACGATCTCATCGCGCTGGCGCAGCAGCTGAGTGTGTGCTTCGTTCAGTTTGATGTAGTCATCGTCCTGCTTCTTGAAGACAGGCGCACGCTCATTGATCTCCTCGACAATGGACTTAATCTGCAGTTTGAGCTGGGCATTCTCCCGATTCTTTCCTTCGAGCTCTTCTGAATTCTTTGCATACAGCGAGTACAGCTCGGTCAGCGACATATCCGAGCGCATCAGACGATTAGCCACAGCGGCAGTTGGTGCCATTTTGCATATGGCGCTCTCAAGACTCTGCTCCCGGGCCTCCTTCAGCAAATCGCCGGCGTGTGCAATCTCTTGCTTGAGCGAGTCAATTGTTTTATTGAGCGCCGTCAACTCATCGGTATGTGCTTCCTTGTACTGCTGGAATTCGGCCTCCAGTTCACCATATTGGTCGGTGGTCTCGGTCAGCATACGCTTCAGATCCGAGATGCCCTTAAGCAGCTCATTGCGTTCGGCGATATTCTGGGAATCGGCATTCTTATAGATATCAACAAGTTTCTGCTTGGTGTCCAGTTCTTTTTTGAGGGTGTCCACGAACTTTTCGGTTGCCGTATTGTGCTGGAACATTGATTTATTCAGGTCCTCAATCTTCTTGTTCAGATCCTCAATGCATTTCAAATATTGGGCATTCTGGCCTTGGATTATCTGCAGCTCGTCGCACTTCTCCTTGAGACGCACCTCCAAATGCATGGTGTTCATGTTGTGATCGCGACGCAGATTCTGCAGTTCGGCATTGTTGCGATTCAGATCGCTGCTCAACAATTGTATCTCATTTTGGAGCATGGCACGCTCGCTCTCCAGCCGTCGCTCCTTCATGTCCAGCGACAGCTCTTTGCTTTGCACCTCATCCAAGCGAGCAATCGCCTCACACTTGGCTGTGATGGCGGCTCTCAGCTGCTGCTGATACGTTTGCAGATCTTGCTTGAGCCGTTCCAGCTCACCATTCTGCCGTTCGATCACCTTGAGCAGCGAGTCACGCTCATCCACAAAGGACACCTTCTCCTTGCGCAGCGTCGCCGCATTTTGATCATAAGTCTTAACAGACTCCAGCAGTTGATCACGTTCAGCGGACACTTGATCCAACTGGGTGCGCAGCTCTGTCACATTTTGCTCAAAGTTGGTGAATTTTACCTGATTGTCGAGAATTTGGTTTTGCAACTCTTCATTCTTTTGTTCCGTTTCACCTTAGAAGAGCGCAAAGCGGAAAAGAGAATAAATAATTAAGAAAGAGAAAGGTGTAAAAATATAGTTGATAAAAAAAATTAAATATATATATATATGTGTGGAGTCGAAGTTGCCTCACTGCTGTCTGCAACTTTACTCACTGAGCCTATGAGCGGCCGCTCGCTCTTTGCAATATTCGTCGAAGAAGCCGTCAATGTAAGATTTCAATTTGTGCTGCAAGCCGGTTGGCAGCTGCTGCAGCTCATCTGGCGCAAATATGTGTGCCAGGGATTGTGGACCACTGAGATCCATGCTTGGAATGCTTTTATTTCCTTAATACTACTGTTCAGTTCACGTTATTTTTAATTCTTTAATGGGGAAACAATTTTTGCAAGCGAAAAATTGCAGTATTTATGTGCAAGTGTGTACACACGACCAGTGTGTACACCTCAAATGTCGTAGATTTTACCATTTTGCTTTGTACTGTTTTTTTTTTCATTTTGCATGTGCCGGCTTTTTCTTCGTATAAATTTTTGTTTAAGAATGGGATTACATATTTTGCACTTACTTAGGCGATTTGCGGCTGCCCGTTCCTTGCAATATTCGTCCGAAAATTTCTCAATGTAAGAAGAAAGTTTTTCTTGTATCTTGTCTGGCACTAGCTGCAGCTCCTCCGGCTGTAAAATGCTGCTTAGCGACTGAGTGCCGCCGAAGTCCATGTTGTTGACTGTGACTTGTAACAATTGAAAAATCCTTTTTTAATGTTTTAAATATTTCACACCACACGAAAACTATTTTATTTTGTTAGAAAAATCAGCGCGCAACTGAGCGTTCACCATACCGACGTAGTGATGGAATGAAAAAATGTATATTCATATCGATGACTACATTTAGTAATTGAAACTATCGGGGCATCGATAACTACATTTTAGTGCTGCAAAACGATAGGAAATAACGAAGGCACATATTTTACAGCACTATTTTGGCGCGAAATGTGCTTACAATTCAAAGAGCCTGGACGCGTTTCTAATTACTGTTACATAGTTCAAATACGTTCAATTTAATTATGATAGCATTTGTGGGCATGTATTGTAGGTATGAATATTATGTTGCCCGTGGTTAAATACACTCCTTTGTTTTATATCGACATATTTCAAGTTATTCAAGTGCCTGCCACTCAAACCTACCGCAGCGGTTGTTTTAACAGGCGGGTATTGCACACACAACACACAACGACCTCATCACACCGGCTTCGGCTTACATAACCCAAAACGTTCAGGCAAAACCAACAGCAGACAGCAATCAACATCAATGTGTGTACTGTAGCAGCTTCATTCAAAGACTGCATCAGAGACAGAGAGGCTGAGTCTGGACCAACGTGTGCCAAGCTTCATCTCTGATAAGAGCAAACTGCACCTACAGCGATACTTTTGCGATCACTGAAGCTTGTACACTGAGCGAAATCACGTGGCCAGCAATCAACTGTCTGGCTGTGTGGCCATCACAGTTTCTTCCAGTGCAACAGCCGGCCGATCTGCTTATCAATAATTTGTATTTTGTTTCCCTCTTGCGTTGCATTTAAGCAGAGATTCGCAGGCGATAGCAACCTCAAGTGTCACACGCCCACATTTTTGGAGCAGCAGCAGCAGATGAGTCGCAGCGGGCCATAGGTTGCCGTTGCCCGGACCATTAAGCTAAAACTTGTAACCCACCATCGCCGAGGCACGCTTTGATCCTCATCCTCAGTCCCCGACGACTTTGACTGCAACTTCAACTCCAACTCCAACTCCAGCTCAAAGGCGGTCGGCACACGCTTGTGTGGCTGTGTTTTGTTTCTTTCTTTTTGTTGTTTTTTTATTTTGTTGTCTTCTTTGACTTTTTGTTTTGGCCGGGCTGTTGCCCAGTCTGTTCTGTCCTGGCCTGGCCTGGGCTCGCCAGAGCCCTGGCATAAATCGACGGACCCAGCGAGCGCCGGCGGCAATTATCGCGATATGATAAACAAATATTTTTGCATCTAACCCACGTCGCCGACTGAGAAGCAAAGTTTCTGGCATTCTGGCGCTTAATTATGAACTCTGTGCTTCGATGTTTTGTGTGAGTGTGCGTATGTTTATATATATATATATATGTAAAATAAATGCTTTACGCGTGGCCAAATGCACTTTTACCTGGTTTTGGGTTGGTTTTCGGTAAGTACCTGTGCATTGGCAGTTGATCCGTTGCTGGGCTTGGCTTTTGCTCTTAGTTGCTGCAATATGCAATTTAGAAGCTTATCGCATTGCGGATACCAATCAGTCGGCGTTTTGGGCTGCATGCAAAAGTGGGTGGATAAATGAAATAAAAATTAAATATGGCTCTATTTGAATATTAATATTTTTGGTTTTCGAAGGTTGGTTTCATTTTTGACTGCGAAATAGTGATAAGATGATAAGATTTAATAACTACTGACATAATATACGTAAGGCAAGAACGGGTAACTGAGTTAACTTAATGTGATTTGTGTCATTTTGCGTGTTATTAGTTCGTTGTAAAGGACAATTGGTCATTTAATTGGTCACATCTACATGAGTAGGTATAAAATACTTGAATTTTTATAGCCATATTTACTGAATGACTTTCAATGGATTCTGTATATTCGATTATCTTGCCCAGTTTTTAAATAGCACATTATTCAATTACTAACACATCCGTTGCCAAAGTTCTCACCTTATCATTATTAATTTGTATGTATAAAATTGATATTAACATTTTTAGAGATTTCTTTATGTAACAAGTTTGCTTTTTAAAGATAGTTTTGAAAATATATTATACTTATATTACATCTTATTCTCTTGTACATCTGATTTAAGATACATCAATATAATAAATTTAACATTATTAGGAACTAAGCAATTTTTAGGTATTTATATTAATATAGGTTATTTAATTTGTATAACGATTTTTATTAGAAATATTTGCTGATTATCACAAATATTTGATAATGTAACTGATATATTTAAATTTTCCCAGTAATATAGTTTTTGTTTTCGTGATACAATGGCAAATGTGGATCCTGGTTATTATAATATTATAAATTGAATTTATTCAATATTTATTTATTGGATTTGTTATTAAACTAAATTATACTATACTATTAACTATATTAATTAATTCGTTAATTTTCTAATTATATATTTAATAAATTCCCTAAATATATATTTACAAAAAAAAAATAGATAGATCATCAGATATGATCATATACTTATTAACCGTAGTAGCTACAAAGGTTCCGCATGTAACAATATTTGCATACGCTGCGCTGTGTGCTTACTCATATACATATCTATGTGTGTGCATATGTGTGAGTGTGCGTGTGTGTATGCAAGTCATGTATTTGGGGCTGGCACTCACACCAATACACAGCCGTTTGGGGGCCTCCACCAATTGAAACAAACCAAATGCAAAGTCGTCTCTCCCACAACACATTGAAAGACCGAGAACAGGTTTTAGTCATATTGTGAGTGTATGCGACAGCTGCCGTAGACAAGGAGGATGAGGGACACGGAGCGGGAGCGGGAGCTAGCTCTGCTCTCAGCTCGAGACTTTTTTATTGTAAAATACTCGGCGAGAAAGAATATTAAATAAGTCTGTTTCATTTCGATTTGTAAGAACTTGCCGCACGTTGCCTGTTGCTCTGTTGCTCTGTTGCTCTGTGGCTGAGATCGGTGCTTGGAGTTGAGCACACTTGCCCCAGAATGAGACCTGCGTTCGTTCCGCTTTGCTGGGCAGCTGACAGTGCGCTCTCTATCTCTATCGCTCTCTCTCTCTCTCTCTCTCTCTCTAGATATATATATATATATCGCTCCCTGTATCTCTCTCTGGGGTCGTAGCTGGTGCTCAGCTTCAAGTTGGGCTAAGACTGCGCAAAAGGTTTTGCTCGTGCGCTTTTTGGCCTTATGCATTCGACTGCGACTCGAGATACTCGACAAACTGTGTGAGTCGCTGTCCGGAGATCTCAGTTCAGTTCACAGAGCACCACTGGCTGGGAGAGAGTGAGAACAGCAACAGCAGCAGCAGCAGCAGCAGCGCACTAAACACTGAACAGTGAAGTTCGCCAGTTGTTCGCCAGTTGTTCGCCAGTTGTTAGTTGCCAGTTTGGCAGTTTGGCAGTTGTCAGTTAGTTAGCTTGCGGTTTGTCATCGGCGTGGTTCATGTGTCTCTCCTGACCGCTTTTTTTTTGGCCTAGCCAAATCTCTCATCTCCGGCAGCAGCTGCGGCTGTTGCGCGTTGCGCTTATAATCATAAATATCTACATACTAGTGCAGCGCGTGTATCTGTGTGTGTGTGTGTGTGTGTGTGAATCTGTATCTATAGCTGTTGCCGTTGCTATAATAGTAGTATATAGTAGGTCCGTTTTATATGCCAATGCGTTGTGTTGTACATTTTCCCAAGTGTATTGTAAACTTGTGAGCCAAAGGCAGCAGCAGCAACAATAACAACAACAACAACAACAAAAACAACAACGGCGTCGGCAAGCCGCTCTCGGTTTTGTTTTTGTGAAATGTTGAAGCCCTTGATTTTAAGCACCAGATACGTTCATTAGTCGTCGCAAGACTTTTCGTGATCGTAAGCGCGTTTCGCCAACCTCTTGATATTGGCTAACGTGGGATCGTAGAACCAACTGCCAACGGTAAAAAAAAACAACAACAACAACAACAATTACTGTAAATAAAATTAAAATCCTCAAGCAAAAGAAATAAATAATAATAATGCGTGTGTGATGTGTAAGTGAAAGAGCAAGAGCCTGTTTCTAATTTAAAAAAAAAAAGTGCCTAATTGTGTTAAATTGATATGTGAAAAATGTATAATTTAAGCAAAAAGTAAAATCATTGCAAAATCCAAGTGCTTAATGTGGGTTAGGGCTTAAACTAGCACAAATTAAAATACAACATACACCCGCACAACAAATAGACACAAATTCACACATGCCAGTTAAAAGACAACAGCAACAACAACAACAACAAAAGCAACGAATGAGCAAATTTATTGTTGGTAGTTGGTACTCTGGGCCAAATGGTACCACGGCCAGCAGTCGCTTAGGGAAAAAAGCTAACGGAATAATGCAACATTAAGCAAAATGCTGCTGGCCCTGCTAAAGCTAAAGCAAAGCACAAACCACCACCGCCACCACCACCACCTCCACCACCAACAACAACAACAGCGAGAACAACAGCAACAACAACAACAACAACAACAACCTGCAACCATCGTCGTCGTCGTCGTCGTCATCGTCATCGCAGTCACCGTTACCACGAAACGTAGCCGTTGCTGTATAGCTGGTGTATAGCCGTATAAAATGGAACCCTCATATGATCACGAACATCCACATCATCTGCTAACAAATTACAAGTAATATTTACATTTTTCCCATGCAAAAAAAAAACACAACAACAACAACAACACACTTTTTTTTCGCTGTTTAATTATATCCAACCGTAGCGAAGATACATATCTTCCAAGATAATAACCATAATGAAAAATGGAAAAATGCACTGGTAGTGGTGAAGAAATTCTCTAGATGTCTCGTATATGTCGCTGGCTCTCCCATATATACATATATATATATATATATATATATAAATGTATATATGTATAAAAGTTAAAGCACAGACTATGTCTATGACGGGGTGGGGGGCCATTTCAAGACTTAGTCACACATACAAAGCTAGAGATGGAGATACGAAAAAATCACAACACGACAGCTAAAGCAACGCGAAGGGGATGTTTAGGTATATATATATATACATATATATATATATGTATACATATATATACACGAAAGTTAGCTTAGATTTTGTTTATGCTTAAGGAGATCCCCCACTTCCAGCTCCCCAATGGCAAGATACATCTACTTGAAGCACTTGCACTTGTATGCGTGTGTCCGCTTTTTCGTTTCACTGTGTGCGTTCTGTGTGAATATGTAAATAGATAGTTAGAATAGAACGAGCGTCTTGGTTGGCTCTCAAAAACTCAAGCTTCAGACTCGGACTCGGAATTGGTCAAGTGGAAAGTAAACCAAGAGCACAACGCGTCCGAGCCGCGTGGTCAGCAAGAAAGTCGAAAAGTATGAGAAAAGAAAAAATAACCCCAGAGGGCAACATAAAATATATAAAATAAACATTGTATATACGTTGCGGAGAGGTCACCATGCGGTTTCGCTCATTAAAATGATTTAGTTTTGATCTAAGCTCCCTGATAGCTCTGCTAGATATTTACATAGACAAACATTTAACCAACTAACCTTAAGTAGCATCCGGTTACGATTTGAATTCATATTTCTTGTATAAATGTATGGAATATATTAAAAACCCTTTAAGACTTCTTCGTATTTTTGTACCACACAAAAAAGATCGAAATATTTTTTGACATTCTGTCACAAAATTGGGAATTTGATGATCTTTTTTGTGTTCAGCTAGTCGTCATCCTGTGAAAGATGACAAATGCGATGACGACACGGTTTCGGGTTTTGTTTTTATGTTGCTCTATAAATCAATCCACCAAATACGTAGACACATCAATTTAACCAAGATTTAAACCGGCCAACTGGAGTATCCATCTCAATTGATTTGCATTTTGTACAAGTCTAACAAGTTTAGCGCTTTAAGATATATTTTTCCTATTCATATAAAAGATTAATAAAAAAAGTACCTTTTATTAAATGCTTCCTGCTGACAGGAATATAAATCAGAAGTTGGCAAGATAATTAATGTCTAAGCTAATAAGTTAAACATACCCATTTTATTATAATTATTTATACGCCAATTAACTTGTAATAATATTTTACTCCGTGTTAACAACGTTTTGATATGTTTTAAGATAATTAAACCGATTTAATTAAAGAAATAATACTTGCTATGAATTTGTCGTGTACAAATTCTTCTTAATAATGATATAATGAAAGTTTTTATCAAACTTGTTGGATTCTGAATTAAGTACAAACATCGAAATGAGGGGATTTCATTATATGCAGTAACCAACATCCATAGTTGAAGTATATTTAAGACCATTTATATAATACAAAAATTTAGATTTTAGGATTATAATTATATATTCAGCATAAGACGCTATCAAGCGCTTTAGGAATTAGCAATTAAATACAATTACATTGGATTATTATCAACTAATTGGAAGGGAAAGCTGAGAACGTTTTGTTAAATAAAACTGCTTAAATTTTTGAGGCGCCTTAAAGCAAACTATTTGAATAAATCTTTGATACTAATGGGTTAAACCATAATTAATTCAGCTTTATGTTTCTATACATAGTTATAGATTGTATTGTATATTTATCTGCACTAGCACTTACCCTGCCTGCCAAACTAAGCGAGGGAGTTGTTTTGTATGTGCGTGATAAAATCCATTACATTTCAGTACATTTTTCTTGGGTCTGTCTTTTTCATGCTCTTAAAATGGCTTTTGTGTGTGAGAACTGGGTCTTGCGTTGTTTCTTTGAGGACGGTTGTAAGCCTCATTAGCCGAACTCATTCGCAGCAGCGTTTCGGCCTCGGTTTTTATTTATTTATTTATTATTTTTTTCGCTGTTATGCTGAGCGCTCTCGTGCATTGGAATATGATCGGTTGGGCCCTAAAGAGACACACCGGAGAGAACTGCAGCGCCAAATGCTTGGCTTCATTAGTTTAATTATATACGGAGTTATGTGTAGGAATCTTATCCATGTATATATATATATATATATATATATATAATGGCAACGCAAATATAAGCAGATCAGAGCTAAGGGCATTTATCTCGGTCGTCGCTCGCTCTCGCTCTGCGTCTCCCTCTCTCTCTCTCGCTCTCTCTCGCCCCTTGCTCTCTTTTTCTTTATGGTGGCCTCTCATTCGACAGTCAAGAAATTGCCACAGGTAGCTGCGTTTACCTTTTCTTGTTGTTGGTTCATTAAAGCGAACGCGCTAAGATGGCGGTTACCCGGGCCGGATGCTGAAGCTGTTTATGCTTATTGGTCAACAACAACCAGCATCTACATAAAAATACAAATACAAATACAAACACACAGATACAGATACGGATACAGATACGGATACTGAGACACGCACATGCTTATGCATATGTATGCGTATCGACTGCGTCGTTAAGTTATTCCAGTACATCACACCTGGGCCTCAGTCGCTTTCGCACCACAACAACAACAACAACAACAGTACACAGCCAACCAACAGCAGAGGCAACAACACACAGCAGCCAACACTGAGGTCTTGGCCTGGCCCGTTCCGTCCCTGGGGCCAGACTGGTTTTATGTTGTTGTTGTTGTTGTTGTAGAGGCAACGTGAAATGAGTTGGAAACAAATGTATTCGGGTTTTGGGGCGCCTGGCACCATCAGCCAATAGACTGCAAATGGAGCAAAGCAGATGCTGCATCTTATGCAGGCCACACCCACTCTGTGGGCATCGCAGAAAAACCAAAATGGCTTTTATTACCACAAGCTTACAACAACCATATTCAGCTCAATATGGCCGGCAATAATGCGATGTGTTTTAATTAATGTCACCCGAAAATGCGTAAAGCAAGCTAATAAATGAATAAAGTTAGTGGCACTGAGGGAATATATCTTATATTAGTAGAAAACTGCTAAATAATATAATTTCTATTAGCAGAAAAATTATAAATAATGCTTATTGACATGTATCCATATCTAATCTAATCACATATAATTAAAAAATGTAAAAACTATGAGTATGATATGCTGTTTCTTAAAGTTAGTAATAATCTGAAGAATGTTGTTAATATTAAAATATTAGAATTGGTCCCCAAAAATCGAAAAGGTATTTTAGTGATTTGACAGCAATCGCTCCGATTCCAGACTAGCCAAGTTTAAAAGTATAAGTCTTTTGAATGTTGGTAAAAAGAATAAAGCTGTTTAAATAGTTTATTTTGTTACAGATTTGAAATTTACATGGCAAAAACTGTGCCGTATTTGACATAGATAGATAAAATGCATAAGTTTAAATAAAATAAATTTTAATCTAACTGCAGTCTAAATAATCTAAGAATGCATCAAAATATGTCCGGCTAATTTAATCAGTATAAAGATATTACATACAAATATTTTTGTTTAATCTTATTGCAAAGCTAAAAGGCTTTAAATAATACTTAGGAGAGAGAGAGAGATGAGATTTGGATAGGTTTCTTGGGGAAGTTTTTAAAGAACTCACGTTTATAACATGACCAGAAGCTTAACATAATATTTGAATTATATAAAATCTAGGGAAAAACTTAGGTAGTAATAAGTCTAATGATATTATATATTATATTAGGATATAATATATATCATTTGGTATTAAATTATAAGACTATCCAAAATCGCAGCGAAGAGGTTAAATGTAATAAGAGATGTAATATGGCAGTTCATTCTTGTGATTTCCTATAACAAAGTCAAAGTTAAGTTCACACGTGCCAGATATCTGACCAAATTTATGTGTATTTGGTTCCGTAGTCTAAGAATTTTCTTCAGACTTGAAAGCAAATGCTTTGGAGATATTTGGAACGTGTGAATTAAGTACGACAAGTTCACATCTATATAGGAATGAACTTTACTTACTTTCGCTCGATGCGCTTGTTGGACAAGTTAACATAATAACTATGCAGATTTTAAACATTGTATTATCTGATCATCCGACTCATAATTAACACCGAATATTTAAAACACGGTGGATAAAACCGCAACAAAACGATGCGGCCTTTTTTGTTTTTTTGTTGCAAGCAAATCGGATTCAGATGGGAATGGGGATGGGAATAGGGGAATGAGTTGTGGCGGGGAGGAATAAGACTTAAAAGGCTGTCTTCGAGCAGCGACACATGAATCACAATATGCTAAAGGGCTGACACTCTCTCCCCCAGATCAATGCGGCTTCTGAATGAAGTTTTTTCGGGCTTGTTAAGGCCCAGAGCCAAAGTTGCCTACTTTGCGGCAGCCGCAAGTTGCCAAGCTGTGAGTTAGCCAAGTTAGCAGCAGCAGCAGCAGCAGCAGCATGTTGAAGGCGCAGTTGAAGCCACCAGCAGAGTCGCCCCGTTGCGGTTGTCGTAAACAAAACGTTGCCACAGTCCACAGTCCGCAAAGTCAGCGCGGACGTTCAGTACTTGGACAGCAGACAGCAGACAGTGGACGGTGGACGGTGGACGTCGGACAGTGGACGGCAGACAGTGGACAGTGGACAGGGAGATAGAGAGACAGGGCACATAAAGGAGGCACAACGAGTGGAAAGCAGACAAACAGACAGTGGTGGACAGAGGACCGCAATGTGGAATATGTGGCATTTTGCAAAGATGTTGACATTTTGCGCGCATAAAAATGCCAACTTACCGGCCACTGTATGTGTCCTATTTTAAAATCAGGGCCATGGCTAAGAGACGCTGCTCGGACCGGTGGCTAAGCCCAAAGCCAAAGCCAAAGCCAAAGCTAAAGCCGCATCGTCGTGGATCGTGAGCGCGCGCTTAGGATAAAAAGCAAAGCGAACCAAAGCAAGACCCAAGTCAGAACCCAGAGACCAGTTGGACAGGCGTACAGATCCGGACGGCATAATTTTGTGTGCCTCGGTAAAGTATTTAGCAGCAGCAGCAGCAGCAGCAGTCGCAACCGAATATCAAAAACGTAACGATGTCACCAGGAACCCTCAATAAATTATCCAGTTGATGCCGTGTATCTATAGCTGCAGCCTGGGGGCTAGGTCTCTGTTTGGTTTTTGGGCCTTAACTTTGTCGAGTTGTGTCGGCTCGAATGCTCGTTTGGCCAAAGAAAGCATGAAACTAGAGCGCCTAGTTGCGCCAAGGTAGCCCCTGGCTGGCATCGCCTATGGTTGCAGCTAACAATTAGGCCGAGCTCATGTTAGCTCAGTTTCGCCAAGTTGGTAGGCAAAAGAGCCAGACAGTCAGCCAGCAAAGACAATAGACCAAAAGTGTAGTGGGCAGCAATAAATTCAAACGGTAACAAATCGAGCCAGGGGCCAAAAGACACGCACACACACACACTGAGACTGAAGCGAACCGAGACAGGAGTCGGATGTTGAAAGTCGGGCATCCAGGCGTCCAGGCGTCCGGGCGTCGGGGGTTCTCCCTTAGGGAGCGAGTTTCAGGGCTGAAGCATTGGTAATATTTAAACTTGTCTCGTTTGGCTGCTGCGGCTGCTGCTGCTGCTTGAATTCCTGGAAGCCGAATTACTTTGAAATGTGTCGATATGTCGCAACTTTTAAAAGTTATGCATAAAGGTCTGGGGGCCCAGCTCCTGCTCCAGCTCCAGCTCCAGCTTCAGCTTTAGCTTCAACTACAGCTTCTTTGCTTACCCTGCAACCTGGCGGCCTCCTTTGATAATACAATAGCTGCACGCGCCCAATTTACATTTATGTCCACTGACATTAAGGAGCGCAAACGTTGCCGGGCAGCCTTCGAGCTTGTGGACCTGGTCCAGTTTCCAGCCCTTCGTTTCCCCCTTCTCTCTTCGTGTTGGCCATTCTCTCTGTGCTCGTTGGTGTCTGCCATGAACGCAAAGTTTTTACCTTTGTTTTCGTTTTCGCTTTTTTCTTTTCTTATTCTGCGTGCCAGCAAACGTGAAAATTGTCAACGTATTTAGCGGCGATTTTAAATATCATTATAAGGCCAGCATTGCCGACATTTCTTGTACGTAATTTTTAACAGTAGCTCATAAAAACAATGAGAAACATGCTTCAGCGATTTTATCTCTAATTAGGATTTGCACAGCTTCAACAGGCAACACCTTAACATCCAATGAGTTTGTAAATATTCTGTTAAATATCGAAGAATTCACTTCTCAAGCTACAAAAACGTTTTGAGAACTTATTCTGTCTTATATGGGTTTTTTTTATTGTCATGATATCTTCGACGAAATAACTTAAAACCACATTTTCTACTCTGTCGAAATTGGCAAATGTTATTATTTAATGTATGCATTATAGTATTTAGAATCTTGAGACTTAAGTTTGTTGAATGCATATTAGATTAATAAAAATATACATCGACACAAAGCTGATGTATTTGCCAAAATTAGTATCATAAATAACATTCATGATTGCCAAAAATATATTTGCCATATCGCTTGGTTTTCAATTCATCACATTTTTATGGCTTATGAAAATAACATTTAAATTTATATATTCTCTTTGAATCCTCTCAAAAGAAATATTATTAACTTTAAAATTCAATTCCCATTATTATATAGACCGTCTTTCTTTATGGTTTAAATAGTTGTTATAAATGAAACCAAAATATTTCAAAATTCTATTTATAGTTAGTCAAGAAACTGACTATGCCTGAACTCTGATGGATATAAGTATACCTCTCTTATAGAATTAGAGATGTCTCATAAAGGGTATAAGCAAGAGCATATTACAAGGACAGTTCATATATATATGTTTGTCCTTTGATTGAAAGGACACATTAATTCATTGGAGCATTGACACATTTCTTTTGTGAACAATTCGTACAAAGCACAGATTTAATTCGTTTTTATTTTTAATATACGTTAGATTTAAAGAAATACTTGATACTCTATCTTACATATTAGATTATCCTTTATATTAATATTTTCTCCGATATTAATTCTACAACTTTCTAATTTCCATTTTATTGCACTTATCATTTTAGTGCTAAGAAGTATCCACTTGTGTCCCGTACACCGGAATATAGCCACTCAACCGTTGGTAGCGATTATCCGGAGCATGTTGGCTACTTGGCATCGGATGGGCGACTGCTGCACGAGAGTCCCAGCGATAGCATCTACCATGTGAGGCAGGGCAGCGAGCACTCCTCGCCCAGCCTACACTCACCAGCCATACAGAGCGCCGGCTACGAGAATGAGCACTCCATGAACGAAGCGGCGCTCTCTGTGCACAGTCACAGCCACTCACCGATGGTGTCCAGTGCGTATAGTGTGGGCGGTGGCGGAGGCGGTGCCTCATTGATCAGCAGCAATATACCACTCCTGGGTGGAGGGGGAGGCGGCACATCAATGCTGAACAAGTTCTTATCACATCCGCATGCAAGTATGATTGTTGGTGGCCAGGATGAATGTGGAGTGGGAGTGGGCGCGGCATCGCATTCACCCATTGAGCCGGCGTCAATGTGGAGCTATGACTACAAGGGTGACATATGTGCACCGAATTGTGGCTATCTGGACCGGCACAAGGCCATGCCCAGCGATTTGAAGTACAGACCGGGACCAGGTAATCAGTCAGTAAAAAGTGCCAAAGAGTCGCGCATTCGCCGGCCAATGAATGCGTTCATGGTGTGGGCCAAAATCGAGCGCAAGAAGCTGGCCGACGAGAATCCTGACCTGCATAATGCCGATCTCAGCAAAATGTTGGGTAAGTTACTATTCCTACTTATTATTTTAGATAGTTCCAACTAATGCTCCTGTTAACAGGCAAAAAGTGGCGCTCCTTAACGCCGCAGGATCGGCGTCCGTATGTTGAGGAGGCGGAACGCTTGCGTGTCATACACATGACAGAGCATCCGAACTACAAATACAGACCCCGTCGGCGAAAGCAATCCAAACTGCGCACCATTTCATCACAGCCGGGCAAGGAGCCGTCGGGTGAGATGACAACAACCGTTGCAGCGATGGCAGCGTCTAAGACAACGCCTAAGCTGTCAACGCCGCCACTGTCTGCAACAGCCACCAGTGGCAGCTATAACACGCCCACCGACGACAGCCGCAACTCGACGCCCCAAAATGTAGGCGGGCTATACGAGCAGCCGTTGAAGCCGAGCTTCTCGCCCAGCTCCGTGGACTGTTACAGCAATGCGGATAGCACGGATCAGATTGAGAGCTTAGCTGCCAATTGCAATGAATCCTCACCGGTCACAACAAATCCCAGCTTCGACAGCTCCCTGCTGCTCAAGAAGCTAACGAAGCCAGCGACGGCGACGCAAAGCCGTGCCAGCAAGCAGCGCAGCGAGAAGCTGGCCAAGTCGGACGAGAAGTCAAAAGCACAGCAACAACAGCAGCAGCAGCAGCAAACAAGTCTATATGCAACATATCCGCTGGCCAGCTCTGTGGCAGTTGTTGCCGCACGTGGCATGTATGTGACGTGCAACAATCGTGGTCTCCTGGATCATGGGCACTCCGTCAAGGGCACGTTCTATCCGCCCGTGTCGAGTGCCAACGATGACGATGCCACCATCTCAATGCGCAGCAGCAGCTCACTGCAGCATCAACAGCAGCAACAACAGCAGCAACAACAACAGCAGCAACAACAGCAACAACAGCAGCAACAGCAGCAACATTGCAACAGCAGCTCCAGCATGTCCACTGCGACAGTCACGTCGAGTGCAGCTCCAGGCTCCAGCTATACGGTAGCCATGGCAGACAGCAACTGCAGCAATGATTATCTATCCAATGCGTATGGCATGCAGTATGAGGATTTTCTGCGCTATCAGAGCAACGAGCAGTTGGACTATGATCAGCTGAAGGAGACATCGGATAATAATGGCACTCAGAAGTGTACTAAATATCCAGACACCAATCAGAATTACGATGATTACGAGGCGGAGGCCTATAATAATGCCATGTTGATAACGGCGGCACCACCACCGCCACCAACAGCACCACCTACTGGCGCCACCAGTTACTACACCCAGTTGCCCTACTCTACCGGATTGGCGGCTGCCTTTCCCCTGCAGCTAGCCGTACCGTTCCAGCAAACATCAGCGCCAGGCGGGGCCTATGCACAGCCCATGCAGAGCAGCTACCTCCACTATGGCAACTACTATGAGGCCAATGGAGCGAGTGCACAGTTGCTGCCACAGCAGACAGCAACAGCAGCACCACCACCACTACCACCACCACCAACTGCAGAGGCAGCCATGCAGCAGCATCATCATCCCCACACCCACGCCCATGCCCATTCCCATCCACATCATCATCATCATCATCATCACTTTGCCACAGCGGGCAATGCCGGACCGGGTATGGTGGGCGTGGGGGTGGGCGTTGGTGTTGGCGAAATGCTCTTCGAGCAGCAGCATCAGCAGCAGCAACAGCGCAAGGATGATGAGATTAGCAATATTTTGGCGGGAGTACGCAAAACCTGTTACAGCAATTGACAACAATTGACAGCAATGGCATCGATTAAGAAATCCTTGCTGGGATTGTCTCGCATATTCTCTTAAAATTTGTTATATTTGAAAATGTAGACATTAGTAGCGCTTGGTTTAGGTACGCATAAGTAATGACCCTACCCTCCTACTCCTCCTCCTCAGCCTCTGTCTCATCCTTCTCTTCCATCTCTTTACAAATTGTACTATATATAGAGTTTTTATTATTATGTATATCAAATATGAAATATGTTCAACTTAAGCTAGCTTGCATTGAAATAAAATGAAATTTGCGATGATATTTAATTGTATTACTTATATTACAAATACTAGTTATTAATCAACATGGAAAGCCCTAATAAAAATGGTATTGATTTAGCAAATCGGTTCAGATTCGAAAGTGCAAAATTTGGAATCGTTTCCAAATGGATTTATTGAAATAAAATTATAACATGAATTTTGACACAACAACAACCACAAATGTAATGCTTTTGGAAATCGATTAAATTCTTTTGTATTTATGGAAATGTTAAAAATTCCCAACCATCTCCAAATGCGAAGAGCTTCAAGAAGAACTCAAGATTATAACTCGATTAGAAAATCCAATAAGATTCACGCTTCATGAATACCGATGATTTTTGCCTGGTGTGTGGAAGATAAGTTTGACAGTTGTAACCATATGACACCTGACACCCATGGCCAACCAATACACACATGCACAGCATCTGCCAGCTGGCGACTGCGCACTGTTCCACGGGATGAGAGATTGAAAGTGAAAAAAGAAGAAGAAAATAATTTTCTTTTCTTGCTGCTGTGCTGAAGGGCTGAAGGATTTCCCTTAAACGTTACATAAAAATTTCAATTATTCAATATAATTTTCCAAATAATTCCACGTTTGGTCGGGCTGTACGAAAAAGAGATGCTGCTATTGAAGCTAGAGTTCCAGTTCCAGTTAAGCTAAGTGAGCAGAAATGTGTAAAGTTTTGATAAAAGCATTTGCATAGAGCGCCATTTATGCGCTGCATACAAAAATTTGTTAAAAGAAAATTCACACACATACAAATATCACACGAAAATTAAGTTTTTTAGTTAAATAGTTAGTAATGTTGTCTAATTTAAGTTTGTAAATGTGAATAATTGGAAATCAACAGCCGTAATTCGACAACATTTCAACATTCAGTAAAATCGATAAGCTTCAGCATCCGTACAAATTCGCACTACAACTTGATAGACAAAAGGGGCCGCCGTCATCCACCCAACACCAACACCACCACCACCACCGCCATTCGCATTAGCCACCCACCCACCTAACAGAGCTCGCTCTCTCGCTCACTTGCTCTGTGTGTAATCGCCAAGAACAACAACAATAAAAGCTACAACATGTCATTCATAACGAAATTGAAAGCAACGCCATTGCCACCAATCAGGAATATACTCAATGTGGCCATGCAAACGGCCAGACAACAAATTCCAGAGCGCAAGGATTATCAACAACCAACCGGCACAAGTGGCAATCCCCAGCAGAACTTTGCTCACGGTCAAGGTCACGGCATGTTTCCACCAGGAGGCGATGCTGGCGCTGGCACTGGCACTGGCGATGGCACCGAACCGCCCACAGAGATGAACTCGAATCCCTTTCGAAATGCGACCAGTTGGTCCAATGAGGATGCTGCTGAGGGTGACTACAAAAACGAATACCAGAGCACATCCTTTGTGGGCAATGAATACGATGGCAGATATCAGCAAACCGACGGATTCAGGTACGTAGCACACAGATGTACAAATTCCACCCAATGATGCAGTTGCTCATTTGTTGTATCTTCTTTCATTTCCATGTAGGCAAGGCAGCATTGCCTCGGATGCCAGCTCGTTTGTGTGCGAGGGTGAGGGTGGCGGCGGCTCCAAGATCGATGAGTTCCAAGCGGCATGGAATGTGACAAATGCGATTCAAGGCATGTTCATCGTATCGCTGCCATTTGCCGTTCTGCACGGCGGATACTGGGCCATTATTGCCATGGTGGGCATTGCGCACATTTGCTGCTACACAGGCAAAGTGCTGGTGCAGTGCCTCTACGAACCGGACCCGGCCACTGGTCAGATGGTGCGTGTACGCGATAGTTATGTGGCCATTGCCAAAGTGTGTTTCGGCGCCAAGCTGGGTGCCCGGGCCGTCAGCATTGCCCAGCTGATTGAGCTGCTGATGACGTGCATCCTGTATGTGGTCGTCTGTGGGGATCTGTTGGCTGGCACATATCCGCAAGGATCGTTTGATTCACGCTCCTGGATGCTGTTCATTGGCATCTTTTTACTGCCCATGGGTTTCCTCAAGTCACTGAAAATGGTATCGACGCTATCATTCTGGTGCACCATGTCACACATTGTGATAAATGCGGTGATTTTGGGCTATTGCCTGCTACAAATTGGGGATTGGGGCTGGTCGAAGGTACGCTGGAGCATTGACATGGAGAACTTTCCAATTTCGCTGGGCGTCATTGTCTTCTCGTACACATCGCAGATATTTCTGCCCACCCTCGAGGGCAACATGATTGATCGCTCCAAGTTTAACTGGATGTTGGACTGGTCCCATATAGCCGCTGCTGCATTCAAGGCCGGATTCGGTTACATCTGTTTTCTAACCTTCCAGAACGACACGCAGCAGGTGATAACCAATAATTTGCATTCGCAGGGCTTTAAGGGCATGGTCAACTTCTTTCTGGTCATCAAGGCCATTCTCAGCTATCCATTGCCATACTACGCTGCCTGCGAGCTGCTCGAACGTAATTTCTTTCGTGGCCCGCCAAAGACCAAATTTCCGACAATCTGGAATCTGGATGGTGAGCTAAAAGTCTGGGGATTGGGCTTCCGAGTGGGCATTATAGTATCCACAGTACTAATGGCCATATTCATTCCCCACTTTTCGATACTGATGGGCTTTATTGGCAGCTTTACGGGTACTATGTTGAGTTTTATTTGGCCCTGTTATTTTCACATAAAAATCAAGGGTCATCTGCTCGATCAGAAGGAAATAGCTAAAGACTACCTCATTATAGGGCTAGGTGTGCTCTTCGGCGTTATTGGCATCTATGATTCTGGCAATGCCTTAATCAATGCATTCGAGATCGGTCTTCCATTTTAAAAAGTATCATTACGATTGTTACAAAACTATTTATAGATTTGTTTACGAAAGCACTAATCAAACTGGGTAACACGCAGGTATACCTAGGTATATATATTTGTTGGGTTTTATGGTCTGCATTTTTGGCAATACATCCACAAGTCTTCCAAACTATATAGTTAATATTGTATTTAATGCCAAAGATGCAGTCTATGATGATATATATGAATGAAAACGAAACAATAAACCTAGTCTATAAGAAATGAAACGCAAGTCTTCCAAAACAAGCGAACAAATGTCTTCCAAGCATGAAATATGAAACTCCTAAGCTAATTTAAGTAACGAGTAATTAAAGAGATTATTGATATTTACTGTATGAGCGCATATTATATATATATATATACACAAATATATATAAATGTATAAATATATATAGAGGGAAAAACTTCTAAAATGAAAACAATAAACCATTATACAAATTGAAATGTATGTAAATCTATTAACGTATAGATAGAACTCATTGATTATTTATATACCAGCGTATAGTATATATACATATAGTTGAATGCGTTTTTTTAAACGATATTAATTATACAGTTGCTGTACTTATACATACGATAATAGCCTTTAAAACCCACACTAGCATCTTTTAAAAATTCTTAATAAAAAAAACCATCATCTCACGTTGAATAATCACTCGTATTTAAAACTATTTTCTAAGAAAAAATCAGTTAGGGTTTCTTTTGTTTTTAAAAAATGATATGCATTTATTGGTTAATCTTATTAATATTGTTGGTTTTTCGTTTAGGTAAGTTGATATTGTATAAAAAAATATTGTCATGGAATCTTAGGCACTATGTGATATGATATGAAGACAAGACACGACAAAAAAAAGAAACGTACAAAAATACGATTTTATATGTTAGTTGGAGGATTTATAAAACTTATGATCGTGTGTACTTCTGGTATGTTGGAATGCACCTTGTTTAATTTTATGCACAGCACACGTTGTTGTTGGGGCAGTTATATATTCGCTCTTATAGAGACTGGAACCGGTAAACTTATCGTTGCCCAGGCTGATCGACGATTGATTGCCGCGACGAGCAGTCATAACACGTTCGTTCTGGCCATGGACATTGCGGGAAGAGGAGGAGAAATCGATGCCACTCGACAAATGTTGGCTACCACTGCCACCACGGTGACGCGTCATGTGGCGCTCGCTCTGAGATTGGGATTGTGAATGGGATGGGAAATCGATGCCACCGGACACATAGGTGCGTGTAACCGTAGACCTATCTAGATTCGATCTATTGGCATTATTGGCGGTGTCAGTGCCACCCGAAATAATGCGCGACATGGATGAAGTAGATGAAGAGGTTTTCACTTGATGTTCCTTATTTTCCTTGTGGATGCTGCAACTGCGACGCTCCGTGGAATAACCTGCACTCAAGTCCGATTCCCGATTCTGGCGATGAATGCTGCTGTAACTCTGGCGATCATTCGAATGAGCACTGGTGCTCGATGGCTGCTCGTGTAGATTGAGGATACTCTTGCGTTGCATCTTGCCAGTTGATGTCAGGCTACTGTTGACAGCACTCGAGTCATTTGAAACATTCTTGCGATGGAATATGGTGTTGGACACATCCGCTTCCGATGAAAACTCGCTCTTCCTGTGATGGAAATGCTTGGATGAGCTCATTTGGGAAGTGGAGCTGCCTGTCACATTACTTAAATTGGTTTGTATTGAACTACCACCGACCACACGAGTCGTTGTACTGCCGGCGGACACATTGTCGGCCACGGTACGTCCACCTACCACATGAGATGTTGAACTGCCATTAGTCACATTATCGGTCGTTGAACGACCATGAAGTGTTGTATCACCGTTGACCTTACTGGTAACTGTACTGCTTGAGACAATGTGGGATGTTGAGCCACCCGATCCCGTCACATTGCTAGTTACGGTGCCATTTTGATTCCTTCTGGTTGTGGTGGAGGTCTCCAGAGCTCTGCTGTCATCTGTTGAACCTCTTATCTGTTCAGTGTTTACAGCAGTCCTTTCCACCACATTGAGATTTCTTTGCATAGATGATGATTCCTTATGTATGTTTTTAGTGTTTTCGATGTTTGTAGTCGTCGTATTTTTGGATACATTTTCAATAACATTTATCTTAGCTGGTCGTTTCACATATTCCGTTTCCGGCTCCTTTTTAGTCCGACCACCGACAACTGTTGTCACCTTTTTCGTTGAAACAATTATTAAGCCATCGACTGGATTTTGGCTATCAGAATCCACTTGCTTAATTGCGTCCTTGCCCGATACAAAGTTCATCTGGTTTGTTGTTTTCAGAATTGAAGTATCAGTTCCCAAATTGATGGTGGAGCTATTATGCTTGTATTTTTGTGTACGCTGAACTCTATCGACGGCAGTCTTATTCGTTGTTGTCTTGTAATCATCCTTTCTTGTCACCGTCATGGAACCTTCAAGTTTTAAATTATCCACCGGTCGCTTCACTGGCTCTCTTCTAGCGCTCTCTATTATCGTAGTGCTGTCTGTTTCGGTTCTATCGGTTCTATCAGTTCTCTTATAGAATTCACCTTCTGGCTTTAAGTTATCCTTGGGTTTCTTTTGGGTCGGACGTTCCGCTGGTTTAAATTTGGGTTTTTCGGGTGCATAGAATGGTCCTTCGGTCTTCAAGTTATCGCTTGGCTTCACCTGTTCTGGTCGCTTGACATGATGATATTCCTCCTTTTTCGTAAATGTCATTGTACCCTCGGTCTTAAGGTTGTCTTTTCTTATGACAGTCTTAACCTTTTCCGCTGGCTTAAATGATTCCTTTTCTGGAATGTACATTTGACCTTCAGGTTTTAAATTGTCAACATGTCTCTTTTGTTCAGGCCGATCTGCTGGCTGGAATTTCTGCTTTTCTGGAGTATACATAACACCTTCCAGAGGCTTCAGATTATCCTGAGGTCTCTTCTGTTTGGGTCGTTCAACAGGCTTAAAGCCAGGTTTCTCAGGAGTGTAAAACTCACCCTCAGGTTTCAAGTTATCCTCTGGCCTGACTTGAGATGGCCGCTCACCTGGGCGGAACTTCGGCTTCTCTGGACTATAAAATTCGCCTTCGGGCTTAAGATTATCTATTGGTCTAACCTGTTCAGGGCGAATGACGTATTGATACTCTTTCTTCTCCACAAACGTCATTTCACCCTCAGTTCGCAAGTTATCCTTTCTGATGATTCTTTCATTTTTCTCTGCAGGCCGGAAAACTTTCTTTTCGGGGGAAACAAACTCCCCTTCCGGTTTGAGATTGTCCACTGGCTTCTTCTGAACTGGACGCTCTGCTGGCCTAAAGCCTGGTTTATCTGGAGTATAGAATTCACCCTCGGGTCTCAAGTTGTCTTCTGGTCTGACTTGAGATGGACGTTCACCTGGTCTATACTTTTGTTTTTCAGGACTATAGAATTCACCTTCAGGCTTGAGATTATCTGTTGGCTTAACCTGCTCGGGGCGAACCACATATTGATACTCTTTCTTCTCCACAAATGTCATTTCACCTTCGGTTCGCAAGTTATCCTTTCTGATGATCCTTTCATTTTTCTCTGCTGGACGGAATACTTGCTTTTCAGGTGCAACAAAGTCTCCTTCAGGCTTTAAATTGTCTACTGGCTTCTTCTGAACTGGACGCTCTGCTGGCCTAAAGCCTGGTTTATCTGGAGTATAGAATTCACCCTCGGGTCTCAAGTTGTCTTCTGGTCTGACTTGAGATGGACGTTCACCTGGTCTATACTTTTGTTTTTCGGGACTGTAAAATTCACCTTCAGGTTTGAGATTATCTGTTGGCTTAACCTGCTCGGGGCGAACCACATATTGATACTCTTCCTTCTCCACAAATGTCATTTCACCTTCGGTTCGCAAGTTATCCTTTCTGATGATCCTTTCATTTTTCTCTGCTGGACGGAAAACTTGCTTTTCAGGTGCAACAAAGTCTCCTTCAGGCTTCAAGTTGTCTACTGGTTTCTTTTGAACTGGACGCTCTGCGGGACGATATCCTGGTTTATCTGGAGTGTAGAATTCGCCTTCTGGTCTCAGGTTATCTTCTGGTCTGACTTGAGATGGACGTTCACCAGGTTGATACTTCGGCTTTTCGGGACTGTAGAAGTCTCCCTCTGGACGCAGATTGTCTTCTGGTTTCTTTTGAACTGGACGCTCTGCTGGCCTAAAGCCTGGTTTATCTGGAGTGTAGAATTCGCCCTCTGGTCTCAGGTTATCTTCTGGTCTAACTTGAGACGGACGTTCACCAGGTTGATACTTCGGCTTTTCGGGACTGTAGAAGTCTCCTTCTGGACGCAAATTGTCTTCTGGTTTCTTTTGAACTGGACGCTCTGCTGGCCTAAAGCCTGGTTTATCTGGAGTGTAGAATTCACCCTCTGGTCTCAGGTTATCTTCTGGTCTGACTTGAGATGGACGTTCACCAGGTTGATACTTCGGCTTTTCAGGACTGTAGAAGTCTCCTTCTGGACGCAAATTGTCTTCAGGTTTCTTTTGAACTGGACGCTCTGCTGGCCTAAAGCCTGGTTTATCTGGAGTGTAGAATTCACCTTCGGGCCTTAGATTATCTTCTGGTCTGACTTGAGATGGACGTTCACCAGGTTGATATTTCGGCTTTTCGGGACTGTAGAAGTCTCCTTCTGGACGCAAATTGTCTTCTGGTTTCTTTTGAACTGGACGCTCTGCTGGCCTAAAGCCTGGTTTATCTGGAGTGTAGAATTCACCTTCGGGTCTCAGGTTATCTTCTGGTCTGACTTGAGACGGACGTTCTCCAGGCTGATACTTCGGCTTTTCGGGACTGTAAAATTCACCTTCAGGTTTGAGATTATCCGTTGGCTTAACCTGCTCGGGGCGAACCACATATTGATACTCTTCCTTCTCCACAAATGTCATTTCACCTTCGGTTCGCAAGTTATCCTTTCTGATGATCCTTTCATTTTTCTCTGCCGGACGGAAAACTTGCTTTTCAGGTGCAACAAACTCTCCTTCAGGCTTCAAGTTGTCTACTGGTTTCTTTTGAACTGGACGCTCTGCGGGACGATATCCTGGTTTATCTGGAGTGTAGAACTCGCCTTCTGGTCGCAGGTTATCTTCTGGTCTAACTTGAGATGGACGTTCACCAGGTTGATACTTCGGCTTTTCGGGGCTGTAGAAGTCTCCTTCTGGACGCAAATTGTCTTCTGGTTTCTTTTGAACTGGACGCTCTGCTGGCCTGAAGCCTGGTTTATCTGGAGTGTAGAATTCACCCTCTGGTCTCAGGTTATCTTCTGGTCTGACTTGAGACGGACGTTCTCCAGGCTGATACTTCGGCTTTTCGGGACTGTAAAATTCACCTTCAGGTTTGAGATTATCTGTTGGCTTAACCTGCTCGGGGCGAACCACATATTGATACTCTTCCTTCTCCACAAATGTCATTTCACCTTCGCTTCGCAAGTTATCCTTTCTGATGATCCTTTCATTTTTCTCTGCCGGACGGAAAACTTGCTTTTCAGGTGCAACAAAGTCTCCTTCAGGCTTCAAGTTGTCTACTGGTTTCTTTTGAACTGGACGCTCTGCGGGACGATATCCTGGTTTATCTGGAGTGTAGAACTCGCCTTCTGGTCTCAGGTTATCTTCTGGTCTAACTTGAGACGGACGTTCACCAGGTTGATACTTCGGCTTTTCGGGACTGTAGAAGTCTCCTTCTGGACGCAAATTGTCTTCTGGTTTCTTTTGAACTGGACGCTCTGCGGGGCGATATCCTGGTTTATCTGGAGTGTAGAATTCACCTTCGGGTCTCAGGTTATCTTCTGGTCTGACTTGAGACGGACGTTCTCCAGGCTGATACTTCGGCTTTTCGGGACTGTAAAATTCACCTTCAGGTTTGAGATTATCTGTTGGCTTAACCTGCTCGGGGCGAACCACATATTGATACTCTTCCTTCTCCACAAATGTCATTTCACCTTCGGTTCGCAAGTTATCCTTTCTGATGATCCTTTCATTTTTCTCTGCTGGACGGAAAACTTGCTTTTCAGGTGCAACAAAGTCTCCTTCAGGCTTCAAGTTGTCTACTGGTTTCTTTTGAACTGGACGCTCTGCGGGACGATATCCTGGTTTATCTGGAGTGTAGAACTCGCCTTCTGGTCTCAGGTTATCTTCTGGTCTAACTTGAGACGGACGTTCACCAGGTTGATACTTCGGCTTTTCGGGACTGTAGAAGTCTCCTTCTGGACGCAAATTGTCTTCTGGTTTCTTTTGAACTGGACGCTCTGCTGGCCTAAAGCCTGGTTTATCTGGAGTGTAGAATTCACCCTCAGGTCTCAGGTTATCTTCTGGTCTGACTTGAGACGGACGTTCACCAGGTTGATATTTCGGCTTTTCGGGACTGTAAAATTCACCTTCAGGTTTGAGATTATCTGTTGGCTTAACCTGCTCGGGGCGAACCACATATTGATACTCTTCCTTCTCCACAAATGTCATTTCACCTTCGGTTCGCAAGTTATCCTTTCTGATGATCCTTTCATTTTTCTCTGCCGGACGGAAAACTTGCTTCTCAGGTGCAACAAAGTCTCCTTCAGGCTTCAAGTTGTCTACTGGTTTCTTTTGAACTGGACGCTCTGCGGGACGATATCCTGGTTTATCTGGAGTGTAGAACTCGCCTTCTGGTCTCAGGTTATCTTCTGGTCTAACTTGAGACGGACGTTCACCAGGCTGATACATCGGCTTTTCGGGAGTGTAGAAGTCTCCTTCTGGACGCAAATTGTCTTCTGGTTTCTTTTGAACTGGACGCTCTGCTGGCCTAAAGCCTGGTTTATCTGGAGTGTAGAATTCACCCTCAGGTCTCAGGTTATCTTCTGGTCTGACTTGAGACGGACGTTCACCAGGTTGATATTTCGGCTTTTCGGGACTGTAGAAGTCTCCTTCTGGACGCAAATTGTCTTCAGGTTTCTTTTGAACTGGACGCTCTGCGGGACGATATCCTGGTTTATCTGGAGTGTAGAATTCACCTTCGGGTCTCAGGTTATCTTCTGGTCTGACTTGAGACGGACGTTCTCCAGGCTGATACTTCGGCTTTTCGGGACTGTAAAATTCACCTTCAGGTTTGAGATTATCCGTTGGCTTAACCTGCTCGGGGCGAACTACATATTGATACTCTTCCTTCTCCACAAATGTCATTTCTCCTTCTGTTCGCAAGTTATCCTTTCTGATGATCCTTTCATTTTTCTCTGCTGGACGGAAAACTTGCTTTTCAGGTGCAACAAAGTCTCCTTCAGGCTTCAAGTTGTCTACTGGTTTCTTTTGAACTGGACGCTCTGCGGGACGATATCCTGGTTTATCTGGAGTGTAGAACTCGCCTTCTGGTCTCAGGTTATCTTCTGGTCTAACTTGAGACGGACGTTCACCAGGTTGATACTTCGGCTTTTCGGGACTGTAGAAGTCTCCTTCTGGACGCAAATTGTCTTCTGGTTTCTTTTGAACTGGACGCTCTGCTGGCCTAAAGCCTGGTTTATCTGGAGTGTAGAATTCACCCTCAGGTCTCAGGTTATCTTCTGGTCTGACTTGAGACGGACGTTCACCAGGTTGATATTTCGGCTTTTCGGGACTGTAGAAGTCTCCTTCTGGACGCAAATTGTCTTCAGGTTTCTTTTGAACTGGACGCTCTGCGGGACGATATCCTGGTTTATCTGGAGTGTAGAATTCACCTTCGGGTCTCAGGTTATCTTCTGGTCTGACTTGAGACGGACGTTCTCCAGGCTGATACTTCGGCTTTTCGGGACTGTAAAATTCACCTTCAGGTTTGAGATTATCCGTTGGCTTAACCTGCTCGGGGCGAACCACATATTGATACTCTTCCTTCTCCACAAATGTCATTTCACCTTCGGTTCGCAAGTTATCCTTTCTGATGATCCTTTCATTTTTCTCTGCTGGACGGAAAACTTGCTTTTCAGGTGCAACAAACTCTCCTTCAGGCTTCAAGTTGTCTACTGGTTTCTTTTGAACTGGACGCTCTGCGGGACGATATCCTGGTTTATCTGGAGTGTAGAACTCGCCTTCTGGTCTCAGGTTATCTTCTGGTCTAACTTGAGACGGACGTTCACCAGGTTGATACTTCGGCTTTTCGGGACTGTAGAAGTCTCCTTCTGGACGCAAATTGTCTTCTGGTTTCTTTTGAACTGGACGCTCTGCTGGCCTAAAGCCTGGTTTATCTGGAGTGTAGAATTCACCCTCAGGTCTCAGGTTATCTTCTGGTCTGACTTGAGACGGACGTTCACCAGGTTGATATTTCGGCTTTTCGGGACTGTAGAAGTCTCCTTCTGGACGCAAATTGTCTTCAGGTTTCTTTTGAACTGGACGCTCTGCGGGACGATATCCTGGTTTATCTGGAGTGTAGAATTCACCTTCGGGTCTCAGGTTATCTTCTGGTCTGACTTGAGACGGACGTTCTCCAGGCTGATATTTCGGCTTTTCGGGACTGTAAAATTCACCTTCAGGTTTGAGATTATCCGTTGGCTTAACCTGCTCGGGGCGAACCACATATTGATACTCTTCCTTCTCCACAAATGTCATTTCACCTTCGGTTCGCAAGTTATCCTTTCTGATGATCCTTTCATTTTTCTCTGCTGGACGGAAAACTTGCTTTTCAGGTGCAACAAAGTCTCCTTCAGGCTTCAAGTTGTCTACTGGTTTCTTTTGAACTGGACGCTCTGCGGGACGATATCCTGGTTTATCTGGAGTATAGAATTCGCCTTCGGGTCTCAGATTATCTTCTGGTCTAACTTGAGACGGACGTTCACCAGGCTGATACTTCGGCTTTTCGGGACTGTAGAAGTCTCCTTCTGGGCGCAAATTGTCTTCTGGTTTCTTTTGAACTGGACGCTCTGCTGGCCTAAAGCCTGGTTTATCTGGAGTGTAGAATTCACCCTCAGGTCTCAGGTTATCTTCTGGTCTGACTTGAGATGGACGTTCACCAGGTTGATATTTCGGCTTTTCGGGACTGTAGAAGTCTCCTTCTGGACGCAAATTGTCTTCTGGTTTCTTTTGAACTGGACGCTCTGCTGGCCTAAAGCCTGGTTTATCTGGAGTGTAGAATTCACCCTCGGGTCGCAGGTTATCTTCTGGTCTTACTTGAGATGGACGTTCACCTGGTCTATACTTTTGTTTTTCAGGACTATAGAATTCACCTTCTGGTTTGAGATTATCTGTTGGCTTAACCTGCTCGGGGCGAACCACATATTGATACTCTTCCTTCTCCACAAATGTCATTTCACCTTCGGTTCGCAAGTTATCCTTTCTGATGATCCTTTCATTTTTCTCTGCCGGACGGAAAACTTGCTTTTCAGGTGCAACAAAGTCTCCTTCAGGCTTCAAGTTGTCCACTGGTTTCTTTTGAACTGGACGCTCTGCTGGCCTAAAGCCTGGTTTATCTGGAGTGTAGAATTCACCCTCTGGTCTCAGGTTATCTTCTGGTCTGACTTGAGATGGACGTTCACCAGGTTGATATTTCGGCTTTTCGGGACTATAGAAGTCTCCTTCTGGACGTAGGTTATCTTTTGGTACCTTTTGAACTGGACGTTCTGCGGGTCTATATCCTGGTTTATCTGGAGTGTAGAATTCACCTTCGGATCTCAGATTATCTTCTGGTCTGACTTGAGACGGACGTTCACCAGGTTGATATTTCGGTTTTTCGGGACTGTAGAAGTCTCCTTCAGGCTTCAAGTTGTCCACTGGTTTCTTTTGAACTGGACGCTCTGCTGGCCTAAAGCCTGGTTTATCTGGAGTGTAGAATTCACCCTCTGGTCTCAGGTTATCTTCTGGTCTGACTTGAGATGGACGTTCACCAGGTTGATATTTCGGCTTTTCGGGACTATAGAAGTCTCCTTCTGGACGTAGGTTATCTACTGGTACCTTTTGAACTGGACGTTCTGCTGGTTTATATCCTGGTTTATCTGGAGTGTAGAATTCACCCTCGGGTCTCAGGTTATCTTCTGGTCTGACTTGAGATGGACGTTCGCCTGGCCTATACTTTTGTTTTTCGGGGCTGTAGAATTCACCTTCAGGTTTGAGGTTATCCGTGGGCTTAACTTGCCCGGGGCGAACCACATATTGATACTCTTCCTTCTCCATAAATGTCATTTCACCTTCGGTTCGCAAGTTATCCTTTCTGATAATCCTTTCATTTTTCTCTGCTGGCCGGAAAACTTGCTTTTCAGGTGCAACAAAGTCTCCTTCAGGCTTCAAGTTGTCTACTGGTTTCTTTTGAACTGGACGCTCTGCTGGCCTAAAGCCTGGCTTATCTGGAGTATAGAATTCGCCTTCGGGTCTTAAGTTATCTTCAGGCCTTACTTGAGATGGGCGCTCTGCAGGACGGAATTCGGTTTTTTCGGGTCCGTAAAACTCTCCTTCTGGTTTTAAATTGTCTGGATGTCGCACTTGACTTGGGCGGTCACCAGGCTGATATTTGGGTTTTTGGGGGCTGTAGAATTCACCCTCTGGCTTCAGGTTGTCCGTGGGCTTTACGTATCCAGGACGGACAACGTATTGATATTCTTCTTTTTCCACAAAAGTCATTTCACCGTCCATACGTAAATTGTCTGTGTGTATAATTTTTTCACGTTTTTCGCCTGGTTTGTATGGCTCTTTCTGTGGAACTAAAAAGTCGCCTCCGACTGTAAGATTGTCTTCGGGTTTCTTTATGACTATGTAATCTACAAATATGTCTTCATTTTTTTTTGGAATGTTATCATCGTTCTTAGACCAAGTGTTAGTCCGTATCCTTGTGTAAGTTTCGTCGACGTTATCTGTAAAAGCAAATAAAAAAAAAAATGAATTAGTCTATAAGGTAAATTCAGTAGTTAGAAAAATTTCAGAGCACTTGCCATCTATTTCAACAACTGTAGTTTCTGTAGTTTTCGTTGCGCTAGTGGAGCAATGATGACGCCTAAGAAATCAAGAATCATTAGATACATTTTTTACGAGAAAATACAAACTGACTTACCCGCAAGTACATATTTCACAAATACATCTCTCACTGTGTTGTGTTGTTCTTTTGTTTTTACTGTCGACTCCGCGCTGGAATACATATTGAATTAATAATCTTTTTCAATTACATTATCATTTAGTAATAATCACTTACGGTTCTTGAATCGTCTAAGCGTTTCTTATCAGTGCGTACATTATCGATTTCATCATAAATATTCTCTGTGATATTTTTGTGTTTCGATGTTTCATTCAGATTCAATGTGATATTTTCATTGTTCTCTGAAATGGATGTATTCTTTTCAATTTCCACAAACTCGTCCACATATATTGTCTTCTTGGGTGCCTCCACAATTTTCTCAATAACATCCGTATGGACCTTCTCATCGAGAACTCGCCAGTCATTAATGCTCGCATCGAATATCTGAGGGTAATATTAAAATTCTATAGTTAATTAGCTTCACACACACCCCCGAAAAATAGTGTGTAACACACCCAATATGAGAAGCAAGACACACGCACCTTTGAAAAGGCTCAATGGTCGAACTCACCTTTGTTACTTCTGTGGTGGTCGTTATATTTGCCACATCGGTATTATCTTTCTCGATTTCACGAGCAATGTCATTCGGCACAAAAGCTTTCGTATCTGTGTACGATTTCTCGTCGACGACCGTCCATTTGCCGAGCTTCGTGTCATACACCTTGGTCGTGTACGTTGTGGTTGTTGTATTAATGACATCATCGACTATTTCAGGATAGCCAACATCAGAATTACTATCCACAATGCGCTCATCCACCACACGCCACCGATTGTTGCGTCTATCGTATATCTTCTTTTTGTATGTTATTTTCGTGGTGCCATCCGAATCTCTGCTAACATATCGCTCAATGGTCGGCGTCTTTTTGTTTGTGGCATGTGTGCTGCCATCGCTAAACTCGCTCCAAGTCTTCGTCTTCACATCGTACACCTCCTTTTTCGATGTGGACGATGTCGACTGTTTTGTGCTGCTGCTGCTGCGGCTCTCGTTGACCTGCTGCTTGCTGCTGGCTGTTTTCGCTGTTGTTGTCGTTGCTGTTGCTGATGACGTTGCGACTTTGTCCACGTCAAAGCTAACAGCTGTGCTGCTGTCCCGCAACGTTGATGACGTCGTAGTTGGCTTTGTTGTGGTTGCGACCGGTTCGCCCGGCGACGTCATCGTTGTTGTCAACGTTTTAGTTGATGACGAATCAGCAGCAACAACGGACTTTGGCACGCTCTGAGATTCGCCGCTGCTGCTGATGATATTGGTGTTGGTGTTTGTGCTGTGTTTGTTAATGTTGGTGTTAATGGTGCTGGTGTTGAGGTTGCTGCTACCGCTGACAACCTGTTCGGCAACATCAAGCATATATTTGTTGCTCGACAGCGACGAAGATGATGTCATACCGTCTGCTCTCTCGCTTGCAATGAGCGTTTCGTTAGCGTTGCGTTGCTGCTGCTGCTGTTGACTGGAACTGGTTGTTGTCGACTCAAAGTAACTGGAGTTGCTCGCCTCCTGGCGGCTGCTGCTGCTCGACATTTTCGATGTCGATGCATACATTTTGGATATGCTGCCACCACTGGCGGACATTAAGAGGCCGCCGCTGCTGCTGCCGCCAGGAGCTACAATCTCAACCACCTCGATGGGCACGGAGAAGACCGGTTCCTTTTTCTCACTTTCGAGCAGATCGATCGATGATATGATCTTCTCATTTGAGTAGTCTTTGGAGAACTTGTTGCTGCTGCTGCTGCTGCTAAAGACTGCTTCCGACTGCTCGGACTTTGACTGAGATTTAGCTGTGTATGAGCTGGAAGTGTAGCTCTTTCCACCGGCTGCTGTCACCAGACTTTCCCCCTGCGTCAACTGACCCCCAGCTGAAGTGCTGGGCGCAGTCGCAGTCACAGTTGGCGCACCAAAAGAGACAGATTCATGCTCCATTGATGTTGAGCTGGTGTTTGTCGTTAGCGTTGCCAACGCATTCGGGCCAAGTTTTTTGGTTAATTTGGTCGCCGAGGCCGATGTTGATGTTGTTGTGCTTGATCTGTCTGCTGGCGGCTGCGTTGACTGCGATGGCGACTGCGACTGCGACGAGTGCGACACTTGTTTCTTTTTATTGCTTTTTGATACCATTTTGCTGTTGGCTTGATTTTCACACAGATGAGGTAATCACTGACTATGTGCGTTGAATTGAGTAATATTTTTATGCTACTCTACTTTTTATTTGTTTGTTTCTTTTTTTTGTTTCGTATGCGTTTCGTTTGTAATTAATCACAATTATCGGCTGGTTTTGGCACTACATTTAAAAACTATATTAGAATTATTATCTCTCTCTCACTATCTATCTTTCTCGCTCTCTCGCTCTCTTGGTGTCTCCTGAATGTCGAAATACTTATTTTTAATTTACGTTTGTATATTTATTATGCGCGAGCCACAGTTCAAGTTGAAAATGACAAAAGGTGGCGCTCACACACACACACTTACACAAAAACCACACAGAGTGCGACACTTGAATATGTGAGCGGGGAGCGTGAGCGTTAAAAAAGCTTAACAAATAAACACACACACACAGAGACACAGACACAGACAGCAAAAAACGCTTAGATAGATAGAGAGAAGAGACTTTATTCGGTTAGATGCTCAATTGGGCAAAGTCGTTTTTATATGTACATTTATATGTACATATTATTCGTATTCGTAGAGCAGTATTAAAAGATCCACAACCGTCGCGAAGCACAACTCAAAACGTACTGATCAACGTTGGCGCTGTCTGGAATCGCTTTCGACCGTATCTGTTGCCGCTCTGCCAACAGCCAAAAACCAAAAGCAGCGCAGCAGTAGCAGCAGCAGCAGCAACAACGCTCGTGGGCTTTGCTCCAAAGCGTTGGAAGCATTGCACGCCTGCGTGCGTGCGTGCGAGCGAGATGGTACAATGCAGCGCTTCGACTTCGCCTTCGCAAAAGGCAAAAAGCCAGGCCAGATCGTTACCGAGGCAGCGACGCCGTCTCGCGTAGGTTGCCATTTGAGTTATGTGTATTGGGCCAGTCTGTGTGTGTGTGTGTGTCTGTGTGCTTAGAGAGTAATAAAAAGTTACAGAAAAAGTTGTTGCGTAGGTTACTTTAGCTGCTGAGACACGCTCACCGCCTGTTTTTGCCACGCAGCGAGATCAATATGCCAATAAAAACAATACAACAACAACAATTTGCTCATTTCGAAAGTAACCGCAAAGTGAGACAAACAGCTGCTTGATGAACACCAGCGGCGTTTGTATTTTTTTTTTTTTTTGTAACTGCTCCCGCTCCCAATTGCTCTCCGTCTCTCTCTCTCTCTCTCTCTCTCTCTCCCACTCACTCACACGGTACCGGCGGACGAGGGTTTGATAAAATCTTTAGAACGGGCCAAAAATGAGCGCACTGACCAAAATTGGCCAGTTTGAACAGACGACTTCGTCGTCGTCCTCGTCATCTGTCTGCCGGATGGATGCACAATTAAAATGTTAATACATGTAAATATATATGTATCTATGTATCTCGTATATATGACACTGAGAATTAGTCAGCCAACAGTCAGTTTTTTGCATATACTTTCCGAATGTCTAGCTTGGCGCTACGTGGGCGCTTCCGTCCGTGCTTATAACTCAGCTCAATAACAGCAGCAACAGCAGCCACAGCCTGCCAAGATTTATTTAGTATGCATCGACAAACAAACAAAAAAAAGAGAGAATTGATGCTGAATTTTATTGCTCAATTGATTTATAACGGCCTTAGGTGGGTGTTGCTCAGAAATTATGCTGCAACTCGTTGTGCCCATAAAAAGAGCTCTCAGTTTATTATAGACTATATAAAATATATATACATATGTACTATATAGCAGACAGAGCCCAGGTTTAAGCAATTCGACCTCTAAAAATCTAGACAAGAAAACTAAATTCAATTCAATTCTTGCTTAATTCACGAAACGACTCTCAACTTATGACGTCACCCGGCCAAGACTCATTTTCATGCGAGGCTTGCACGAACAATCAAAACTTGTTTGCTGCGCCGAGACAACAAAAAGCAAACAAAAAAAAAACAAAAGATATTAGCAAAATAAGCCAAAGTGAAAAAAGAAACAAACACACAAAATTAAAGTGAAAAATAAAAATCGCACTATGGGCACACAAAAAAAAAAAAAGACACATTACAAATTCAAAGCACAGCTGAAGTGACCCGAATTCACCAAACAGTGGATTAAATACTATGTGGCATGTACACAAATGGCAACCAGTTGGAATCAGGTGCATTCGCCAATTTAGAATATTCAGAATATGTGTGCAATTAATGATCAACAACAACAACTACAAATAAAAACAGTGAATTAGTTGTGAGATGATGACATCTTTCGCTGCCATGTCACGGATTTTCCATGGAATTGAAATTGAAATTCAGCAATGAAGGCGAACACGAAAATTGTATATGCCACTTGCTCAAGCGCAAGCTCAATTAATTTTAATTTAATGCCAGAGGAATAAAAAAGCCGCTGAAAATATGTTTGATATCAAGGCAAAGGAGTCCATGTCAGAAGACCCTTATATGGGCAGCTGCCCAAAAATTGTTGGCCTTACACTTGTGAGGCAAATGCACTTTTAGGGCACAATTCCATGCATAATTTACGAGTACTACTCAATAAGGCCAGATTCTCTCTCCCTCGATGATGTAATCGCTGCAGTGTCTCACGTATCTGTACAATAATGTTCAGAAAATTTAAATACTTTTGTAATTTACTAGGCAATTATAACCGATGCTAATTATGAATGAGATGTAACAACTCTTTTGGCGGATATTCAGCGCTTTGAATGCTAAACATTTGCTACGTGATCGTTTCAACTGTTTCAACTGTTCATATCGGCCATATGGCCAGGTCGAGCTATTTTTGGTTAGTAACTTCGTGACTTCAGGTAAAAACAACGCTAATTATTTTTTGTGTATACAAATATGTAGTCAAAACTGAAAACTGAAGCTAATAGCTACAAAGAAATACCCTGTGCTATTCAAATATAATATATAACTGGTAATTGCAGCTAATTGTATATTTATTAGCAAGCCTATACTGCTTGCTAAAGTTTAAGCACCTTATCTACCCGATCAACGTTCTTTTGCTGGGCATAACTAAATACAAATTTTAAACATTTTTGTTTTATCGTGCCGGAAAGTGAACTTCCACATACATACCAAACACAGATACGTGAATCTTATCTACCGAGGAATTCTACGCGCATAAGCTGTGTATAATTCTTGAGAACATTATTTTTATGAACTGATTTAATTAAAGAAAGAGAACTTGCTTTGGCAAACTAGTTTGCTTTTACTACCTGGCTAGCTTGCAAAAAAAAACACACTCTAATTAATAATAATACTACTTGATTATGGAATGTCAATTGTGACTAGCAGCTACCCTGTATGGGCTTTAAGAAAATCCAATTGACTGATTCACTACGCAAAGCAATTGACTCAGAATATTAATATGACTTTTTGTTTGTTTAATCAGCAATTCTAATAATAAATTATTAATACATACGCCAAACTCGAAACTGTGCAAAAATACAGCATATTTGGCAACAACTGATACATATATATATATATATGTCTGTCCGTTTGTCCCCTTGTGGGTATTTTTGCACTTATGTATGATAAAAGCAAACAAACTGATAACACTGAAATATTTACCAGATCTCAGATATGAGTAATTATGGAGTAATCTCGAGTGAAAGTGGAAAGTATCCGAGTTAATATATACAATAAAAATACATACAGTTACACATTCTTTTTTATTATTCATAGTCGTATTTTCTTTAAGGCTTACATATTAAAATATATGCTTAATATTAGGTTCATCTATTTATCGGATTATGTTATCGATTTACTTTTTGCATTCATTTAACGCATTCCTAAGTTTAAGGTATAAGGTTTTTGTTTATATTATATTTTTACAATTTTGATAATAAATGTTGTTTGTTGGTTTCTTTTTCCTTTTTTTTTTTTGTTTTGTTTTTGTTTTTGCCACAAAAAGCGTGCATTGATTGATGGAACTGCAACTGCGAACGTGTGGGTTTTTTTTTTGCGTGTATGTGGGTGTGTGGGCGTATGTGTGTGTCTATAAACTAATTGCTCTTTATTTTTTTGCAGTGTTTGTGGGTGTGTTTTGTGTCGTCGTCTATCATTTTGTTATACAACTAACGTTACTTACAGCTATTCATATTTTAATATATTTCCTTTGCTTTTAACTTTCTTTACTTTGCTGTCGTCTTCCAAGTTTAGATATAGTATGCTTTAGTTATTGTGCCAGGCACCTACTCAAAGTCTCGCTGACGGCGTGGGCGCCTAATCGAACCGGCTACAAATTAAATATCTCTATATGTTTTCTTCTTATTTAGACCTGTTTCTTTTTATTGACTTAAGTTCTAGTTGTAGAGTTGCATGTTGCATGTTGTTTAACTGATTTTTATTTTATATACAAGCTTGAAATGTTCGACAGCGAGTGTCTCTGTGTGTATGTCTCTTTGTGTCTGTATGTGTCTGTGTGTGTGCTGGACAAACGCCCACGATCACGCCCACAACAACATGATCGAGACGCTGAGTGCTGTTTCTTTTTTATTCTTTTGTTTTCTCGTCTATTTTACGTATTTACCATAATTATTATTTAGCGTGCCTAGAACTAAACGTAGTTGTTGTTATGCATAATAATTAGTTTTAATATATATATTTGTTTGTTTTTCTTTTTCTTTTTGTTTTTTTTTTTGTTTTTTTTTTGTTAAAATGTATACACAGTTTACAGTTAGGCAATATATAAATGTGTGTATACATACTTATGTGTGTGTGTGTGTGTGTGTGTATTTGTTTAAAATGTTTCAATTAAAAACTAATTAGGTAAAAACTTTTGCAACTTAAGACGAGGTTCTTGTTTTAGATGCGACCGACGCATCACGAAAATTTTAACAGGAGAGAATTAGTTATAGTTACAAATTAATTTTTGTATATTGATGATGTACATATGTATGTATGTGTGTGTGTGTGTGTGTGTGTGTTTGTGTGTGTGTTACGCTAGTTAACTATTTAGGTGTATATTTAATTAATAGCTAAACGGTAACTAAATTAATACAAACTAAGGGAATCGCTTATTTCATATTATTTGCCCAAGGATATCTCTCTTTCACTTTTAGCTGTTGTGTGTCGGTGTGTGGGGTGTGTGTTGCGTGGAAAGCTGCCCTGCTACATATTAATGCGTGTGTATGTGGGTGGGGTGGTACATATGTATAGGTGTCTGGCGGATTGTGTGTGTGTGTGTGTGTGCGGGGAGCAACAATCTTCCGCCTTCCGCAATTGCAATTGCACATTGGCTCTGAATATTTACAAAAAGTTACAACAAAAATGCTCAAAATTTACTGCGTTTATAAAATAAAAATTGTAATCATCATCATCATCTTTCCCTGGCTTCATCTGCTCCACTCTCTCTTTTTTTCCTTACTATTCCGCATGCATTGATGCCTGCTGCTGCTGCTGTTGTTGTTGTTGCTGCTGCTGCTGTTGGGCGGATTGCTCCTCCTGCAGGACATTTCGACAGATCTCATACTTGATGACCTTGGCATGGCCACCGGGCAATATTTGCACCTCCACCTGTGTGGATTGTTGTCCAGCGGCTGCTGCTGCAGCCGCAGCTGCTGCTTGTTGTTGCTGCTGCTGCTGCTGTTGCACGTCGGCCTCCTGTAAAAATGTGCAATTCAAAACTTTAGCATATTCAAACAAGAAATCTAAAATCTGACTTCTCTCTAACTCTCTTTCTCTCTCTGTCTCAATTTAAATGCAATTAATCAAAATAAATGTATAATTACTAAACTAATATATTACGCTCAAGCAAAAATTGAAAAGGATCTATCAAAATTGTAACGTGTTGTTTTTGTTTTTTAGATTGGAAATGGGAGTAGACAGATTAGAACAGAAAACTGGAGAATTTGGTAAGAAAAAAAAGAATGTACAGAAGTTACAAGGGTGAAGAGGACAATAAAAAAGAGAAGAGAAGACACAGGCACAGGATACACGCAATACACAAGAATACAAAAAATAATAATAATAATAAAACATAAATAATTATTGTATAAAACATATATAAATATAACTAAATACACATGACAATGAGACGTAAGTAAAATAATAGGCATTTGATATTAATGACAATTAGCCATAAAATTTGGAATATTTTTTTATTTGTATACACACCTAAAACGCGCACAGTGAAGCCTTTTTTGCGTACACGCGTCTTACAACAAATTTTGTAATGTAGTATTTGATCTATTTGTTATTATTTGCTTTATATGGATTTTATTGGTTTATCAATTTGATTTTCTTTTTTGTTCTTCTTTTTTTTGAGTCTGCTACTCCCACACAAACGCACAGGCACACACACACACGCACGCACACGCACACACACACACACACACAGAGACGAGACACTATTTTATTTTATTTAAATGGCAATCCGAATGTGTGTATTGTGTATGTGTGTATGATGTGTGTGTGAATGGGGCGAGTGTGTGTGTGGGTAGCTTTCTCTAGCATTTATTATTGTTCAGTTGATCTGATCGATCTATTTGTTTATTGTTTTCTTTTAGTAAGAAGTAGTTGGTACAACAAGCTGCAAGTATTCGAAGTTAAAAAAAGGTAATGCAATTATCATTTCGTGATTGTTTTTCTTTCTTTTTTTTTTTGTGATTTGTATTGGTTTACAGAGGATAATAATAAAATAAAAACATTAAATAACGCAATACAAGATGTTGAAACGAATATATATACAAATTTATATATATATATATAAGTGATATATGTAGTTGCAGTTGCTTTAATTAATGTTAACTTGTTTTTAAGCTAAGTTAATGTTGGACAGAGTTTAGATTTCCATAGAGAGAGAAGAGATTAACCCCGACAAAAATAGGCAAAGTTCTCCTCAGCAGACCGACTTTCCGACTTTATGAAGCATTATGTTTTTATTGTTGATCTTGATAGTTGTTCAGTTAACAATTGCTTGGTTCGTTAATAGCTAAATTAAATTGCATAGCTTAGGCACTAAACTAACTGCGCTCCCACATAATATATAAAACTAAGCCTAATCCAATTACAAACTAAGCCAGATTTCTTCTTATCTTTTTTTCTTTTACTTTAACACGAAGAAATGAAAGCAAATGGAAAAACAATCGAAATATCTAAATATATATATATATATATATATATATAAATATATATATTTTTATTACTATCGGGTTTGGGGTGGGTGTGTGGAAATTGGAGCTTAGGCTTAGGCTGGGCACACTTAGCATACCTGTTGCTGCGATATGGCTGGCTTCGTTTCCAAATGCTGGCGCTGATGCAGCATCAGATGATTCTTTTGGAAGAACGCCTTTCCACACTCGCAGACATGGGTGCGCACCGTGCAGCCGCCGTTCGGATGCCTGCGATTGTGTTGCATGAGGCCGTGCTTCGCGGCGAATCCCTTGCCGCAGCTGGCGCAGAAATGCGATTTGGGTTTGTTGGCCGGTGAAACGGTGACGACATGTTGTTGCTGCTGCTGCTGCTGCTGGATGTGCTGCAGATGATGTTGCCCGTGGAGGGGCATTGTGGGCACGGCGGTGACCACAGCTTGCGGATGCGTCGAATTGGCGGCCTGCACCAGTGTGGTCTGCGACATCACCTGACCGGTCGATGATATGATTTGCACCGGCACCGGACTCTGCCCAACCATATTCGGATTGGCCGTAACCACAGTGCCCGGATTTAAGCTGGCCGTACTCAAAAAGTGTCCCGGCAGGGCCGCTGTTAGCGCACACAAATCGGTCATCAGACTCTTGTCGCCGGTGTGCAGTCGCAAGTGCAAGGCGAGCGCCTCCCGACTATTAAACGCGCTGCCGCATTCACTGCAAGCCAAACAAATAAATTAGCCTCTTTATATCGAGTAAACTAGAGGATCACTCACCGGCAAACGAATTGTGGACGCGCCACGCCATTCGCATCGGTTGTGGAGACGGTGAGCAGCGTTGAGTTAGCCGGATTGCTGACAACGGTTATGGTCTGCGGATGTCCCGGATGATGATGCGGCTGTTGTATCTGCTTAAATATCAATTTAATTAACTTGCTGCTTTAACATGTGTCTATCTGCTTATACCTGTTGATTGGCTATAATGGTGGCGCTGCTCGTATTGGGATTGACGCCATTGTGCGCCGCACGCACATGCTGATGCAGTTCCGCCTTGGTGAGGAAACCTTCGCCGCAGCTGACGCAAGGATGCGCCTGCTCGCCGGTATGTACGCGCCTAGCCATGGTAAGGTAAATGGGATAAATTAGTTAAGGGACGACTCTCGCTGCGATCTGAGATCAAAGCACTTACCTCATGTGGGAAACTAGTGTGCGCTTCTGTAGAAACTCTTTGCCGCAAACGGTGCAGGAGTGTGGTATCTTGCCGTGTATGCGTCCGTGATTAACCAATTGAAATTTGCGTGGAAACGAGGCACCGCAATCAGGACAAACAAATGGATTCAATGAACCATGAAAGCTGCAAATGAAATTGGAGAATATGTAATCAGAGTTTGCCAGAAATTGGTGATTGGACTTACCGCGAGTGCATAATCAGATGGTTCTCCTGTGCGAAACTCTCACCGCATTCCTCGCAGACGTAGGGACGTTCGCCGGCGTGAAATTTACTGTGCGTGACCAGATGCCGTTTGAGAGGAAAGGATCGTCCGCACTCCTGGCAAACGAACGGTCGCTCCCGGCTGTGGACCCGGGAATGCGTCAACAGATGATGCTTGAGTGTGAAACTCTTCTTGCACTCCTGACACTGATATGGCCGATCCGTTGAATGCAACAGCAGATGCGTATTCAGACAGTGTTTGTGCGCAAAACTCTTGCCGCAATGTGTGCAAATATGGGGTCGTTCACCTAAACAAAGAGATGGCGGACAGGAGGAGTACGGAGGAAGGAGGAGATTCGATTAGACCTGCTCGTTGCATGAATGGGTAAGTGCTAGGAACAAGAACAACCACCTGTGTGCACGCGTGCGTGTGTTGTCAAATGATGTTTGAGCAGAAAGGATTTGCCGCACTCGTCACAACTGTACGGGCGCTCCTTTTTGATGGTGGCGTCGGTCTAAAAAAGAATATAGTCCGCAAGGTGAAGAGAGAGAGAAAGAGAGAAATGGAGACAAGTTGATTACTAATCGATTTCGGGGGGGCAGCATATCATTGTGTATATATAAGATATAATTTTTTTTGTGTATTTGTGTTTATGTGTGTAAGGTAAATGTTGGGCTTACTTCGCTGAAATGCATTGATTCCTGTAGTTCGGTCTTTGGGGACAATTCTAATGTGCCTGGCTCCAACTTTAAGTTGGGTGCGTCGCCCTGCGAGTCCTCGTTCTCTTCGAGTCCTTGTATTACTTTCTGTACTTGAACTGAAATACCAGGAAGTATGTCACCTAAGAGTGTTGTTGCACCGCCAACGGAACAATAACCAAATGGAATTCCAATACGATTGTTATCATCCAAAATAAAAAGAGAAGAAAAACACACAAGAAACAAAATCAAAATTACGAACTAAACGAAACACAAAAACTCTAATCAAATCAAAGTCAAATAACATATTAAAACACATGGAAAAACAAAGATCAAATGAAAAAATTAACGAAAAACCGAAAGGCTATAAAAATCGAAACAAAAATGTATGCAAATTAAAAACGAAATGCAAACGCAACGTAACGTGTCACGTTACGTAACGCAACGTAACAGGAAAGCAACGAGAACCGAATACCAGAAGAGAGAATACCAGTGCCAAGAGCAGTGTTGAGCAATTGAAGAGGATGAGGAGGAGAAGTAGGATCAGAAGGAGGAGTCGGAGAGAGGAGGAGTAGGAGCAGGAGGATCAGGAGCAGGATCAGGAGGAGGATAATCGAAACACAACACAGATTTGAGATGCTTACTTGGTGTCGCGCCTGGCGCCGAATGATGATGGTGCGCTCCGTCGCCAGCGTTGGTGATTGCTGTTGGGTGCGTCTGATGATGATGGCCGTGGCCGGCTGCAATGGCGCGCTTAATTAGTATCTCATTGCACTCCTCTTGGGTGAGATGCAGTGCACCAATAGAGCTAAAATGCGATTTGGCTGCCGCAGCGCTCGCCGCTGCCGCCGCCGCCGCCGATGTCAATACGGTTTGTCCAGTTTTGGCATCAACAATGCTGCCACCATTTGTCAATGTATGATGATGATGATGGTGGTGGGCCGCCGCCGCTGCCGGATCACCTCCTCCGCCCGCTGCTGCTGCAGCTGCAGCTGCTGCCGCTGTTGCCTGATCGACCAAAAGATCTAATTTGCGCCATAGCCGCCCGCCGCCGCCGCCATTTATATAAGATGTGATGGGTGATGGGATGGTGGTGAGTTGAAGTGTGGTGAGTTAAAGTGTGGGGAGTAAGAGAGTGGGTGGTGGTGGATAGTGGAAAGAAGTGGAGAGTTGTGGTTGATGCATGACAGCAACACAAATCGAGCGACAAACAGCGACAACAGACAACACAGAGAGACAGACAGAAGAAAGAGAGATAGACAGAGAGAGAGTGAGAAAGAGAGAGCGAGTGGAATTTAACATTTTAGTGGATCATTTACAGCGAGCGAGCGAGCGAGCAGACAGTAGCGAGTGGAGCGAGAGAGAGGGAGAATGATAGAGAAAGGAAGAGAGAACAAACGATTAGCGAAAGAACAAAAAAAACCCCTGCATGATAATCGATAATCGATAGCCAATAAGCGAGAATCGATTACAACCAACACATCAACAACGCGTGCAACACTAATTATTTGATGATTTCTCAAAAACAGACAAGACCACTTACAATTCTTATCGAGCGAATTTATGCTCAACACTTGCTGACCAGAGTCCTGTTTTTTGACCACCGTCGATGCGGAGCCTGTGGTAATTACTCTGTGAATGGATAGATATAGAGATAGAGATAGAAGAGAGTGAGAGTGTGAGAGAGAGTGAGATCATCGAAGCAGACGAGAAAAAAAACGTGGGCTTATTAAAGCTTTTACTTCTTTTTGTATTTTTTTCTTTTTTTTTTGTGAGCTTCAGTTTAATTTTTAAGTTTTTTTTTTATTTTCAAGTTTGTTGTGTTTTGAAAACGCACCTTTGTGTTCCGGGCGCAAATGAGGAATCGTTCACGACGAACATGCGACGAACGACATTGCCCTTATTGCTGGAGAGTGCGCCCTTAACATCCTTTTGTACGGCCAATGATCCATCCGTGGATAACAGATAGGGCATCTAAAATGGGTGTGTACACATTGTTTTTTGTTTTTTTTTTTTGTTTCTTTCAGTATTTAACTCAGGCTGGACTCGGGCACAAATACTCGGCACAAACAAACGATTGAGATGATGATGTATTATTTTTTTGTTTAATGGAGATGTTAATTCGATTTTGATTTCGATATCGATTTTTTACTTGATTTTCTAGATTGTTTTGGATTGTTTGGTTTGCTTGATTGATTGTTCAATGTCTGTTGTTAGTTTTGTTTGATTGTTTGATTCATTGATTGATTTGTCCCCAAAAACCGAACAGATTACAGGAAATGCAAGTGCAATGTTTTAATCAGCGTGTATTGTTCAACACTGGTCGCCGCTGCATAACACATTTTTTTTTGTAAATTTTAATTAATCCAATATACAAATAGTTGTTGTGGGGGGAGAGGGGGGTGTTGGGGTTGGTTAGGTAATTATTAAACTAATTCTATGCTAAATGATTAGTACAAGAAAGTACAGTTGCCACTGCTATTATTGGTTGATAGTCTTTATGTATTTTTAATGTTGCGCTTTGTCGTTCTTGTTTTTTCTGTTTTGTTTTGTTTTGTCGTGTTCATATTTTGTCTTATTAACACGCTACACCTGCGCAGCAGCAGCGGTGGGGCAACGGCAACAGTTGATAAAGAATACAGATACACAGATGCCAAATGAAAGGGAAGCAGCAAGCAGCGGTGGCAGCGGCAGAGGTGACGACAGCGACAGCGGCAGCAGCAGCGGCAGAAGAGCAAGAAGAAGACGAGCACACAAACACGGAGGAGGCAAACAGAGCAAAGCGCGCGCTTTTTTTTCTGCGAGTGTGTGTGCGTATGTGTATGTGTGTGCTATTGGACTTTTGACAGTTTGAGTTGAGCGCCAAAACGTAAGCAAAGTGTAATCAAAACACACGCACGCATCGCACGCACACCAATATATGGTCAACTGGGTGTGTATGCGTTCATCAGAGCGGGAGACAGAGATAGAGAGCGAGCGAGAGCGTCGCTTTCTTTTTTTAGGTGTGCGTGCGTTGGGCGTGTGTTAGTATTGAAGATTTAACGAACGGCGAATTGACGACTGTCGCACACATTCACACACAAAATGGTCGCCAGCAGAGCGGCGCGGCGAATTCAAACACAACGAAACTTCGTCGACGTGTGCATGTGTGTCTCTTTGTATGTGTGTATTCACAATTGTGCGCAAAGAGGCAGAGAGAGACAGGCAGGCAGGCAGGCAGAAACACAGCGAAATAGGGTTGCACTCTGTGTGATGCCAAAGCAAAAAAGGGACTGCCAATTGTATAACAAACTTGTCCAACACAAAAACAAACAAAATTAACAAAAAAAAAAGAAAAGGCAACACGAAAAATAAAAATATATGCGTGATTAAAAACCAATATGCAATAGATGTATTTTAGAATTAAATTAGATTAATATATATATCTGTATATGAAGATAATTATGGTTACTTATCGACTACCATTCGATGATTGCTGTTGGCAACAACGCCATACTGTAGCTTTCGCCTCCTCTAGCCACACACACAATTAATAATTGCGACCAGTAATTAAATTGCCATTACCAGGGAGTAGAAGTTGCAACAATCAGCTGCCACCGCAGCGCAGCAAAAGCAACGTGCGTATTTTTGTTTGTTTGCATACAACAGCAAAACAAGATACATACATGCATACGTAGATACACACGTACATACATAGCATACGTCGTACGCATACTTTTTACAAATACCAAATTATGAATGTTTACGAATGAAATGGAAACGAAAAATTTTTGTATAGATGTATGGTAAAAGAATTCTAACACACTCGTCGCTCGCATTCGCATGACCAACGCAGTTACATAAAAGTATATGTAGCTGCCTGTTTTTTTTCTCTTGTATTTGGGCCTTCACGTACGTACGTATGTATGTATTCATGTGTATATCGTACGACGTGTATACGTGTATACATACACGCGCACTACCCTGCATACGTATACGTACACATATATATGGCCGATGCACTTATACACACAGCGTGGCAAACCAACGAGTGAGCGAGCGAGCGAGCAAACGACGTAGCTGTATCTGTACTAGAGATGGCAACGTGACACAAATGCTTGTCGCTCGTTAACCGATTATTATACATATTAGAGGGAAAACTATTAAATATATCAAGGAAAAGCAAAATTAAAGTGTACCTAAGAGTATAGTATGTATGTCTATTGATTGATTGAAATGCTACAATTGTTTTCGTTGCTGATTAAAAATCGTGTACAGCTTACACATGACATTTGATATTTCTCTCGTGATATTTGCTTACACGACCAAGTCATGTGACCATCTCTAAGTAGTATGCTTATGTGTATGTGGCGCTGTTGTTAAGGAAACAACAGCGTACAAAGGGGAGAGCGGTAAAAAGAGGACACAACACGATTCGCTGTGGGAAAGCAACAGCAATATTATTACGTGGGTGGCGGGGGGAGAGAGGGGGTTTGGCGCTAGCTAGCTCGTTGGGTCGATCGGTTATTTAGTAAAGCAGCTTGCACTTGCAAAAAGCACTCGCATTCGATATGTACGAAAATACAAATGAAAAAGGAATACGAAAAAAAAAAAATATAGATGCAACCAAGGAAATTATTCTATGTATACATACAAATTGAAGATATAAAATGTTGGCTCGACTTACCGATTCCCCACTGACAGTGTAGTTAATATTTGGCGATATCTCCAAAACTGATTCTGCGGCACGGTTGCCGTTGTCTGCAAAACCCCAAGTGTAGCCGAAGGGCGGCGGATTGCTCTGTGCAGCGCACATTATAAATGAAGCAAAAAGCAGAAACAGAAAATGTGGGGTGGGGAGTTGGGGGGTAGGCGAAAGAGAAAAAAAGCGCAAAATTTCCAAACGCAAATTGTAATTGCACTTTTCTGTTGCTTCTATTTGTATTATATATGTATATGTATTTATACAAAATCACGTACAAAATACTAGCCTCCTGCTGTACGTCAAACGTCGCATTTAGATGCAATTTGCAATATATATTTTTTTTCTTTTTTCACTTTTCTTTTTTTTTTTTATTTTATCGCGACAAATATGCGACGAAAACGAGCGACGAGTGCGGCGACGAACTACACACACCGAAAAGAAAGTCAACTTGCTTCTGTGGCTGAGGCGGGCGCCATTTTTTTCCGTTCCCTCGAAAAATTCACTTCGTTGGCGTTGGCGTGCTTCTTGCTGCTGCTTTTTGCCTCAAATTCGATTCATTGATAAGCGCACTTTAGCATTTGTCTGTCTGCCTGTGTGTGTGGGTGGGTGGGTGTGTGTACGCGCTATTTATTTATGTGCCGTACTTGCAATTAAATTTATAAACAAAATAATGCACAGTTTTTTTTTACCCCCAATATATAAATTCACAGACACAGACACCACTGAAAAATTCCTTAGTGTTCGTGTTCGACTGCTGACGCCATTTTGTATGATCAAACAGTGTGTACACACTCACTACCCATAATACCCAGAGTTGCATTACCACAATTATTTGAAAAACGCAAACACAGCGTTTTTCAACACGAATTTGAGGTCCTTGCGTTGCTGTCCTGTCAGCGGGCAGCATTATTAATCAAAGAATTTTGCAACGATTTAAATATTATAATGGTACATTAATCGATAGTCCGTTTGTTGATAATTTATCGATAGGTATTGTGGTAGTGCAGTGTGTTTTCATAACACATTTTGTTTTTTGGTCAAGTTTTGAATAGGTTTGAAAATGTCCTTGTCACCAGCCAGTGGCATTGGTCGCTTCTACAAGCACTCCGCCAAAATAATACGCTTTGTGCGTCTCGGCTGTGCCAATCGGCCATTCTATCACATTGTCGTTATGGAGGTGAGTCTTTCATTGGACTCTTTGAAGAGTGTGTAATAAATAAATTCATACTTTACAGCGTCGCAAGAACCAGCATCAGCCTGTCATCGAGCAGGTTGGCTCCTACGATCCCATGCCGAACGAATCCAACGAACGCCTGGTGGCTCTTAACACGGAACGCATTCGGTTCTGGCTGGGCAAAGGTGCCCACATGTCGGAGCCGGCTGCAGAGCTGTTGGGCATCTCCGGTCTACTCCCGGTGCATCCCCGCACCTATATGACTGCCTGGCGGAATCGGAGAGCAGCTGCAGAGGCAGAAGCAGCAGAGACTGAAACCTCCAAGGTCGACACGGCGTAGTTTTGCATTAATTATAATTAAAGTACTCAATAAACAGTTGATTTTTACAAAAATTTATGTGTAACAAGCCGAGAATTCCACTAAAAACACATAGTAATCATTATTAAATGAGGCGGGGATTGCGAGAACCATGTGGCATGAGCCCTATAACAACAATTATTGAGTACAAATTTAAAATTAAAAGACAATCCGTGATACAAGCGAATTCAATTTTTTGTGACATTCCGTCGTGCCAGCGGAAGCTACCAATTGCTCAAGGAAGTGAGAAGTGAGTGAGAATTGTGTGATAGCATCTTCATTTTAATCGTTCTTCAGCACGCTGCCGGCCTTCTTCATGCCATCATCGATGATCTTGTCAACAGCTTGAAAATGAAAGTAGAGTTTCAGCATGGTATTGATATCTATAAATTAAATATAAATCACTTACAAGCATGATGCTTAAGGAAATAAGGTCGCACTAGCTTCTGGTAGATGATCTCCGAGCCATTGTTCTCCATTGGGAGCATGCACCAAATGAGGAAGCCGCACTGACGAGAAGTACAATAATAGCAAATTAAAATAAATTGTTTAATTTAATAATTAAAAATTGCTTCTCACCTTTAAGAGCCAGTAGAAGGGTATTACGTGGGTTAGCATATGCGAGAAGAACTCGATGACTGTGAAGATGCCGAAGGTGACCCAGTAGGTCAGCCATTTGGTGTCATCCAGCTTGGTGCTGGTCTCAATGGCATGAATCGAGACATACGCTGGATAAAGTACGCCAATAATGTTGCACAATAACTGAGCGCCATAACCAAATATCAGATAAAGTCCGCAAAAGACAGCAGCACCTATAAAAATTACAAAATTATATTGAATATTAATTATTAGTAATTACTAATTAATGCCTATTTTATTTTTAATCTGACCATATCGCACAATGGGATTCACTTGGAAAATTTGAATTAGTTTTTCTTCCAATGCCTCGAATGCCATGATCTCAATCTCTGATAACTGAATGCAGATGTTGCACGTAGTTTAATTCAAAGACGATTGCCCTTTTTGCAGCCCGTGTGGCTATTATTAACCATTTAGCTCTTGTCATAAGTTGATTTTTGGCCACGCGCATTTCGCCCATAAATTAGGAATTCTGTTCTACGTCTACAATTTCTATGATCACAGATTGCCCAGCTGGCCAGTGTTGCTTTGCTCGGCGACGCATAATTAATGCTCTCCTTTGCATATTTAATCGCACTGAATTATCGTTAGTGACGTCACAGACTCAACTAATTAAATTCGCGCTCTCCAACACACCTTACCCATGGGCAGAGAGATGTGAAGGTGCCGACAGATAAGAAACAAACGCTGCTGATTCACACACACACACTCACCTGAGCCTATGTAGACAAGGGGAACTCGAACATTTTTACGCGCCGCCTGCCTTTGTCGAATTTCCATCATGTAATCCCAGAGCCACATTAATATTGCGCTTTATAACACACTTAACATGCTTAAAAACACACTCAACACACATGTATATATGTATGTGTATGTGTGCACACCTGACCCGACCTTTTAATTACACACGTGTGCTAAAACAGAAAATCGCCACGAAAGCACAAAGTCGAAGTTGAGCTTAACCTTTGGATTAATTCATTAATTATGTGGTTTTTAATAATATAATTTTGCAGCTGCTGCTGCTACGACAGAAATTACGCTTCTACACGCAGCGAGAAATGCGTTGTGTGTGAAGTAAACAAAAGAAAGAAAAAACATCAATAGTTTATGGAAAAATATGTGGAGAAAATACAGAGAGACTTTGACTTTGTGTGTGTGTGAATCTGTGTGTGCTGAAAAAAGTATGCAATTGCTGTAGTAATGAAAGTAGTCAATCTGCTATTCTCGCATTGTGATTAATTTTCGGCGCCCGCATGAAATGTTTTGTATATGTTTGCCTTGCTATAATATTATAACAGGTTGCGGTTCCTATTTATAAGTGTCACACAGACAAAAAATAAACCCCACTTAGTCACGCCGCGTAGCCACGTATTATGCATGGAGACATTCTAATTGCTTATTGCGACATGTTTAGTTGAGTTTTCAGCTGGAGAATGAGTCTCATTAGGAGCAGGACTCACCAAAAAATATTTTAGATCTGTCGATGCCCGTGCGCTGCTCGACCATATCTAGTGGTTTTGTCCATGGCTTGCTTGAGTCGCGCAGCGAGTAGTCCACTGTTTGCTTGTAGTTTTCAAACCATTGCGTCACAAGTGAGAATTGGGCGGCCATTATTAACTTTGAATTTCTGAAAATAATTGATTTAATGTGCTTCGCCGACTAGTTACACCAGCGTTCTTTCAATATTTCGATGCCAGTGTTTACTTTCGATAGTACGAACAATCGACCGACCGCCACAGCGGCTCAATTTTGCGTTTGCAGCTGCTGCGAACTCCAAGTGAGGCATGCTTAAGCTTGCCGCGCAGCACAAAACTTTCCAATTGGAAAGCTTAACAGCTTCGCAATCTTGATTGATGGATCTTATACCCTGTACGTATAATATATGTATAGTCTACATTAGCTATATAACTAAAATAAAAATACAAAATCTAAAATACAAACAAAATAACGCATTTTATTAAATAAAAGTATTGCACAGTTATATTTACGTACTACAGGTCTACTTTTCTAGCTTTGCAAAATGGGAATTTGAAGTTTCGATTTGAGCAAAATAAACGCTATTTGTTTCAATATTTGTTTGTGGATATTCCAGCTCTCAAATCTTAACCATACGTTACAAAATTACACGTTAAGGCACATTTATAGGAAGCATTTGAGGAATTGGGGAATGGAAAACTCTTTGGGCAGGTTTTTATTTGTTAACAAATCTAGTAACAACTATTTAAAGAAATTTGTACTTAAATTAAGACAAAGAAGACTAGCACACAGCACTCATACTGGAGTACATTGCAATCAGAAGCGAAGATTGTATTTTTCCCGCACCGCGATCAGTTCGTCAAAGAACAGCAAGACCAGAGTCGAGTGCGGAGCGATGCGCAAATAGTTGGCCCAGAAACCCTTGTACATACCATAGATGCCCTCGGTGCGCAGGATCTTGACGCAACAATCCAGATACCCACTGTAGTAGAGCCCACGACCCTGCGCATCCACGCCCTGATTGTATAGACGGGTACTTATCACATCCGGCGGCGTGATGGCCACCGACATCAACGAGCCCGCAATCAAACCCGAGCTGAACGAGTTGAGGGTCGGCTGCGTCACCAGATCGTATTCCACAAGCATTGTCTTCGTCTTGCCAAAAGTGGCTATCTGGGCACCGGAGCCAATAGCAGCACGTGGCAGCGCCGACAGTGATCCTCGCCAGAGGCCAACGATGCCACTTTTGCCATAGATCTCTCGCAGCGCACTGCTCATCGATTTGTGGGCGTGTTGATGGCCAACAGCAATCTCCTTGGCTGCCTGCGACTGCAGCTGTGTCTTGATCTGAATTGGGAAGCAGGAAGGGAAGTTATCAGTTGTCGTCTCATAAGAATTAACCCATGTGGCATGAATTGCTACTAATCTGCTAGATTTAATTATAAACACAAAAGTTTTGTTCATGCTGCAGATTAAAATTATTATGGAAAAAACTATTTAAGATTAGAAAAATTGAAATTGAAAGTCTTCAAGGTACTTTGGTGGTGATGTATAAGTTCCTATTAATATAATTTTAAATATTAATAATGTACTAAATCTGATGTTGTGGAAATGAAGATATAAAATACAAAATGAACACTTTGAGTACAGAAATAATAATAAAAATAATAAATTATTTTGCAGTTTAAAAGGGTTATGCAAAATGCATTTTTTAATATTAGAAAATTTGAAATAAGTCACAAGTCGTTACTCTTTTCAATTGAGATATTAAATAATAAAATAAAAATGTGATATAATTCTGTAGATGTCGAAATGAAAATTTAAAATTAAATTAAAAAATAAATATTTGCAAAACTGTTGTCATTTGAAAAGCATTCAGAAATAATAATTGCACAGTAATTCGAAAGAGTAATGGAATCATCGATATAATTAAATCTATAATATACTATAATTATACGTGTGGTGGTAAATAAAAAGCATGCAACACGTTCACATCGCTAGTTGAGGAGGGCAAATGTAATTTGTGTTCTTATCTAAGCCCGAATGGACTCAGATCACATTTTATGCCGAGGCAAACATATTACGTCTAGCCTCAAATGATATTTGATGGAAGAGGAATATAATCATAAAGATAGATAAGTTGGCGTCTGATTTTATATAGCATGCTTTATGTAACCGTCTCTGCACTCACCATAAAAAACGGACTAGAGCAATAGCTGCCGACAATGCCGCCAAGGGCGCCCCAGCAGAGGCCCAATCCAAAGGAGACCTCGCCATGCCTGTTGTGCATCCAATGCTTCTCCATGGCAGTTGTGTAAATGCTCAGCCTGATGATGAAATGGCACCATTTACATACATCGTTTAACATAAGTGATTCACTCACCTGAAGGAGTTGATTATGAACTGAAAATAGAGGGCGGGAGCCAGGCCCTTTTGGAGGCCCTTGATGCCATCATTTTTGGCAACTGTGATGAATGCCTGCAGGACTCCCTTGTAGGGCTCCACATAGGAGCCCCTGGCGGCCAGTTCGCCCTGTAGCTGGATGCGCGTCTTAATCACCTCGATGGGGTTCGTGAAGAATGTGGCGCCCACTGAGGCCAAGCCACCCAGTACAAAGTCCGATGTGGCCATTAGTTTTTAGTTACGGTCGACTAGAAATAGCTCAGCTGGATCCTTAATAAATCGTCGGCAAGCGTCAAACAGTCATGTTAGGATCTACTCAGCGTAGATAGATGAGATTCAGTGCGGCTGGTGGAGGTGCTGACGCCTTAAAGATCTGCCGGCGTTTAATCAAAGCAAAAAAAAACTATACTTATTAAATTTGCCTCCATGTGGGAGTAGCTGCGGCAACAGTGTTGCGGCTAGTAATAAATAATGTAATATGGTATCGATACCCAGCTGTGGGCTCTCAACAGCTTTAACATTATGCGACAATGTTATTAACAGTGCGAAGCCGTTACGAGTACTGTGTGTGTTGTAAAATTGCATCTAAATTCACAATGGCACCAGCAACGCTCTGTTCCTGTGTGTATCAATGCAAGAGTATCGGGTAATACGATACAGCCATTCGATATATCGATAAGCATTTAGAAGTGCAGCAGCTCTGGCTAGCCTTGATAGTTGTCAGCCCTGGCCCAGATGCAAAACAACAAAAAGTTCGTCGAATGTATTTTTAAGCATTTTTTACAATAATAATTAACGAACAAAGGAACGTGCATGTCTGCATTTCAAACCGCGCACACATAGCACGCACGCAGGACGTGCCAAATACACCAAAATACAAACACAATGAGCAAATACACGCTTTGCTCGCTACTCAAATTGACGCTTGCAATTGCGTTCTATGCGCCAACTGCAATTGTTTGCTACAAAACGGTGCGTTTGCAGGACAATCTCTGCTCGGACAAGCTCATTTATACGTTGGCCAAACCGTTCCGTGGCGATCCAACGCTCCGGTTAACAGAAGACCACGACTCGGGGGCGATCATCACCCAATCGTGGAATGTGACGCTGCCCAGCGGCGGCGTTGGTGGTGGTGGTGGTCATTCGTCGAATAAAATCAAATATGACTGCCAGTTCCGAGTGCAGACCAATGATCGTCCGCCCGGTGGTATTTATACGATCATCACACGGCTGAAGTTTCGCAGAGATCCGGTGACGAAAAAATGCATCGATTACATTCAGTTCACCAATGGAAATCGTTCGCCAAGCGAACGCATCTGCAGCGACATCTCCATCGATGGTCCAGCTGGTCGCCTGATCTTCGATCAGCGTGATCGCGATGTCCATGTGCATATATTTATCGATAGGGATCGTCATATATTCGAGAATCCACTGGAGCTGCGCATGGTGCTCACTGCCCATTCGCATTGTCAATTTGCGGGTGACTTTTTGTGCGATCCCAAGGATCAATACTCTTGCATATCGCGTCATTTTGTGCGTGACAATATCACCAATTGTTTGTATCCATGCCGGGATGAGGGCACCTGTTTCCACGATGCCATCGCACCCGAGGAGATGGACACCACCAATGTGGCCTTATCGGCAATCACATCCCTCATATTCACCATGGTCGGTGTGGGCTTCTGTGTATGGATTTGCTGGAAATATTGGAACTGCATCACTGTGCAGCAGCATGCCCACGAAGCATCCGCTGCTCGCTTCAATCAGCGGCATGTTCGGGTGAGTATCAAAAAAGCGGTTACTGCATACATCATTTTATTATTTATTTATTGCTTGCGTTTGTTAGTCGGACGTGCCCACGATTGAGTTGCCGTCAGCGCCGTCATATGATGGCGTGCTGGCACATGATCTATCGCCAGTTTCGCCGGATCATCATCAGCATCATCATCAGCAACAGCAGCAGCAACCGGGAACCCCAAAAGATATGCCGCCCAGCTATGAGTCACTTTTTCCGGAGAGATAAGGGCTGCATAATATGCTATATTTATAATACGCTCCGCTTTGTGCCAGAACCGTTGAACCAAAAAGATGTTGGCGCCAAAACGAACACAAACACGAAAATCAAAACTCCAAACACTTGAAAAAACTCGAATTCACGTTTAATGCAACAGTTCCATTAATAATTGTTAGATGATTGCATTTGTTGCTAACGAATTATGCAATTACTATTACAATATTGATATTGATAGCAGGCGAGATGATATATGAATGCAATGTAAATATGCACATTCGTTGTAGTGTTAGGGCTGATTTTATGTTCGATTCGATATTCGATTAGCTTTAGGCCAAAACTCAGAATATTATTTTATATATCTTATAAGACTTTGGGTGAATGTGTTCAAACGCTAACAAATCAAGTACAACCACTACTACTAAAACAGTTAACTTTGATTTCCCCCTTTTGTTTTTAACTAACAGTTTTGTAAATACAACCGCACATTATTTATATAGGTATATATTATTATTTTGTTTGTTGATATTATAGTCGCGAATTATGTTTGTTTTTAAATGTAAAAGCTGCCGTTCAAGAATCTGTAGTAATAATATAAATACAACACAACACAATCCAATCCAATCAATCTCAATTACACACTAATGAAATCTCACGCAATTAGTAATGCAAATTGTATCAATTATAAGGTAAACTACAACTAATGCTAGTTAGTGCAAATTTGGAGATTCCAATTAAATAATTGTAATATAAGTCCACAAAATTTAGCGGCATTCCATCTAGTTGTACCTGTAACATATTTATCTATATCTATATATATATATATACAACACGCTTTTGTGAAACCGAAAAAAGAAACTAAAAACAAAAGACAACTTATTACGTATTTGTGAAAAGACAACAATTATGTTATTGCTGGCCTTGTCGTCAATTGTTTAATGTCAATCCATATGCGAAAATGTTATTGTGTAAGCTACAGTATGTACTCGAAATATGTAACAGCAATAGCCGAGCAATATGTAGAAAACTAGCGGTCAATTTGTCTTGAAACACACAGAGAATTACACAAATACACATACCCATATACGTATATTAACTATAAATAAAACAACTAAATGTTAAAACTAAATATTATGATTGTTGAATTTGTTGGGTGCGGTAAATTACCCATTTATAGGTAATTTTAATCCACATCAAGTGGTGACACAGAGCTCAAAACCAAATGATTCATCTCGGAGCGACCAGCAGCAGAAAAGAAGCCAAAAACCAGTTGCAGCCACAAAAAGTATTTCGTTATTGTATTAATTTTTGCATATAGGGAAAGCATATTTGTTTATTCACCTCGAATCTGTCACGCGCATTTAAAATATGGCAAACATTTGCAAACAACTCAGCTAAACTCTTTGACTGAGGTCAACAAACCATATAAAGCCAGATGATTTTTATGTCTTAAAGTATTCAATGCCAATGCGAAACGAATCTTAATGGTCTTAAAATTTGGTAATTGCCTTGGTAAAGTTCAACTAAACTAAAACTAAATCCAAACAATGGTAATTTAAAGAAACATTTAATCTTTATTAGATGAGTCATCGAACCCAACTAAAGTCAATGGCCGATATTTCACAAAACCGATTTGTAATGGTCAAGTTCAAGGCTCCTGAACTACCTCAATTTGAAGCACTTAGCCATAATTACCACTTGTTATAATTGGTGATCGGGTCATTAATTTGATTAGAGTACTCGTTTTGCTTTATTTTCTTTATCTAGCATAATTCAGACATCAGATAAGAACACATCGTATCAAGTACAATCGTCGTGGCTGGAACGCAATTGCCCGTTGACGCTAATTAGGCTGTGTCCACATTCAGATTTAAATCGTTTGCCATATCAAAAACAAGCTGAAACCAGTATCCAAATGCTAAAAGTATCAGATAGCAAATGACAAACTCCAAAATCTCGATCATTTCGAAGTGACGTCAAAAGCATTAAAAGCGTTCAAATTGATGAAATTCATGATTTTTTTTGTTTTCTGGTTTTCTATACACTCGCACAGAGAGTATCTTAAATAGCACATGCGAAATGTGAGCGGAAAGTTTGTGTATTTTGAGCAAACTTTGTATTGATAACAAGGCAATAAAATAACAAAATAACTGAGTATATATTTTGAAGTTTATTCAATTTTGTTGAAGTTATCGTAACTTGACTCGTTTTGTTAAATTATTTATTTGATTGCTGTTGATTATGCAATTGTTAAATGCTTCAACCAACAAAAATGAAATATTGTTGTTTCAGATCGAGTATCGTTGAACTTAAGGGTATTTAAAAGGCGTAAACTTGGCTTAAACATAAATTGAATAAAATTTGTCTTAAATATTATCAAAGCTAAATAAATTATTTTGTAAAAATTTCATTATTCATATGTGAAAAACTTTGTTGATTTAAAAATTATCCTAATGGAATTTTATCAATTCTTTTTTATAATTTGATTGCTGTTTAAAGCACCGTTAATAAATTCATTTTAAGCTTCTTGTGTGTTTTTTTTGTACATATAAATGAGTATTTATTTTGAAATTAAATTTGTGTTGCTTAAGAAGAGTGTCTGCTGGCTGATTATTTTGCCATGCTTGTTAATTTTACAATTAGTGCGCGTGTGGGCGTGTAGGCATTATAATAAGATGCTTAGGGCCACGCCCTGAAGACGTCCTCAATCTGAAACGCTAAAATGCCATGAGATACTTATTGCTGCATTTTATTTATAAACTGAATTAATGAAATGTGCGAATTACAAAGAGCGACGATAAAAGCGTAAATATTGGTATATACAATGGTACCAACAACCACTACACACACACACACACACTTATCTGCAGGTATATAATTATAAATTGCACTGCACCAGTATGCGTGTGTGTCGGTGTGTGTGTGCAAGTCTGTGCATGTTGCTGTTACCTTTTTGCTTTTGCCGGCTGCGACAATTGCTGCAGTTTAATGTTGTTGATGTTGCTGTGACTTTAGCCATTTGTTTGATTTTTGGTCAGTGGCACAATTAGCCATGTTACGCTAACTAACACAAGCGCATCAACAAAACACAATTTGTTGAAATTACTTTTAGCATACACCAAATAAAAAAAGTAAAAACGAGTTAAAACTCTGCGATCGCAACTCAAACGATTATTGTCGTTGCTTGTTTGCGTGTGTGTGTGTGTGACTGTGTGTGATTCAAGCGACGAACAGCGGAACGAAGCAAAAGTATTGGTATCGACGTGGGGAGAGAGTGGTGGGGTTCGTGGAAACTACCCATACCCATAACAATACCAGCTCGAGGCAGTTGGCTGCCCAAGTTGCTGGAGAGCTGTGCTCAGTCGACAACACAGACCTCAACCAGAAAGATCAATTTAGCGGGCTTCGCAGCGCTGCGTGTCGGAGAGTGCCAGTGAACTTGGAGCTACGGCGAATCGAAATCGGGGTGGCAAACTTTACCGTCGTTTTACACTCGAACGTAATTCCCATGCAAATTGTGCGCGCGTGTCGCTGAAAATTCAATTGAAAGTCAACGATTTATATTTCATAAATTTATCTTACACATTTATTTCTTCATTGATTATTGTGCCGTCAATTGTGCTATAAACTTTTGTTTAAAGGGAAAAATCAAAACGCGGAAGCGATAGTTTATTTAATACAACGCATAACGCCAAAGTCAAATATTTTTGTGTGTGTAAATCAGAAATAAACGATAATTTGTTTGTGCATAGCGCGTGTTTTTCAAAATTGTTTAAATACATGAAAAAGCTTTATTTGAAAATGACGACGGCGCCGAAAATTCAGACAATGCTGCTGATTATTGCAAGTGAGTAAAGAAACAATATATATTCTATAATGTAATTGTTAATGCGGAGGAGTGTAAGACATTTTTGGGCTCATAAATACAAAACTTTGTATTTTTTGTATAGATTTTAAAATTTGAAATTGTAATTTTAAATGGGATTTTAATTTACCAATGATCTGCATCAAATTGTTTAAGACCTTATATAAATGACTTTTTTTAAATTAAAATATAAAATTGAAGATTTTATAAAATGAATTCTCTTATGAACACATCGCATGGGAATGTTCCTCATTAAAATATGACTAGAGATTAAAGATACATACATTATAGTGCATTAGTGCATTAGTGCATTTAAAAGCAATTAACTACACTCAGAGAAAAAATCGACCTGAATTTTAGAAAATCGTCTTACTTTTGGCACCAAGTGTAACTCACATTATTATTAAAAAAAAACATTTCTAAAACGAAAATCTGGATCTTTCTAAAGCCGCGGTTTTTATTTACTTAGTTTCAGGCTACACTTTTATAAATTAAACATAAAAATTCCGCATTTCATGTTTTTTTTTTTGTTTTTATATGTGTACACAGCTTATTTCTTTGTTATTATTATTTCAGTTATTCAAACTTTCTTAGTAGATTAAATTAAAAAAAAAAAAGTAGAATTATATAGGGTATTTTCTGGATTTCAAAAGTGATTTTTTCGAAAAATATGTCATTGCACATTTATATTTTTGAACAAATACGAAGGAAGCATTTCCAATTTTTTCGGAGAGAAAAATGTTCTAGTCTTCGGTATGATTTTTAAATTTAAAAGTGGATTTTTTTCTGTGAATATAAGCACATGTATATGAACTATGAGCATTTTTCTCACTTTTGTAATTGAGAATAAGTTGAGTTTAATGCGAATTATGATGTTATTGTCAATGAGCAATAGTTTGTACTTGACTTAAATTATTCAGATTGCATGCATGTTGCATGAGAACTTCCCGTGGCAGTTCCCATTACTCAATAGCTGAAAGTGCTATTTGATAAATCGCAATTAATAATTGCTCATATCTAAACACCGCTCGTTAACTGAATTTGCCGAGTGAAATGCTTGTTAGACAGGGTCAAAGTCAGCCTGTCAAAATATTAGAGGTAACAGCTAATACATTAAGAGCAAGTATAATTTATTTGCTAAATGTGTGTTGTCATTGTATTGATAAGGAAATTGGGCTTATATTGCGAAAATCTAGCTAATCACTTTTATGGTTGACGAAATTTGAGTGTTGTCAATGTATATTGATAAGGAAATTGGGCTAATGTTGCAAAAATCTTGTTAACCATTTTGTGGTTGACGAAATTTTAGTATTGTCATTGTATCTGTCACTGTGTTGATAAGGAAATGGGGCTTATTTGACAAAAATGTTGTCAAACTGTTTTATGGTTTATGAAATTTGAGTGTTGTCAATGAATTGATAAGGAAATTGAGCTTATATTACAAAAATCTTGTTAAACACTTTTATGGGCTATTTACCAACTCAATATATCTGTATCTAATAACATATTATCAGCACTTATCCGGTGCTCATAAAAAGTCTAATGACGTCCGTTATGAGATTGTCGAGGTAAAGATAAGGAACTGACATGTGCTTGTTTTTAGTTCATATTAAATACATAATTAAAATGAATCTACAAACATGACAAAAGATAATTTAATCAAAACCATTTGCTAAGTCAGCAAGTTCAATTTAATTATATAAAGGTTGACATCGGCATTGAAATAAGTATGTTATATTGAAATTGCACGCCAAACGGTTAACCGTTTCGCTCTGCGTAATGTCTCTCCAACTGTTTATGCTAATTTCCCCACACACACAATTCTGGCTGAATTCTCAAAAAGGCATTGGACTCGACTTGTAATCAGCACAACAGCTATGCAAATGACGGACACAACTGACGGCACGTGACCGACAGCTATTTTGTTGAGAGAAACCGAAAGGAATTGAGAAATCGGCGAATTTCGATCACTGGCCCAGTAGAGAGAGAGAGAGAGAGGGAAAGAGAGAAAAATGCGAGAGGATTGACACGCGTATACTTATATTGATTTATTATCTCTTGACAGATTAAACACCTAAATAGATTTGCCAGATGTGGCTACAATTTGAACAGTTACAAGATTGTAAAATATGTGTAAATATAGTTTATAAAGTGGCAAAATTGACATTCGTTATTAGCCGCCACTAACAGTTTGTTCAGCTTTTTGTTGTTTAGTATTTTCTTTATATAGCCTCAACCCATTAAATATGGCTAACAAGGGTATAAGGGTCTCCGACACCAATGGGTGTACACATTTTCGATCACGCGGATATCAGAGACTATAAGAGCTGGAGAATAGAATATATAAGCTCTCGTATTTCGCACTTTTCAGTATATATCGTAGTCGAGCTCACTCTACAATGGTATTCTTACTTTATTTATTTAGCTTTTAGCTTTTTATGGCTGTCAGCTTTCGGTTTTTGTTTTATCAGCTCGCATTTTGCATTTTTGGTATGTGGCAATAAAATTAGAAGAATAATTTATTTTTACTGGTTTACCCATCAGTACCTGTGCTGGTCATAAGAAATGAGAGCACTTCCACAACTGCTTACATTTTAATGTGCAAAGCAATTCGGCAATTAAACAAGAATTACATATTTAATAGCAGTAGGTTAAGGGCATCTCGTGGTCGATCTCACTCGACTATAGCATTCTTGTTTTTATATTCCTTTTTTTCATTCATTTTTTGTTTGTCGTATAGCCGGTGCGCTTTTATATGGTTGTCGCCAATAGGGTTCGGCTTTTGTCTTATCAGCTCGCATTGTTCATTCTATAATTGGCCATGGGCGCTGCTTAATGAGCTTATGATATGGCCGCATCAGGCAAACGCTTAACGTTCATCGATCTTAAGATGCCTGTTTAAAAAACATATATTGATTGTGGGGTATATTTGAACTTCTAATCACTTGAGCACATTATCTGATGAATCAAGTGTTGCGGAAATGAATTAAGATTAATGTTGAGGTGACTGAGGGGTAGGGATATTTTATAAAAATTATCAAGCTTCATTCACAACTTCATTATACCCTTTCACCCATTTTCAATGGGTATTCGAGCTAACGACAATAAAAGACTAAATTGTTTTTACAACTTAAATGCATAATTCAAGCTAATCTTATTTTCTTTAATGCAGACATCTGATTTTATAACTTGCGTACCCAAAATAAGAACTAAAATACTATTCAAACTAAACAAATTGTGTTTAGATAAAGATAAAGCCGAGTGATAAAGCCACTGTTATTCTAAGCAACTGGTATTTGTCTTAATAAATTACATTTAATGTGGCTGTCAGATGCAGCTTGTGACTTAAGAGTTGTCAGATTGCCTGACATAATACCGGGCCCAAGAGGCGTATGAATAATAGCTAAGACAGCCCCTAAGTAGTTCGATAAAATAATAAGGAAAATGGACACCTGCCGCATTTTGAGCCTAGGTCAACAAAACTTTTGTACATCGTTCGCTTGCGTTGTGAAATTGATAAAAGCCAACAACAAAAAATTAGAGGGAAGAGAACAAATATGTCAAAATGATTGAATTTGCAACAAAGTCGTGTGCCGTGTGCGATTCCATAAAGATAATTATATTTACTATTTCTGTCGCTGACACACGCGCTTTTGATTTGCCGATTGATAAATGGTGGAAAGGCAAAATCGTCGAATGTTCCGGCAGCGTAAGATAGATTAAAAAAAAGTAGACAATAACAAAAACAAATCGATAAACCTGCTCAACTAATAATAGCAATGTGTTTTTCGTTATTAACTGCAAGTTTATGATGGAACTTGAACTTACCTATAAGTTGGGGCACTTAAGTGCTTTGCCTGTTTATGCGATTGTAAACTGATCCATTAACTGGTTCTGTGGCAGGTGTTAAAATTAGACATAGACCAGTGGACGCCAGTTGTTATCAAGAATCTACTTGAGAAATTGCGCCTTTACGCATTAGGCTTATTATCGTATCCATAACGAATTGGTTAATTATTCATATTATCGCTTTATTGCGATAAATGTACAACTGCTGCGATCATAAGGTCCCACCCCAATTCCCCTTGATAAAAGTATATGGAAGTCTGGGCATTTTGTCTCTTTGTATGCCTTTGTAATTTGCACACGCCCAAAACAGGGAATGACCGGGTAGTAATATACAATTTATAAGTATTTGTTTATTTAGAGAGGGAAGCATATTCAATGGTAACATACCTGATAGCTTATCTGTGTGATCATCATTTCGTTGTGATTTTATTGCTGTTCATGTGTTGGTTGTTGCCTTCTTGTTTTATCAGCAATGCAGGTTCTATAGCCTTTTTGTATTTATACCATTTCAGTATTCAGTGTCTACGCACCCGCTGTACATGGCCAGTCCTATGTGCTAACTTTGGAGAACGTTATTACACGACAACTGCCATATAATCGAACGACTTTTAACGGTACAACGGAGACGGATCTATTTACCGAGCAAGTGGATAATAAGTCCAGGATATTTGTTTATAAAAACAGTAAGTATTGTGCCCACTTAAGACTTAAGTTTAAAGTACAAAAGCTTCAAAGTTCAAAAGTGTGAATAATTATTGTAGTTTATTAAATATAAACCTTATCTTCATGTGAACTTAAAAATAGATAATAAGTCTAAAAATGATAACGGACAACTTTTCCTTTAGTTGCAAATTGGAACACGTTTGATAAACTTCAATTTTGAAATTTTTTTCAAATTGCACTTCGAGTATTTACTGTAAAGTACAATTTCCCATTTAATGGCAGAAAATGTAAGAGGCATTTCAAAATATAATAATAAAATATATATAATATTGTTGTCGCTGAAACTAATTTGCAGTTATAGGTTACAACTTAATAACTGGTTGACAAACAGGTTATAAGCAAACCCATTTAATGTCCAGCGCAAATGGATTCACTCAATCACTTCATGTACTCGCTGGAATATGACGCGTTGTTTGCGTCATCAAATGACGAATAGTTCATAAGCTTTTCACTTGGAGACCGACGCCAGCCTGATAAGCCCCATTCGGGGGATCTATATGAGTTGTGATATTGTGGTAGCAAAAAGATCCGGGTAATTGTGATATTTTGTTTTATTTGTTGATTAGATGCATTAAAATAAATATTTGTCACATTTATTTATTTATTTTTATTCTTTTTTTAGATTTTGACAAACTTATTTCAAAATCAATTTCATTTTGTATCAGTTCCGTTTGTATTTGACAATATAATTCTTAGTGACTCAAGTTTAAATGTTATTTGGAATACACATATTTTTCATTTTATTGGTAACTAATGATCTCTTGTCTTTATCTACTTTCAGCAGCTGATTCCAGCAACGAGTTGTCACAGACGGCTATGGATGTGATCACGATTGTGTGGTATGTGGCAACATTTCTGGCATTGGCCGCTTTCTTCATGCTGATGGCCTGCTCGGATCGACGCTGCCGGGGCATGCGTGTCCGACGAGCGAACCCCATGCAAAATGAGGCGCAACGGGCACCGCCCACACCCTCACCATCGTACAGTGAATTTGCCCCGCCCAGCTACGATACTGTTATTAAAATGCAGCATGACGCCAAGACGAGCGTCTTTGTTATACCGTTCAACAGTGAGAATAAGGCCAATGATGCGCCTAATGGCCCTGCCAACTCCCCCACCAACGCCTACACAATTGATGAGCGGCCAAAGGCACAGGTGTAATTGGATCAAAAGTTGGCCCTTATCGGCCCGAATATAACTGTATAACGTCTCTGTGATATTTGCTGTGCGTGCACCTTGTGCCAAATTCAAAATGTCGTCGAAAACGTCGAGATTTTGTAGTGCAGTGTGAAATGTATTATATTATATATATTGTATATAGTATTGTAGCAATTGTCATCCGTATATTTAACAAATAGGTTATTAGAATTGCTTAAAAAGACTGAATGACAAAATATGTTAACATATTTTCTACTGGTCCATTTATATTTTTGTTCGCAATTAATTTAGCATTTTGTTAGCTAATAAAATAAAATATAACAATATAATAAAATGTATAACATTTTATCTCATTTAAAAAATGCTTATTAATTCATTAGTTGTTGATTGGGATGAGTATGCAAATCTTTAAGTTATTGCTCACAGAATTCAGGGGAAAATGATTCACGTTTTGGTTTAAAAAAATTACCGATTGTTGGGCAATTTATCAAGCAGTGTGTCTCAAGCAGTGCGTACAAGCAGTTCAAATACTGCTGTGCAGCAAGTAGTGCAATCAAGCAGTGCAAATTTGTGAAACAAGCAGATTAGAAAACGATTTAAAAACCAATATTTATCAAAAAGCTTTTCAATTTGAAGATTAAAACGAAAAATAGCGCCGTATATTAAATACTCTTGTAAGCTAATTTAAAAGCTTAAATACTTGAGCCACTAACCAGTAAATTACAATTAATGCCTATTCTGATTCTTCCACAGCAATTCATTTGATTCCAATGGTATTTATAATTATTTTGAATAGGCTTAGTAGCAATAATAATTACCAACTCCAAAAACTTTCTATTCACAACCATGACCTTAAAAAACACCAGAATGCTTTAAGTAGATCAGCTTAAGCTGTTGACAATAAATTGACGACAGGTGTTCAAGTTGAATGAAGCAACTTCAGAATTCCGTTTTGTTAACAATTTTCACGATTACATAAGTTTAAGTCAAAATAATATGAATAATTTGCTGTTCTCCAGCATGAAAGCACTCATGTCTGTTTGTTATCAGAGGCGATGACTAAAGTCGGGGATTTTCAATGAACGTTCTTTAAGTTCTACTCAGATTATGAGATTTCATGGTCGAAATCGCTTTTGATAATGTTGAGATTTGTGCAACAGAACATTTTATTTGTTTTTTAATTTTTGTTTTCTATTTGTCAAGTAAATGTGTAGTTTTGATTTGTGAGCGATACGAGACTTTTAATACTGAAGGCCTGTAATTAGCAGAACTCTTGTTATTAACTGAAAATAAAATATATTTAACACAGAACGTTCTAGTACCAATTATGTGCTTAATTTAGCATCGAGCTATAATTAAATTATTATTTTCGTACATTGCTAAAATTTCCAAAAACAAAAATTCACTCAGCTGACACACGAAATCCATTGCAGCTGATAACAACTACAGATTGTTTCCCCAACTCAACACAACACACACGCATAAACACACACACACACGCACACACATACACATGCACAGATTATCTTAGCGGGAGCAAAACCAGATCATTTGCATTATATGCAGTTAAATCACGTTCCGCCTCGATAAATGCGGTTAATCATGAAGAAGTCTTACCTCTGGATTTGTTTTACGACTGACGCTTTTTCCTGGCTTCGCAAATACCCCTTAAGCCAAGAAATGACCAGATAGGCAATCATAAAGTTGTGCAATATTATGTAACTATGGAGAATCTGGCATTTCTAAATATAAAATTTAAAATTCAAAAATTGCACTTGTATTTAGTTTATTCATAAATAAAATTGAGTTTCAACCACAAATTTGTAGGCACACTTTTGATATCCGGGCTGACTGCTGACAGGGTCAGTTGTAGTCGATCAGTCCACTCGTTGTTGCCATTAAATAAACCAAGAGGCGCATAAATACTACTTGAATCTAAATGCTTGATGGGCCATTCATTAAGCTATTGGCATGCTTTTCAGAGCGCGTGAATATAACAAACAACAAATGAATTATGTTTTATTTTGGATCGTGTTTGGCTTTGGGTTTGAGTACCGGGCTTCCGTAGGGGGAGGGGGGGCTGCCTCTACCTGTTGGCTACTGCCGGCTGATTTCTTATGCGCCACTCGTCATCATGTCGGGGTTTCCATGATCAATCGTGTGCTTGCAAAACGCGCCAATATTATTATTAATGACTCTCACGCTCTTCAATTGAACTGAGCGCCCGCATTAAACACTACTATTTGCTATCTGCTGCTGCTGCCCATTTAAACCATTCTCTCCGACCTTCTCCTCTGCTCATCTGTGCTCGCCTCCTCTCGTCTCTTCTCTGCTGCGTCCGACTCTGCCCGACTCTCTGGCTGCTGGCTGTTGTTGCTATATGTTGTTGTTGTTGTCGTGGTTGCCTCTTGTCTCATTTACCGATCGTTCGTCGAGTTTTGCAAAACAACGTTGCGGCCCGCTGACGTTGTTTGATGGTTTCTGTTCGACAATAATTTTTCGTTGAAAAGCATCTGGAGCGAATTTAGTTTTGCTCAGTGCTACACAAACCGTTCGATTGTGTGGATTACTTTTTTTACACGCTGTGACAATAAACATATTTCCATATAAATATTCAATAACATACTACATACATATTAATACTAATCGTAAAATAACGAAAATGTCAAATACGAGCATATTTCTTGGCCTGTGCTTAGTGTCAGCTATAATGCTGCAATTTGTCTGTGCGGATATCGAGACAAACGAAGTGAACGATAATGATCCAAAATTCTTTAGTAAGTCTCATCTGATAATGATACTAAATATATATATACATATATATATATATATTTAAATGTATATATGTCTAAACCCCAACTTATAGTGCATGAGGGCGTGCGTGTTTATCTGCCTCATGAAGAAGAATGTGTGAAACTTGGAGGTTTATGTATCCAGACTAGGGATTGTGATAAGCGCACATCCTACGAGGGTCTCTGTCCCACCAACAAGAAGTACGGTGTGGAGTGTTGCTTTGAGTGTGAGTAGACAACTTATAGACTCTCAAAGCTTATCATTATCATGATTCATTTGGTATTGCTTGAAGTACTCACATATTGTTTTTATTTTTATTTGTCCTTTTCATCAATTGCGATCAACAAAAATGTACTAACATGGACTGCTCATCCTCTACCCCTAAAATACTGTCTCTCACATATAACTATGCTTGTTATTATGTGTGTGTGCCTACCGCAAATACTTCCGATGCCGCTCCAGATTCGGTTAAGCCAGCGCCGTGTTCGCATTTCTCGGGAGAATGCATGGAAAGGTGCAACAAAGACCTGGAAAGACCGGGCAATGACTGCAATAATGGAGAAGTTTGCTGTGTTTTGGTTTAGCCAATTTGTGTAGTAATATATAATCTATATAAATCAATCAGAACATACACATGTCAACTGTAGACTATATTTATCTATATTTTTATTTATATGTTGTACCCATATTTTGTATATAAAAATATTTCGATTGTTGTAATAAAATGCACTGTAAATATTTTTAGCAATCTATATTCAAAAGTCACTTATCTGATTGCTGATTTCATTGTTATACAAGATTTTATCAATTTATTATTTCGTTATTACAGAATGACCCATTGTTGAGCATACTTCTTTCAATTTTTTTCTAGCTCTTTCATAAACGATTGGGACACCAATTTTAATTGAATGGCCCATTCATTTATTTATTTGTGTTCATTTCAAGGCCCTTGAGTCTATCACATGATTTACAATATTGGGACGGACTGCCTTAATTGGATGGTCCAAGTGTGCTGTGTCCAAATGTGCTAATATTATTAATGGCTCTCCTATGATGCAATTTAATTAAGAGACCGTAATTTAACGCTATTTATCGACAGATCCAAAGTGAGTGGTATAAAAGCCGTAAGTAGTAGAAAGAACATTGTTTAGCCCTTGGCAAAATTCGATTTTTTGCTTCCAATATGTCATCAAAGGTAAATTGTCTAATGGAGTATTCTTTTTAAATATGTATTCTAGAAATCAATAATAACTTATAATATATAATATATAATATCTTAAATGTTATAATAAAACAAGTTATACAAATGAGCACTCAAACACGTTCACATTTCCGTTTGAGATAATATTATTAATGATTTTCCAGGTCTTAACTTAACTGAGTGCATGAGTTGAACGCTGTTGATGGCTTGAACTCAAATATTTATTTTTGCTTAAGGCTATGTATGTAAATTTTAAATTATAGATAAGAATTTCCGAGGAGACAAAAATGATCGCGACTTTTTCCACCTGCTGAGACTGTTGGTATTATCTGAATGACAAAACTATGGTGAGTAAAGTCAAATACTCAATTATATTTCGCTTCTCAGAAATTGCTTTAATCTGCATGCGCAAACTTATTTACACTGAAATTGTCTCTCTCTCTCTCTCTCTCTTGACTTTCACAGGAATAATACACTAAGAAAAAAAGTCGCTCTGGATAATCCTGAAAACAAAAAGATTTTCTTTCTTAGAAATAATTTCTAATTCGATTTTATTTTTCGTAATGTATTATTTTAATAATAGAAAATATTTTTCGGAAAAGAAGAAATGCAAACCCATATTTGTAGAAAAAATCGTTTATGATATTTAGAAAATTTTTAAAATTTTAATTATTTGAATTTATAAGCTATCAAAAATGGTTGTATGTGTGTGAAAATTTTCAATACTTATGTTTTATAATAATACAAGTAATAAAATAGAAAATCTTAGAAAACACATGCAAAATACACACGTAAAAGATACCCTAATATTTAGAAATTTTTTTGATTGATTTAAAAAAAATGAATCGTGAATTAAGAAAAATATCGGTGGATTGTAGAAAAACACAACCTTCCTTTTTAGAAATATACTTTTTGAATAGTACGGTGAATTACCCTTTGCAAAAAACATATGTCGATTTTCTACAATTGATTGAGGGGGATTGTTTTCCTGAGTATATGAAAATATTCCACGGGTTATGTAAGAACGTGTATTTGTGTTCGAGTGCTGAATCATAGGTAGCAAAAGAGACACAAAGGTTGCCAACTAGGTCAACCGTGGCGGCTCTTATCAGCGATCCACTCTCTGCGATGATATATGACCAGAATGCTCTCCAAATGGTGATCATGATGTCATCTTCATCATCATCATCATCATTATGTTTACATTTTTGTGTTTGCAATTGTCACGTGTCAATGGATCAGTGGCGTGCCCGTACAGAGCTTTGGATCCGATCAGTCTTGGGCGTAATCTCTAAATATACTTTAGTATATGCATATAAAGAACCTTATTATATATGTAGACGTCAACGCGTATCTCTACGATTTGGGTTTCAGTGTCAAGTTCAACGCTGGTTAGGTCTGACAACAGTTTGATTCTCGTATATTTCAAGTATTCAATCGTATTTTCTAAGTGTCTTTTGGAATTTGTACATACAAATATTGCTTCTGATATTCTGATTTTGTTAAAATAAACGTCCTTGCTAAACATTGGCGTTCGAAAGATTTATATGACAGCAGAGGCACGTACTCGTGTCTGGCTCTCAGATGTATAGGCTTGTCTATCCCATAAATAATATTTTAGTTTTGCGCTAATATTTCAATGTTTATTTCATGTCGTTATATACAGTTGAGTTGGAAACGTGTGGGCGCAAAATATGAAATCGTTCTAGGCGAGTGAGTTGAATGAATTAAGCCAAGGCAACTCGTTGAGTGAGTGGATGTCATTTTAAGAGCTAAAAATATTAGCATTTTTTAGAGAAAAAACTAAAACTAAAACTAAAGTTTACACTGTAAGTTCTTTGTTCTATATAGCTGGGCAATATAAACTATAATAATGCCTTGAGAGATCTTTTGAGATGTGCATGCCAACCAAATAATAACAAAAACGAGTAAGAATGCTTTCATCGAGTGAGATCGACTACCAGATACTCTGAACCCAGCTATTATATATATATTATTTTAGATTTATTGCCAAATTCCCCCTCAGCGACAAATTTTCACTCGGTGCTCTCATTTCCATGAAAATAACTAGGACAACGCATGTATTTAATCATGTACTTATAGAGAGCTGACATTCCAAATTTAAAGAGTCTAGTTCTGAGATCCTTTAGTTCATACTGACGGACGGACGAACAGATAAATATGGCTAGATCGACTCAGCTGCAGATAAGTAATAAATACACTTTATGGAGTCGCTATGGAGTATATTTTATGGAATCACAGACATATCCTTCAAAGTGTTGCAAGTCTGAAAAAATAGTATAATACCCTCAATAATGGGGTTATACTCTTTTGCTATTTACTCGTATCCATTACTGTCACTCTCGATAACCTCCAGATACACCCACACTCGTACAACATGTGTATATTGCAGTAAAATTGCAATTCCCTAATTTAGTCAACTTGCTCCAGTGCCAGTGAAAACGAAAATTGACTTTGAACATGAAACGACGGCCTTGAAATAAAATATATTTCTGTATATACATAAAGTATACACTATATATACATAGATTCTAATTAAATATACTATACAGGCTTGGTTCAATTGAATCAACTACGTCTTAGATTACACAACATTTGTTGTCTGGTTGTCTGTGCTTCGCAGTTGGTCAGGCTGCAACTGCTGTGAACTTCCGATGGCGATTTGAACTATTTGAAATTGTTTATATTCGCACGAATTCGCATTTGATAGTCGATGCAGGGCTAGTAAATCAAAATAACACATTTAATATTATTATATGTATATATATATATACACTCACACATACTTCTGGGTATTTTGTATTTCCCATTTTTTAATATACAGTTGCTTATCAGGCTGCTCTTCTCTTTCCACATTTTTCGTATTAATGTGTTTTTATTACGATTTTGTATTCGATTCAATTTCGCTGTTGATTTTCGCTTGACATATGAGCTAATAGCACTCAATAATAAGCCGCGCTTCAATTTTTGCATACCCTGTAAGCATCCTGGAACTTGGACATATTATTTTTTGAAATTTTTGAAATAACCTTGTATTAAGATTTAGAAAGAATCAAACCTCCCTTTTAGAAATCCACTTTCCGAATAATAGGATAAGTAACCCTTGGCGCCTAGAGAATGTAGATTCTTTATTTAGAATCTAGAAAAATATTATTAATCTAGATTTTCAGCTTTGATCAAAAATGCATTGCTTTTGTGAATCGATTAAGTTTGGCAGATCTGAGTTGGATGCAAGATATTTGCGGGTCGGGCACAGTCGTTCAGAGCACTCTGACTTGTTTATGTCTTATTTTATTTCATTTTCAAAGCGCACTAATAAATGGTGGTGTGTGGGCTGGTTAAGGAGATGAAGGGGGTTTGTTGCATTTGGTATGCGCTCATATTTCATGTCATAGTTCGCACTCATTTTTCACTTGACATAAACTGCGACTCGTCGCCGAAGGCGCTGCAACGCAATTTGCATGTTTCTTGTCTTTTTTTCGCCTTTTTCATATTTCATATTTCAGTTTTAATTTTTATTTTGCATGTGGCTGCGTGTATAAAAGAAAATGATTTTGTGGCATAAATTAACGCCATGAGGCACACGAAACACTATTAAAAAATACTCCACACATGCCCGAGTTGCACATGCTTCAGCCGCTGTCTGCCTGGCTGCATTGGTGTGTGTGTGTGTGTGTGTGTGTGTTGTCCTGGCAAAGGATGCGGATGTGGATGTGGATGTGGATGCAGATGTGCAAGTCAATGGCTTATGGAAAAGCCAGGATATTCAGTGCCGTGTTGCCATCGCCGTTGCCACATATCCCGATGATGTCATGCCCTCAGCTTCGTGCAGCACTCTCCATGCAATTAATCCTTTTTTCTCATTCTCATTCGCGCTGTTGCTCCATTTCGCTGCCTCCTTAGCTGTCTCGCAGTCTCGTTGCCTGCCTGCAAAATGACTTTTTAAGTTAATTTCTTATAACATGTATGCGACGAGAATGTTGTCCCACAGCATCTACGTGGCCAACACACCCTCCAACCATCCCATCCAACCGCATGACCCTCAACCTTACCTTGCATGGCTGATTGGCTGCACAGGAATCACAATCAAGTTGGGCTTTAAGTTTTCTTTTAATGTGATTAACATTATAAACAAGTAACTTTGCTCTCGACTCAAGAGTGATCAGATCTCAAATGTATTTGTATTTGATTGTGATAAGTATATCATCTTACATAAATACTGTAATAATCTAGTTATCACAGACTATCACAAACAAGTAAGAATGAATTCTTCATAAAATGTTTACAGCTGGTCAATATTCCTTCTAGGCATTTGCACAATGCTGCTCGGATAAGTTGTAAGTCTTACAATGGCCGCTCTCAAGTATTTTCGATGGAACTCTCTATTCCTAATAATTGAATAAAATACAATAAATAAATAAAAATAAATCTTCTGAAATCCTCTGAGCGTGCGTAACTGTGGTGAACGTGGTTCAGATACTTGCTTATATTTTCTCTATTTTATATCTCACTATTTATCTCTTTTATTAACGATTTATTCCTTGCTTATTACTAAGCTACTTCTTTTTTTGTGGTCCGCAAATCTTTCAGCATTTTACATTTCAATATCCCAGATATATTTATTATATCCTTTATTTTATTTATTTTCCTTTATTTTAAATTTTTATTTAATTTTTCCCTTTTAATTTTAAATAATTCTTTATCTAATTCATAGCTTAAAATTTAAATTAAATTAATTTATTTGTAATAAAACATATTTAAAAACTAAAGTCCACATTAAATAAATCAATCAATAAAAATATATAAGCGCATATTATATATTAATTAAAAAGGTCTGCTTGTAAAATTATGAGTTTTGTTGCTATCGGAAATCGATATGTGTCGAAACGAAGGTAGTTATCGATAATATAAAATAAACCTGATATGCTCGTGATATACCAGAACTTATACACAGTTTTGAAGTCCGTAGTTCTTATAGTCTCTGTTCAAGAACAAATATATCTTAAGTCGGAAATGCTTCCTTCTCCATTTTACCCATTTAAAGGTACAAAAAAGGTTGGTTTTTTACAAATTGGTTAACAGTCGAAGTTCTAGAAGTGGCAATACCCAATAACTCATAAAGTCTTCACTTCAGGCTGTGCTAATTCTTAAATCAAATTGATATAGTATTTTTTTCGCATTGTTTCCAAAACTCTTTTCAAGTTTATTAGTATTTCAGCGTTGTGTTCAGAATTACAATGTGCTTACGAGTTGAAAATGAATTTCCTGTTATAATCTGTATGTAAATTGATGTTCAGATGGCATAAAATGCAATTACTTAAATTTCTTTGACAAATATGCACGAGAATGTACTTGGCACACTTGGTATCCCACGCCCCCTTTATCTTAACGTATTCTAGTCATGGCAATAAATCCCATTAATATCATGCAAATTAAAGCAAATTTTGTTGTCATCCTGCGAAGGTGTTAAAATATTGGTGCTTTGAAGTGGCATGCAAGAATTCTTGTCAAGCACCGAAAATGACATAATAATTGTACAGGTTGGAGTTAAGAGAGATAAAGACAGAGAGCTAGAGAGAGGGGGAATAAGGATGGTGGAGGGGGAGGGGGTGGCTGAAGAGTTGAAATTTAACAATTAGCTAAAAAATGTTGTGTTGCCAAAATGCTACACAATTTGAGCGGGAAAATACAAAAATTACAGTTGCCCCAGGCAGACTGCCTCCATCTTCTCTAAGATATAAGAATTTTTTGTAGCGCTGCTAACGGGATTAACCGCAATTTCTTTAATTAAAATTTCACCCCCAATCCGACCACATCTGAAGGCACGAGAAACAGCTAGCAGGGCAAAAGGATTGTAAATTACGCTGTCATTCAGTCGTCTGTCAACAACAATTAAAACGGGAAGCAACATCACAAATTAAAAAATTCATCTTCCGCTCGAAAACCTACACACAGATAACTCATGTTTTATGAACAGATACAATTTTCTTGCTTTCCTTTTTATTAGGTTTTTTTTTTGCTTTTTTTTGTTGTTGTGTTGTGTTGTATCTATGCTAAGCATGTCTACTTGATGTGCTACCGGTCCCTTTTTAATTTGATTGGTGTGGCTCTTCTTCGTGCCGGCATTTCCGGTTTTTTTTTTCTGGCTTTGCCCTCAACCCTCCGCTTACCTTTTCAGCTTGATTAGCATGAAGCTTAGCTATAAAAAAAAATGGGGTTAATTAATTTGTGTACTGGCATATTTGATAAAGTCTTGAGCCTGCATAAGATGCTAAACAGGGGCTACGGCATAGGGGGAGACTGTAGATACTACAAAATAAACACAATATCAACGATAACTACGAGAAGATATGAGATGTGATTTAAGAAATAGCGTAAAATTGAAAGGATTAGTATTTTCTTTTCTACGCTAATTCGAAATTAGAATAAGTATAAGAGTTTTGGGGAACCCCTTTAAAATAAATGTGGCACCCTGCCAGTGGTATTTGTAGTTGCAAATGTAGCAATTTGAAGTTAGATTTCAATTATAGCCTCACTTTTTCTCTTCAGTTTGATGAGTGCAGCAGCTAACCTTTTTCTTTTGGGTCGGAAGTGCCTGGGGAAACTCGTATTTCTTGTAACCGACTTGTATACCTAATTAACTAAAGGGTTGCCCTCATTGCAAGTTACTTGTGGTTTAATTGCGATACGTTCTTCACAACAATTGCTGTCAAATATAGATTATAGTCCAGCCGGTTATATTTGTGTATATATATCGTAAAGGCATGTCAAACTTTTTGTGTGTGGCTGTGCAACTTTTTGTGACTTTTGTTGTGTGCAAATAATTTGCAGCTCGTTTCTTGGCTCATTAACAATTTAGGGGAAGCAGAACTTTTATCTAATTAATGGAAACTTCAGCACAATGACGTGGCGTGTGGCATGAGAAGATCTTTTGCTTTTGCTTTTGAAACTGTTGAGCGACACGCGTATTGTTGACAGTGAAGCGACGAACTCTGCGTACAACATGGCGTATGATTGCTTCTGTGTAAACAGACGGATGTATGGCCAAAAGGGAGCAGGGAGCGGGAGCGGGAGCTGGAGCGGAAAACGAGTACATCCATGTCTTTGGCAGTTTTTTTGCCACTTTTCTTTTTGGCGCTGCGTAAAAGTTTTTTAATTAGCAACAAAAGTAAAGGGGTTAATAATGCGAGTCGACTCGACTCGACTCGAGTTGAGTTGAGTTGAGCTGACTCGTTGAATTTTTGTTGGCTGTTGCAAAAAGTTTGGCAAGCTAACAATTAAGTTTCGGCTATGCGGCTGACATGCGGAGAGGCTTGTGTGGGCGTGGCCACAGATAATGGGTATTAAGCAACACTTACTGACAATTAAGTTGGGCCGCTTGCCGCTTGCCGCTGCCGTTATCCTTCGTTTCATTGTTGACTTTTTTCGGGGTGTAATTACGCTTAATCGTGAATTTACAACGCTCTGCACATGGCAGGCAGACAGGCGAGGCATGTTGTGATGCGGCGGCTGCTGCTGCTGCTGCTGCTGTTGAAGCTGAAGCTGAAGCAGAAGCTGCTTAAGTTGTGACAATAACCCGCAGCGTGCCGCAACATCAACTACCGCGAATCGTTGCTTGACCAAATGGCAACAAATGCATTTGCATTTGCATTTGCACAATCTGCACAATTCAAACAATTGAAAGATAAGCTCATAATATTCATGAGCTTTGTTTTATGAAGTGCTAACAATGCGTAAAGCTACAACAACAATTACAGGTGGAGGGGGTCCGGTTGGATGTGCTTGCTACCACCAGCAGCCACTTGGCTGAACACCTTTTCTATAGCAGCAGCAGTCTGGCTCAGATACTACCACATTCCAACATTCAGCTGACGTCTGTTTGCCTTTGCCCCGCAGTACATTTTTTTCCCATTTTCCTTTTGACCATACTCATACCTATTCAGCAGTTTTCTATTTCGTTTTTCCTTCCTTTTCTTGTGGTGCTTTCCTTTCGTACTTTTGCTCCCTGGGCTGGGTAATTTTTCACTTTCGCAAGATGGCAGCGCATTTTAATGAGCCACCAACAACATGCGATCCATGCGAACCAAGGAACAGTAGCCACAGCATCAGGACGTTCTATACAGGACACTCGCTAGATAATTTGTGTTGCATTTGCATTTTCATTGGTGCGATATGTTAATGACTTTGCTTACTTTCCACCCCCCACAACTGCCTCTCATCTTGATAATGTTGTTGTTTCTCCTTGCTACTACCTGTCTCGCCTTCATGTTATCTGTTTTCCTTGCTTGTATAACAATTTTTTCGTCTTTTGTCTGATTAGCATAGGAAAACGACTAGACAAAATGGCAAAGTTTTATTCCATAATTAAAAGCGTCATTTATCATTCAATTGTTGCAGTTGCAATGCCAGCTGGTCCGATAAGTACGCTTGATGCATAGATTTAAGATATTATAGGCAAAGCATTAATCATATTTAAGACGACAAATCTTAAGGGTGGGCAGAAAAGAAGAGATCTCAAAAAATATCAGCAAATAGTTTGTTATAATAAATTCACATAAAAAACGATTTAAATGGATGATAAAATTGCATTGCGTTTTCAATTTATGTGACAGAGAACTCAAATAAATGTCTAATAGCAATGATTTATTGTCATTTGAATTGGCTACACATGTAAATATACTTTAAATCCAATTTGAATGGCCTATGATAATATTGTGTAAACGAATTTTATTGAACGCTTCGAATAGCACGAAAATTAAATTTGTGCTGTCAATTATTGTAAAAATTGCAATGAAATTGTTTTTGTAAACATCATTCAGCTTGCTAATTTTGAATAACAAAAATATTTTCACAAAGTTTATTCAACTGTATATTTATTTTACATTTTATTAAATACAATTTTGTACGTTTTGGCTCAGATAATATTGCCAAATGTGAAATGAAGAGAAAAATTACATTTAAAAGTCAAAAATGCAAAAGTCGTTTAAAATGTATATAAAACTCAATTTTACACACATGTGTGTTTGTGTGCGAAAAACATTAAAATAATTGTTTTAAAATCCTTTTGTCAGAAAGCAAAGTAAATTATAAACACAGAGACGGACAGAGACAGACTGCAGAGCGAGTCAGTGAAGCCTGGCAGGATAACGATAACACGTCACAAGTCACAGGATTTCACTGAGCCATTAAAAACGATGGTACACACACACACACACACACACAAATACACACACACATTCGTACACACAAACTGTGTGTGCAAAAACATAGCAAAAAATTAATTTTATACAAAAAGTTATGCAAATTTTTGTACAGCAAAGTATACTATAAGAAAATGTATTATTGCACACAAAAATTGATGGGAATTAAAAATAACAGAATGCTCGACTTCACTATACTTTCTCAAGAAAATAAATACCTTCACGCATCCACTGCCTCCTATTGTGGTAACAATTTCCAGCAAAAGCAACGTTTCTCATTTCTGTCGCCAACCGATCTTTAAGGAGGACCCCAATTTTGTGAAATTGAATGACAAAGAAATCGAATGCTAAGCAAATTCTCTAAGTGGGCATATCATTGAATTGGTTATATAGCTAAATATCTGACGAGTTGAACTTTATCGCAAATGAGACACCCACTTTGGCCTGTATTTGTTTACAGGGTGTCGCAAAGGAGAGAGGCAATTGCTGGAAATATTTTGATAGTTGCAAAATTGCAATATAAGAACGATACGAATATTGTTTGTACATTTGCATACAACATGCAACATACATTTTCCATAAGGCTTTTCTCCTCATCAGGATGCTCCAAATGTTTCAATTTTATTCATTGTACTGCAATTTTTCAAGCAATTTCGTTTTCGGTTTTTTTTTTCGGTTTTTTTCTGTTTTTGGATATTTACCCTGAGTGGAGGGTGATATTGGATGGGTGTGAGACAGGCGCAGGTAAACTGTATTCCATTTGTAAGATGATGTTGCCCGTGCCGCAGAAGTTGAGAGGGCTTTTTGGTGCAGCTGCTGCCTGTTGGGTAGGTGGAGCTCATTTGGATGGCTTTACCTTTAGCACTGGCTCTCAATACAATTGTACAATATTTATTTAATGTAAATGAGAAACGAGAAACGAGCCACGAGCCACTCACATAGCACAGGCCAGTTCGGGCTATAGCCCGGCTCATGTGGCACCGCCACATCCCACATACCCCAACCCATCATTTACGATATGCGATATGATATTGAACACTGTGTCGATGTCGAATTGCATCTCACCCTCTCTCTCCCTTTGAATGTGCCAATGCATTCAAGCAAATTAAAATTGGAAATTAAATGTTTACGAAGTAAGAAAATTTTAAACGAAAAAGTAATTGCTTTTCATGCAGTTGCCTTGAGAGGTTGCCACGCTTGGTGGCATATACCAGAGTGCGAGAAGGCACCTATTGTGGCACATATGTATGTGTGAGTGGAGTGAAGAAAGCAACTTGAGGTTAGTTAGCCGAGATTTTGTCTTTAGCTTTGATAAAGTATTCCTTGCATCTGGAGCTAAATGGCCTCAAGTCGTATTAGAGAAGTCATTTCCAACAAGTACACTGTGCCAAATTTGCAATACTAGTTAAAAGAAACTCCATTCCGCTGTCGAATATTTGAGGCATCTGATCCAAAGATTATGAAATATAATATAACGTTATATATAGTTATTTTTAATTCTGTTTTTGCATCTGATCTAAACCATATCAAATCGAATCTGGTAAGTACCTTTTTAATTTGAAATAATTAAGATAGTTGTGTAAGAGAGAGGGAGAGAGAGTTAGAGAGAGAGAGAGAGAGAGAGAGAGAGCGCGAGAGAGAGAGTATATTAATATAACAAATATTAATATAAAAGAAATCTAGTATGCGGAATAAAAAAAAGAGCGAGATGGTAAGAGAGAATAAAATTAAGAGAAATACACAATTTGAATAATACGTCTCAGAAAAAAGGAGAATAAGAAATAGAGCGAGAGTAAGACAGTAAAATAGAGAGAAAGAGAAAGACAGAATAGAGAAAGATACAGAGTATAAGTGAGAGACACAGAATGAAAGATAGCAAACTTAACAAAATCCATTAAGTTATCACAAGACAAGTTAAAGACACGTCTCGCAAAAAAATTAAATAAAACATTTCCGACTTAGCTGAATTCAAGAGAGTCTATTAAAAAGAAACGAATATAAGAATATTTCACTTAAGAAAAATATGTACATCTCTTGTAAGAGCAAATCTTATAGTTTAAGGCTGCCCAAAATTGCATTTGAGAATTGTAAGCGTAAATAAACTATTATTTATGTTTTATCAGTGGGATAAATATGCACTTTTAAAGCGTACACAAGTGACAGACTAAAGATAAGCTGCAGAAGGAGAATGGATTTCCAGGCTGAGCTTTTGTTTGCTGTACGGCTGAAGCAGGTTGAATGAGCAGCCGTGAGAAACATACGGAATTTTTGCGATTGGACTTTGCTGTGGGTTAAAAAAAGAGGAAGTTGCGTTGTCATCTAACGTCGTTGGCAACGACTTTTGCGATTTGCAGAGGGCATCATTATCCTGGCATTCAAGTCCTTGGCTTCAGCACTGGCTAAGGCTCAACAGCCAACAAGGATAGGCACCCTCCAAAAGCGCGTTCGGGTCTGGGAACGTGGAGTAGTTCAGAAATGATATCCTGTTTTCATAAGCGTCTGCATGTGTGTGTATGTGATGTGTGTGTGAGTGTGTGTGTGTGTGTGTGTGTGTGTGTGTGCAACAACTGCAAGTTTTGTTTGAGTTGTAGCCGCGGGATTCATTGTAATGTGCTGGTATCTTGTTGCCAGTCAGTCAGCCAGGTGGGTCGCTCACTCATTCAGCCAGTCAGTCAGTCAAGCAGAGCAGGTTACGGTTGCGGCTACGGTTATGGTTACGGCGGAAATGGCCATGGTTTAGAGGTTCCTTTGCTGTTTTCTTTTTGCACTTTTTAATTTCCGTTTTCGTTGCCCTCGGGCGTTGGCTACTGCGCCAGTGCGTCCATGTCTCCGTGTGGCGGCTCTGTGCTCATGTTGTTCTTATTGCTACTGCACGACTGGCTCAAAAGTTGGCAGCAGCAGCAGCGGCAGCAGCAACAGTCACAGGTAAGCAGAGACCGAGACCGAGACTTGCAGTTGGAGTTGCCCTATTCTCATTCCCATCATTCTCATTCACATTCTACTACTACTACCAACGACCATGTCCAGATTCACGTTCCCGTTCACGCTCACATCGTTGCCAAGAACAACATAAGCTAACGAAATTTCGTAGGAAACGCCAATGGCCAATTGGTCGACGCTGTTGCTACTTGTGGACCGTGCAGGAATGCTCGAACCTGCTCAGCAGTAACCATACAAGAACCTCGAGTTAAGCCCGAGACACTGAAAATTGAAAGGAGAGCGTTAAATTCCCCATGGGATATATGCGTCACAGCCACTTGCTATGTATTACAGCCACTTCCGGCGGCGGCATGACACAATTCTTGTCCCACTTGTCTCCACGTCTCCACCCCCCACCCCCTCCTCCTAAAAAAAAAAGATGACCCTTGGGGCTGTGGGTTGTCCTCTGCGCGTGCTCGATTATTCACTCCCGTTCGATTCATAAAACATTTGAATTCATTCTGTAAAAATTATTAATATGCAATGTTTCCTTCATTGTAGTTGCAGCAAAAAACTAATTAATATTAAAATATCACAAAAATTACAAAAATATGTATAAAAATGAATCCAGCCTAAAATTATGCAACATTTTTATTTTCTGTTTAGCCCGCAGCCAACTATTAATTAACATGTTAATTACAGCTTTGCAATCCTTTTTTTTTATTTTTATTTTTTGTTGCGTGCTCTCTCCTGACATAAATGAAATGCAATTTTATAAAATGTCGCCATTTTAATTTTATGCATGATACGCACACCACACAGCACACCCACACACGCACACACACCCAGAGATGGGTGGAAATTCATTCTTATCGAAAACTCGCTCAGGTGTATTATGGAGCTGCGGTGGCATGGGAAAATATTGTGCAATGGCTGGAAAAACCATTAATATTCTTATTTGCTTAGCCACTGATGGCAAATTGGTAGGTGCAGCGAGTCCCCGCTAAAACCCAACGCTCCTCGATATCTGAATACCCTCCAACTATCAGAATGTGACAACAGGAATATCACAGCAGAAGTCAATTTTGATCTGACCTGAATCCGATAAGCTTTTCGGCAATTGGCTATATAGAAAATTATAATCGATTGTTTGTCTTAGCTATTTAATGTGCTTGATCTATGTTTTTTTTTTAAAGGATAGGCTATGTTAGAGTAGCTGTATGTTGACCAGCCTTGCCTCGATTAATATTAGTTGTTGTGCAACACTTTTTGATTGGCAATTTAAAATGCGCTCGTGCTTAGTATCGGGACAAACGACAGGGAGCTGCAGCAAAAGCGTCACCAGCAGCAGCAGCAGCATCAACAGCAGAATTTTGAAGCTTTATATAAATAATCGAACTGCATTTTATTGGACATTGGACAACAGCATTTTGAGTCTGGTTGGAGCTCTGGTAACGCTTTGTCGCCGCCAGCTAGAGCCAAATACCCCGACCACAGTGATTGTCAAAGGATAGCGGCGAATTGTCTGCTACGAAAATAATTAAAAATTCCATTTAAATGCAGATTAGATGCGTGCGACTATAAAATTATATGGCCATGTAGCACACTGCTATAACATACTATAACATCCACTTTAATAGAATCAAAATCATCAAACGAAGTGGTAAAGCGTCGTGCCTGTGCCTAAAAATATGCAAATCGCTGCAACTGCTGCAGCGGCAACATTAAAGATGCATGCCACGAGCTGTGAAACGTGTTGCCACACACCCTTCCTCTTTCATTCTCATTCTCTCCCTCTCTCTGTCTCTGCCTCTGTCTCTGTCTCCCCTTTTCATATTTCTTGTGACCGTGTGTGTGTGTGTGTGGCGCGTTACATATTATTTATTTATAAATATTGTTTGTAATAAAATCAAAAATAATATTTGTATTAAACTAATCAAAAATGTATGAACATTTGTGCCATGTGTAAAAACCTACAGCGGAAATAGTTGGAAATTCTAAGCTTTGTTTGAATTTCCTCCATGTGTGCGTTTATGTGTGTGTGTGTGTGCATGTGCGTGTGTGTATGTGTATGTGTGTATGGAAGTGTGTGTGTAGTGTTGAATGCCAACTTGCGAAAAGTTTTTTTGCCTCTGCGCGAATCCCTCTCCATAGCTAATCGAGTTTAATTTATATGCATTGAGTCAGTAGAGTTTTAAGCTTTAAATTCGCTTAAATGCAATTTATATCGCTTGAAGCATTAACTAAATAAAAATTTATAATGGAAGATTATAAGATTAATACACTGATAAAGTTCAAGTTTTTTCTTACAATACCTTTTTATTAAGTAAAAACTATTATCTAAAATTTGCGTTTATTTGGACAGCTGCTACAAGTTCTACAAGTTCTACGATCATACTTAGTAATGTTTAAAGGGTATCTTTGGGTGCTTCTTCTTTTAATTTTCTGATTGCCTTATGAATATTATTCATAATGTCTACTTATTCATTAAATTAATGTAAATAATGCACAGGTCTGCTATCAATACAATTTCTGTAAATGCTCCATTGAATTGAATAAGTTATTTGTACTCTCTCCAAATAAATGCAATAATCTACATATATTTTATTTTTTTAAAATACGTTTTTAAATTTGCCATATTTTTTTTATAAACGAATATGTATATGACATTTGTGGACCTGCATCGAGTGTTTGATATATGTATATGTAGCTGTAGCATTACTCATACGACATGTGCGCCCGTTTACATTTCCCACATTTTACCAGCAGATACGGTTCGCCGTCAATCAGTGTAACAGCATTTAAATATATATGTATATGTTGCACAATTTGTCGCAATTCCATGCATTTTTATAAATATTGTGATGTCCAACGTATACAAGAGGAAAAAATTGTACCATTGGGATATGGCTGGGCCAACGGATCAGACATCGTGGCAAGTCATCATTTTTTATGCTCTTGCAGTGACATTTCGCAGTCACAGCATCAGCACTGAGGCCTCCATTTGAATCTGCATGTATATTGCGAATTGTAAATACTCATATGCAATTGCAGTTAATAATAATGCAGCTGCATTCAGCTTTTGTATATCGTTTTGGATTGAACTTTTTTAAGGGAGGTAAAAATTGCAGTTAAATTGACAAGCATTCAATCACCCAAAGGAATTTCGGTGCATGAGTCTCGTTATGGTTTATTTTGATTTTAATTTAAAATATCGAAATTAAGCTTAAAGCTCATCAGTTCGATCTGCATTTTTGAACTGTTCAAAGGTTTTAAAAGGAATTATTATTAATATTATTGGAGAATTTCATGCACTGCGATCTAGTTAGATCCATTGTGTCCCCTTCTGATTCTATGGCTCTTCCATCAACCCCAACTCTTGGGGGAATTCAGGGATTTGTACAATTTTTTATTGATGGTTTTCATTGTCACAAAATCGATGGATTATAATTTGCTCTGTGTATAGCTAGCTTTAGCTGGGTGACCTCTAAACACTAGAGTTCCTACCAAGAGACAGGTGATCATTCTAATTATACTACAACTATACAACTACTGCAATTATACTAAATAATATTCATATCTTCCATGCAAGTTGGCTTTAATATTTCGTAACTGAAGCCGAAACATTTGATTGAATTCTTAAGAAACGTATCCGGACATAGTATCTACATAAATGCTTTTCTTGCCTTAAACTTCCGTACAAGTCATAAAATCAACATTTATTATGTTTACATTTAATGGCAATTTGCAGTTTATGGGCTTAGCAGATGAATGCTGCCTATTTGGGCTGCCAGATAGCAACTGTCTCCGTTTCGTAGCACCATTTTTAATGTCATCCGTTTTCAGGAAATATATTTTACTGCCGCAAAATGTGTCCTGTCCAGTAATGTGCACAAAAGCTTTGATGAAATCAAAATACGGCCGAAGTATTTTCACAACCAGGCACAGACACAGACACAGACACGGCACACAAACACACACACACACACACACACACACATCGCTCACTTGGAATACCCTAAAAACTTTACAGCTCGTTTGTGAGGTACGCAGCGTGTATCCTGCGGCGTCCTTTGGTTCCACCATTGAAATACAATTTTTTTGTTGTATTTTTTGTTGTATAAATTTCATTTTTGGTATGTTTAGAGGTTTCCCGAATGGCCAACGGCATATTTTATGTACAACTTCAACACTGTAAGTATTCATGTGTGGGTGGGTGTGTGTGTGTGTGAGTGTGAGTGTGTGTTGTTATCGCACTGCATTTATGTATGTGTGAGTGTGTGCTGTGTGTGTGCCGCGTGGTTACTTAATATACAAAGGCCTTTAATTTTGACTAAAGCTAAATAAACTTTGTACCCTTTGGTATCTCTACGCCCCACACTCTCCCTCCCTCTCTCTCTCTCTCACATACACCTGCGGTCATGCCGCCATCAGAGGACAACGTATGTGGCTCTGTGTGTGTGTGTGTGTATGTTTGATGTTCGGCCTGTGTTGTGTTTCACAGTGTGTCTGTTGCTACTTTCTCTGCTGCTGCTGTTGTTGTTGTTGTTGTTGTTGTTGGTGTATTTGCTATTGCAATGTCCTTGGGCGCATATTTGCATGTTTTATTGTATCTGCTCGCAGTTTAGGAGCAGACCCCCCTCCTTCCACCGTTTGCCACTCCCCCCTGCCAGCTACTATGCGTGTACCTATGTTTTTAATTCTTTACATCGATATTTGGCCGCTGGCATGCCAAAAACGCGAGCCGCAGCCAAAGGTTGATTGCGGTGTGGTGGTTGACGTTGTCGGTAGAGGAGGGCGGGAGGGGTAGAGGTATTCAGTTATTTCATTCCCATTTGTCTGAGTTAAAGGTTTGGGGCGGAGCGGGGCAGGCTTGGGCACCGTTAGCGGCAATTTACTCTCCAAAAAATATGCATGATATGTGCTACACCTTTTGTTATGCAGTTGTTTTGATGTTGAATCGTTGCCCGCTGGCGGCCATTTTGTTGCCTCAATGGCAATGAGTTGCTTAAAAAAATTTGACCCCCATAATTATACCCTGCTGGTAAATGAGTACCAATAAAGCATATTCCAGTTGTAACAGCTAAAATTGGCTAATAATAATGCGACAACCTAGTTGCAATCTGGTCAAGAAATTTATCTTAACGGAATGTTTCTCTCGTTCGCCTAGGCTAACTAAAAGCGTCTCAAGCTTGACACAGGGTATCTACAAGTCGGGGCACGCTATCTTTGCAAACTTATTGCTAATATTTGTAATAACTTGAAGAGCCCGCTCTGAAAATTAAAGCTGAAATATGTGTTCCTGCCCAAGCTAATTAAAATTGACTGCTGCCTGCACAAAAAAGTGTTGCATACTTTTAGCTGCACTTACACACACAGACACACCCACACCCACAACCACACACACACACACATACATACATACGAATCGCTGGTATTTATACACTCACATACGTATTTACCCGTTAGTTTCCCATTACTTGACATTTTCTTTGCCTCGCACTCGGCGCTGGCAGTTGGATTTTTAATTTGCGTTATACGAGGAGTTTCCTTTTGAGCTTGCGGCACCGCCACACACACCCACACCCACACACACACATGTGTGTCTATGTGTGTGCGATGTAGACGAAAGGATGTGCATATAAAGGGCAAGGAGCGGCGCAGCGTAGCGTGACAACCGCCAGCTCGTCGAGCAAATGTCACGCTTGACTCATTTCCGTCCCATGACGTTGCCGGTGCCTCCCGTATGGTTAGTGGCAGCAACGGCAACGGCAACGGCAGCAGCAAGAGTCGCAGTGCCACAGTGCAAAGAAAACCACATAACAATATTGGTTGCTTGGCAGCCAAAGCTAGCTGGCAGCAGTATGTTCCGAGTGGGTTGTGTCGGTTCCTCTCGCCTATCTCTCTCTCTCTCTCTCTCTCTCTATCTCGCTCTCTCTATCTCTCTGCCTCTTCTACCACTGGGTAGGCAACCTATGAGCCGGAAGCACTTGAGAACTTGCAATGGCCGTGGGGCATTTTGCGGTCTCGTGCGTCACATCGCATCGCATCGCAGCAGCAGCAGCAGCAGCATCACCGGCAGCAGCAGCAGCTGAAAATTCCCTTCGTTTTCATTATGTTGCGGCTGATGTCCTTGCCTCATGCTCGTCCTCAACCTGAGCCTGAGCCGCAGCCACAGCCACAGCCACAGCCTCATCGTTATGTTGCTTTTCAGTGAGAAGCCACGTCATCATTATTATGAACACCGTTATGGCCAGCAGCTATATATTCCAATTTGTTGTTGTTGCTGCTGCTGTCGGTCTCCTCTGCTTCATCTCCTTCATCTCCTTCTTTATTCCCCTTTTTGCCAGCGGTTCTTGCTTTGCTTTTGTCTGCTCTTTTGGAGGGGGGGTCAGCTCTTGGGTGTTCTTATATGACCGCCGTCAAGTTATTCTAGCCAGCGCTTGTTATAGACTATATACCCTGTAGCTATTGAATAGCAACAGTAATGGGCATACCCAGTGACAGGAATCTATGCTCCTTTCATCTGGATCCCTCTATCTCTGAGAACAAACAAAGTTTGGAATGCAAAAAATTCGTGCAATATTTGCAGATTCTTTGCTTGTTTTTAGGAAATTTTTAAAAACTTTTATTAAGCGCATATTCTCAAGTTTTCTTTATTTGTTTTTATAAGTATATAATAAATAATAATTTAATTATTTATATAAATAATAAATAAAAAATAATATAAATAAGACTTATAAATATACATCGAGATTATTGCTCATAGTATAATTTTCAGTGTCTGTATGAAAACTGTATTGTTTTATAAGATATTAAAGTTTATTAAATTATCAGACATGAATAGAAGTTTCAGAAAATTATAGTTCTTAATTCAAATGTAGGATCCATAACAGCAACCTCTGTAGTCTTATTTAATTAAGCTTTATTGTGTTAACACTGTTTGTATAATGGTTTTAGTTTTGGATTTGTATCAAATCAATATTTATAGCCTGAGAAATGTTACCAAGAGAAATGATATATAAAATATATAAAGATGCTTAAATAAGATTATCAAAGTTGGAGGTATCTTCTAGTCTCGTACACACAGTCGACAACCGAATTCTTATTTGCAATTGTTGTTTATTTTCAGCGCATTTCTGTGAGGCGTTGACAAAAAGTCTTGGCTGCTATTTATAAGCCCAACAATTGGTAAGGTATGTGAGTTTCTAACGTTGCAGCAGAGTTACCTGAGGCAGTTGCTGTTGCTGCTGCTGCTGCTGCTGCAGCTTCTGATGCATTTGCTAATACTCGTACATTCTACTTACGTTCGCGTCCGCTATTCATATGGATGGCAGCTGGCAGCAGCGGCAGCAACAATAATAACAATAATCGTGCCACACTTAGATAGCGCACACAGCACAAAATAATAATAAAAAAAACCTTTAAAACGCTTTTAGCCAATTGAAGAGTTTAAACATTGGCCAAGTATAAAATTTGTTTGCATACCAAAAATGTTAAGTTGCCGCTGCCAGCGTCGATGCCACCAGACGCAGTCGCAGCGGCAGCCGCAGCCGCAGCCGCAGTCTCAGTTTCAACCTCAGTCGTTGGCTCGCCCGCTTATCTGGCGCTGCTTGCAACATTTGCTGCGGGCCTTTTTACTTTTCGTTTTTCGATACGAGAGCCGCCTGAATAAGGTGCGGTGCGGTGTGGTGCGGGTGGTGGTGGGCAGGGGTGGGTGAAGCAGGAGCAGCATAAGCGGGTGTGCTGCATTCAGCTTATATATATGTGTGTGTGTGTGTGTGTGCCTGTTATTGTGTATATGTGTGTTAAGTTGGTCGCAAATACTTTTGGCCTCGCTTGGTGTCGGTGCCTTACCGTTGCTTCCAGCCTTATAGTTGTTGTTGTTGTTATTGTTGTTGCTGCTGCTGCTGCTGCTGCTTTTTGGCATCTGCTCCTTGGCCCTAAGCTGATTGTTACTTTATGAAATATTTGCAAGCAACTTTATTTACAATTTTTCGGTTATTTATTGTTTGCAATTTATGCTTGAATATTCGTATTCGTATACAATGTGTATTTGTTATTGTTATTGTTATAGTGATTGTTGTGTATTTGGTCAAGTTTGAGTAACTGATTTATCGCATCCCACTTACGTATATGTATATGTATGTGGTGAGTGGGTGTTGCCTTATTGAAGAGAGTGCAAAATAACATATCCACCCACAAAAATACTGCTGAGGATATTCCAAACAAATGTTAAAGAGCATTTTTGAATTTGTATTTGAATTGCCCGAGAACTAAAATTGAGTAGCACTTTTAATTTGCAGTTTATGCATAGTTGTTTTAAACTTAAAAACGAAAAAAGAAAAAAACAAAACCAGGAGCAACTCTTTGAGATAGTCTAAGCCAACGGTATTAGTAACAATAAAAGTATCAATCATTGAAAATTATTTAAGAATTCCCAAAGTTTGTTGCTAAGCTGAATATTTTATTATTAGCATTCAAATGAGCTGCAAAAATATATTTTGCATGAAAAGTTTTCTATTTCAATTTGAGCCGCCTTGCAACTGCAACTAATGGGAAAATTGTTGAGGCACAGACAGTTCTCGTTGCAGTTGCAGTCGTTATTGTTATTGTTGATGGACAAGGCGCAATTAAAAAGAATATGAAATCTGTTTGCCGAAATTGAACACGACATTTGGATTTGGACTGGTTGAGTTTTACTAATGATGACGAGTTGCATATTGTATTTCTATTGTTATTTGTTTGGTTCGTTTCGTTTGTCTTCTCCACATCAAAATTGAGCATTTTTTTTTTAATGAAGTAGTTGCCTGTCATTGCCAGAATGTCTTTAAATTCGAAATATGCAAAGCTTGTCTAAAGTCGAGGATATATTGATGTCATGATTGCAGGCCGAATAACTTAAACCGAGTAAGAGCTGAATAATAGATGAGAAAATTTATGTAATTAAGCTGGAAATATGTAGATAACTGACAGTTCAAGTTGCCTAAAGTCCTGCAGCTAGAAGAGTCAAGTCTACTCTCTCATTGCTGCTGAAGGACTCACCTCACCTCAGCAGGCATTCTTCATTTGTGTTGATGAGTTGCCATTTGACTGTCACTTTCTGTGATATTTCAGATTTAGAAATGATTTTCTGACTTTATACTAGTCACTGGCCGTTCTTAATTTATCACTTGATATACGAGCCCAGCTGAAAAATAAGCATAAAAATCAAATTTCGCTTCTGGCCAAAAATTTGAGCCGACAATGGTTTGCTTGTTGTTTACTTTCAGATTATAGAAATATATGTTTTGTGTTTGTGTTTGTTTACTTAATTCAAACGTTGTGCTCTTTAATAAACTCTTTGCAAAATATTGTTTTAATTGAACTTTGTTTTAGTTTGTTCTCAAACCACATCAACCCTACCAACAACAAATTTTCCACAACTTTAAACTACAATTAAAATGCAATAATCCAACGCAGCGCTGATTGCATTTCCTCAGCGCATTCAGTCAAATATAAAGGGGAGAGGGGGATGAGGGAGACGGGTGCGAGTTGTGTTGGTAGGGGTGAAGATGAGGGTCAAAGGGTCAAAGGGGGGATAGTGTGGATGCTTTTGATATTTTTGCATATGGATCGGGATTCGCGTCTATGTTGCCAGTGGTCAAAAGGCAACTGCAATCAAAATTGCAAATACAATAATATGAAAAGCACAATGAAATAAATTGAAATACCTCAAGCTATGTAAATGGCCAACCAGCCACAAGGACACGCAAAGGCCGTCCTCCCACACACACACACACACACCCGCACACCCGCACACACACACCTATGTAGAGCTTGCCAGAGCAAATATGGACGAGACAACATCAACATCAACAACAAAAACAGCTAAAGCTGGCGGGTGGCACAACACAAAAAAAAAGTTTGCTCGCCCTCTTTATATATATATACATATATATATACACCTACAGAGTGCAACCCATATGTACCCATAGGGCACCATATCAGCCAGCTCTTGTTTGTAATAAGGGCAGCTGGCGATATCGGCGAGCATGTCACCTATGCCATAATCCATAACTATGCAATTGGAATCAAAAGTATGGCAGTAATTTACACGCTTTCGCTCAGATATAGAAAGTTGAAGACAAGTTGCAAATTAATGTATTTATATATATATATATATATAGGGAGAGACAGTCAGTATACATGTATAATTAATTCGTTTTGGCATTGTATCTTGTTTACTAATGACTTGTCATTTATCACATTTACTCGGACAGATACCACAGTTATTATTCGCTGCTTTATCACCTTCAATATTTCACTTGATATGAGTATGCAGTTAAGAAAGGGTACACAAGTTTCGTGAGTGGTTTGCTTTTTTTGCGGCTGTTGTTGTTGCTGTCTCGCCGAGGAAATGGAGAAGGGAGCGTCTACGTAATCAGCATTTGTGGCGCTCGAGGTCATCCGCAAAGTCTTCAGGCGACATCGTGTTGCATGCGGCACAGCTACGTTCTACAGCAACAATAACAACAACAAAAGTTCCGTGTGGCTGCGGACCCGAATGACGACGACGACGACGACGATGACGACGCCGCTTCATCTTCCTGCCTTGGCCGTTGTGGCTGCTGCTGCTGCTTGGCCCGGGGCAACATTTTGGGTTGGCTGGAATATTATAATTACAAGCGAAACAGGCCCCAGAGGTGCCCGAGCAGCGCCTCAACAACGTCGTTCGTTGCCCATGACAACGATGATACCCAAATGAAGCTGAAACAGAAACTGAAACAGAAACTGAATCTGAATCTGAAGCTGGAAACCCAGCCGAGGCAAAGGTGGCAGCGCCACACAATTCTCTGATGATGCTGTGACAGTTCCGCTTTTTCCCTTGTCTCTCAACTAGCAGGCTTTATGTGTTGGTCTGTGTGTGTGTCTGTGTTTATAGAGTGTGCGTGTGTAAGCCAGTTGCATGTGCCTGCTGCCAGTTTGACTTGACTTCCAGTTGCTACTGCGCTGAATCTAGTTGAGCTCTGACTGATGGCCCAGCAAATATGGCTCGCTTACTTGCTTGGCCAGCTGCCGGTCAGCTGGCAACTGGCAACCAATATTTTTTGTGGTGCCACTAGACAAATTAAGACTTAAAAGACATACAAATGACTTAACGCTAGAGCAAAAGAAAAAAAAGAAGAAAACCAGCAACGACTTCATTCAACTGATTTTCGTGTGAAAATTATTGAAATACATTTCCTAAAGCCACAACAAATGAGTCGAGAAACGACTTTGGCTGCAGTCCATATACATATAATCGTAAGTATACTTGTATATAGCATTCGGTATTGGGCCTAAACATTTTCGTCGTCGTCGTCGTCGTCGTCGTCGTCGACGTCGACATCGTCTTCGTCTACCTCTAAGCGGACATTGGCGATTATCTTGTCCACGACTGTGAAATAAATGAGCGTCGTAGTCCGTACTAAGGATAGCCCCAGGCTCATTGTTGGCGCATTGTTGCTTCAAAGAAAAACAAAATACCAAAGATAGGTTTCAATTTATCAGTGTGTGTGTGAGTGTGTGTGTGTGTGTTTGTTGTGTGCGATGTGGTTTTGTCTTCGAGGCAAACTGATTAAGAGCCAAAAAGTTCCCACATTTCATATGTGTGTGTATTTAGCCGCATGTGGGTGTATTGGTGTCTGTAGTATTTGAGTGCATGGGAATGCCCTTAAGTTCAATTGAGCCCTTCGAGCACATCAAACTCTCTGCGTCTGCGTTTTCTACAGTTGACCTCGGCTTGCATCCAATGTTGAAGCCTGCGTTGAAAATAAAGCTAATCCCACGATGTGTATCCTCGACACATAATTCGAATTGATATCAATATTTATAGAATTTAGAGTTGCTTGAATCCATTGACAATTTTTGAAAGTTATTTGAATTTTATAGGTATTCAAACTGTGTAGTCTAGTTAAAAATCTCGATCTTGGATATTTTACTAATATTTATTTATATATATTTAATATATTTACTAGAATTGTGTAAGTATATTATTTTATTTTATTGTATAAGGTTTTTGACCTACCCATGAAATAGCGATTCTATTTATATTTAATTATTTATACTTGGCAAATTCGAAATGACCTTGACTTGCTGAACGGATTACCTATCATTATCTATACAAGTGTTATCACCGATCAGTTTCTAATCTAAATAATTCAAGCAACAATAATAGTACCTGCTCGATTTGATAAGCGAATTTAGTTGCTTTTCAAATGCTGGTAAATGAAGTTCAGTAAAATGTCATTAATCGACACATATTACAATGAACAGCAGAAACTGTGGTACGGTCCCGAAAATGTGCTGTTTGCCGATGCCACAACATCCATAGGAGAAGTTGTATATCAAGCGCTTAAGGCAGATCCCACAAATATATGTCAGGTAAAGAACTCGAAGTATTTCATCCAGTGTATTTCTTAAGGAATCTATTTGCCACAGACATCACATGATAATGGTAAAGTCCTTACCAATGCGGAAACTTTGACTGCAGCCATACGCATTGCGCAATTCCTAAAGGCTGAAGGACTGAGCCACGAGGACATTGTGGGAATCATAGCCAAAAGTGACATCCATGTAACTGATGTGCTACTTGCATGTTTTTTCAATACGACACCCGTTCATGCCGTCAATCCGTTGCTCGAAACATCAACTATTGCTGCTCTATATGGGATAACAAAGCCAAAGCTAATATTTTGTGATGGTTGCAATTACGAGCTGATGAAAACGTTAACTAAAGACTGGAAACCAAGGATTATAACGCTGAGTGATCATATTGTGAATGTGCTCAGAATTGAGGAGCTATTGAAAGCAACAAACACGGAAAATAGCTATGTGTAAGTAGAGTGAGTTATCTTGAAGAATCTAATTAGTTTTAAGCTTCCAATTTATAGACCTTGTAAATTGGTGCATGGTGGCGATCAAACAATGGCCATCGTCTGTTCATCGGGCACAACAGGTCTGCCAAAAGCTGTCACCTTAACCAATTCGCAATTGTTGTTAATATCACCGTGAGTCTATTGCTATTTGATAAAGGTTTGCTTTGCTTTGCTATTGATTGCTGGATATTCTTTTCAACTACAGCACCAGCGGCATTAACGATGTTGTCTACACCACAGCCAGCTTGGATTGGTTGACAGCTATCAAGTGTCTGCTGAGTAGCATTCTGAATGGAGCTGCACGCATTGTCAGTAGCCAGCCAATTACTACGCAGCTAACTGTGGAGATTATAAAGAAATGGAAGGTGACCTACTGTTATCTATCGCACTGGCAATTTAATGAGCTCTTCGCCAGTCCACTGGCCACCACAGAGAATCTGTCGAGTTTGCAGTTCGTACAGTATTCCGGGGGCTGGGTCTCTCCGGGCGTTGTCCACTCCGCTAAACGAGTACTCGAATCTACAATCTTTGTGTGTGTTTACGGTACAACTGAAACCGATGGCATATCGTTATGCCTAAATGCTGAAATGGAGAATTTGGTTGGCGCTTTGCTGCCGGGCATAAGTGCTCGTATTGTGAGTGAACAGGGCGTTTATCTTAACCACAATGAGATTGGCGAAATACTCGTCAAGACGACCCAAAACTGGAACGGTTACTATGGCAATCCGGAACAAACAGCACAAACACTCGATTCTGATGGCTGGTTCCATATGGGTGACTTGGGCTATTTTGATAACGACAATCAGCTGTATTTGATTGATCGTAAAAAGGATTTGTTAAAGTACAAGTCTATGCATTATACACCCAACGAAATTGAGAAGATCATCATTGAGTTGCCAGCTGTGCAGCAAGTGTGTGTTGTTGGCATTAAGGATAAGTTTTATGGAGATGCAGCTGGTGCTTTAATCGTCAGGAAAGCAGGTTGTCACCTAACTGAACAGCAGGTCATCAATCATGTGGCAAAGCGCATTTCTGTGCACTACAAACAGCTGCATGCAGGTGTTCGATTTGTGAATAGAATTCCAGTCAACTTCAATGGGAAACTGCTGAGAAATGTAGCTAGCGAGATGTTTGAGGACGCCAAACTACCAAAAGCTAAACTTTAAATGTATTGTATAAAAGTACACTTATTGACTACTTTGATAAAAAAATAAGGTATCCAAGTTAATACTAAAAACCTAAAAGCTTCAGTTAATGTATTATATAGAGTAGGCGAAATGTATTTCAAGTATAAAATAAAGATCTTCAAACATGAACATGAAACTGAAGATATGTGTAAAGCTGTCTTTTGTAAACATTTTGGATTGTAAGAACTTCAGATGCCAATAGGTTGAATAAGAAATCACAATCTTGGGCTAAGCAAATGAAAAGCAAAGAGTTAACTTTTGGATCAGCTTTCGTTGCAGAGGAAATGTGCTCTGTGTTTGATTTTTATTTTTTATTCAGTTTTATTTAGCCCTCATGTTGCCACCGGCTGCATTTCATGTGAAATATGTATTACGATGAGGAACAGAGCAATGGGAAATTCCCTGGCGGCGATTTATTAGTAAAAAATGTTTCGTGTTTGGCGTCTGCGAGTCGCATTGTTCGTCGTGTTCTGTTTACGTTGTAAGCTGTTGCTGTTGCTGTAGCTGCGTTTGCCTTTTGGCCATGATAATTTAGATGCTGTTGTTGTGATAACAATACACACACACATACACACAGGCACACACACACACGTAGTCACGCACGCTTCTAGCCTGAGTCGAAGCCAAGAACTGCACGAACAAGTTCGATGTTGGCCAACAGTTGTGGGAGTCTCTGGCGGTCTGTTCCTGACTTCTTGTTGCCAATCGTTAGCCTACGTGTATTTATGGCCAATGTGAAAGTAACCTTGATTTATGGCCACCACAGACCCATCACCTCAAATAGGCTCAAATTATATAAATTGTGCCATACACACACAAGTATAAACTGCTGCGAGCCTTAGGCAAACGGATTAAGCCCCCGTAGGCCATGACACATCTATAAGTCGTTATGCCCTTATCCCAAAGAGTTAAAATAATGTTGTATTTATAGCTTGCCCGTTACAGAATATCGGTTGGTTAACTGAGAAATAACTGAAACACTGATATAAAATCGGACTCTAAATGTGAACTTCACAAAAATTAATTAATGAGTAAAAAAAGTACTTTTGCAATGTTATTTTATTTTATCGATTTATTTCAAATAAGCTACAATTGAAAGGAATTCATTGGAGAGTTGTTAAAATTCTGTTTTGGGTACCTATTCAAATGCCACATACATAAATCGAATTTTGGGGTCCTTTCAGTAATCGCTTTGATGTTTGCATTAGGATTCGAATTTCGGTTCGGTGGCCAAAATTGGTCAGCATTGCGATAGCGCTAATATTTTTCTAACACTCGCGCAGTTTAAATTTATGCATGGTCGCTCTCTAATACCATTTAGAATAACAGAAATAATTTATTATTTTTAACACTTTACAATTTCGGTGTATTTTCGGTGTCGTCGTCGTTGTTGTTATTCTCGCTGTAGTTTTTAGTGTTATTTGGGATAACAACAAAAGCGAACTGTTTGTTTTTCATTTGGTCAAGCGCCGAACGGTGGGAGTTGGTCGCAAATGAGGTATGTTTTGTGGCGAAATGGACGCGTTCGAGTGCAACTAGATTTTAGCACTTATAACTAAAATATATCAATTTGCACATATTTTACAATAAATAAATTGATTGTGTGCATAAATGAACAACAGAACACTGGCAATTGCCAATTAAAATATTGGCAACTTTAACAGTCGCATGATGTAGTAAAAACATTTGGCTAAAACACCAGCCGATTTCATTTTAACCAAATAGCGCCGCTCCTCATTGACATATTCGATGACATCATAGCACAGCAAATAGCTGAGAAATGCAAATGTGCACAGGCAAAACACCAAATGATAACCCAATAATACAGCCAAGCTTAAGTACGACACATGAGATTTACCAAATCGCATTACTTTTTGAGCCATCCCATGGATTTTAATGTGCTTCTGGCAGCAATTGTGGCACAACATTGCTGGCCTCGCATTGTCAACGTGCGGATTTTCCCTTTGGTGATGCACAATTGGCTGCACCAAGCTTGTTGCTGGTGGCCTCTAAACGAAAAGAATAAATAACAAGTATTAAAGTAATATTTTAACTAGGGTACTACTTATTTTAGTGAAAGTCAAATGACAGAGCAGAAACTTGCCTCATCTGGTTGCTGGTCTGATTCAGCTGTTTCATAGCAATCTTCTTCTGAGGAGTTTTCGTCTTTATTTAAGTAACATTTTTTCTGTTTCGTTTTCTTTGGCTTTCTTTGAAAAGTCCGAATTTGTTTTGGATCATGTACTCCTGATTTCTGTAGCTTAATTGTTGGCTGCTTGGGAAAGGTATTGGCCTGTTTTGCCAGCATGCAATCCTTGTGTGGAATTCTGGTCGAGGGTTGCTTTTGCCGATTTTCAATTTGTTGTGGTTCATTTTCGTCCAATAGCTTTGACAACCTAAATAGATCATTGTTGGCTGAGACGGCGCAACGCTCCTGCAATCCTGGTAAGTTCAGATCAGCCCGCAAATGACGATCGCCGATGTTGCCTACAGTTTTGGTCTTTATCTGTCCATCCGCAGTGACTTTAACAGATTTTACACATACTGAGCACAGTCTGTTTTGCAACTGGACATTAGCTGAGATATTCAGTATTTTCACTACGATTGACTTACGAGTCGGTCACAAATTTATCATTTCTGTACAGCTCTGTTACATCAGGAAGGGCCCCAGATCGATTTGTATGCTTACTATCAAATATATATATTGTAGTATATCTCCTAGCTGTCCATATACATTTTACTTACTGTGCCACCTTCCACATTCTTTTCAGATAACGCTTTTCTTTTCTTTGAAAAATTAAAAATAAATACTAAAAACTCAGTTTACTGTCATTACTTAAATGGTTAAAAAGGTCAGCCTGCCTAGAATGAATTTGTAATAAGGTTAAATTTTAGGACATATTAATTCATATACTCTTGAAATTTAAGAAATTCAGTTCTGTTTTTATTAGTTTTCAGAGTATCTAATATAAAACTCTTAATGCTATAATCAACTCTATTATTTTGAATTTGAGTTATGATTAAATTTTGTTATACATTATTTTGTACACCCTTGAAATTGAAGAAATTTACTGATAATACTTGAAACTTGAAACTCTCAGAAAATTGAATTCAATAGGTATTATTTATATACTATACTATATATATTGATGTATCTTAGGCATATAATTATATTTATTAAGTTCGCCAAACTCAGAAATAATATAATTTAGCCCTTTGGGGATTTAGTTGGCAAATAACAGAGCGGAGATTGAAATGTTGCCACATGGCCAGTGGCCTTTAATGTTGCTGCTGCTGCTGCTGCCGTTGCTGTTGTTGTTGTCGTCGTTCTTGCCTACCTTAGAGCTGCGCAAGCGCAAAACCGCAGGCAATTTGCCATGCCCACTAACAGGTCGCACACACACATACCCACACACACACACACACACACATATATACACATTGCTAGTAGCAAACCCTCCCGAGAGTGTCCCTTGCTTGTGCGATCTCGCCTCCTGCCACATTGTCCTTGCCTCGTCCTTCGGCTGTCCGCTGCGCACTGCTCGCTCATCAAAGCGGTAAGGTCCTGGGGCAACATTAGCAAACCGAAGCGTACGGCTTCGCAGCGGCGTTTGCGCCGCCGGCTGTCGAGTTTTTCACGCAGCGACGCTTTTTCGCCCGTACAGTCAGTCAACGCCCGTTGCCAGCATCCGCAACTCCTTCAAGCCTGCCAGCACTAACATGGACAGAGGGAGGTGGGGGAGGGACTGTATATAAGACTTTGTATATATAGAAAGCGACTGTCTCTATATCTGTGTGTATATATACAAGTATGTGTGTCTGTGTGTGTGCGACTATTCTGTGTGTTGCTGCCGGCTATTTCGTGCGGCGCAACTAAATGCACTTGTTGTTGTTGCCGCCGCTGCTGCTTCCCTTTTTTCGCTGGTTCTGCTGATGCTGCTGCTGCTGTTGTTTTTGTAGCTGCTTAGCCGTTGCCTTGTCATTGCCCCTAGCTACTTCAGGCTAAAATGTGCGTGCCACCGGCAACAGCAGCTGCAGCTGCAGCTGACTGACTTCTACTTTGACTTTGAGTCGCTGGCTTTCTTTAATTGTCTTTAAACTTGCTCCAAAAATGATACATACATATTTTTGTATAAATATATTATATATATTTCTGGGTGCGGCAACTATTTAGCGTACACACACACACACACACTCGCGCAGCAGAGAAGCACAACAAGCAATTTGATTTTGTTGTGCAACTGACAGTTGCATAATTTCTGCATGAATGCCACTTTCAAATTCAATGCACACGTACACACAGTGAATTCGTTTGTTGTGCATTTAACCTCACTTTTGTTTGGTGTGTGTGTGTGTGTGTGTGTGTGCGTGTGTGTGTGTGTGTGCTTGTGTGTGTTAATTAAATTGTGTCTAAACGTTAGCCTCGTCTGTGATTGCTCAATGGTGCACATAATTGCATAGAAAATAGAAAATTACTAATGCGTTCGTATTCGTATTCTAAAGCAAGCCCAACAATACAATATATATCACTTTTTGTTGACTGAAAGTATTCAGTTTAAGATTACTTGCAGTTATCTTTTTGTATACATTTTAAAGGGTATTTGGAGTGCAAAAAATAATTGTTTAACGTTTAGCATCAAGTTGAATTATTATTTTTAAAAAAATGTACTAGACTAGGCTAGTAGCTACCCTGCTATTTATTGCCCAGGGAATAATCTTATATTTATTTTTTAATTTGACAAATGCTACTTAAATACATTTAATACATCACTTCATTTCTTTAATATTTTTATCTTTATTATATAAATAAAAGTAATTAGATTTAATTTAAAACTACTTATTAAAATGTTGCTTCTCAGGTATTTTATAATTTATACTTTTTCTAGGGTAGTGAACGGTCTGTCTGTCCCAGAGGCGCCTCAAACATTATGGTGCAGCATCTTGGCAAATAATGGTGCACGGAAACGCCGGTTTGGCTTCCGTTATTCCGTTTGCTTTAGATTCGTGGCTAGGCGCAGTGGGTGGGGCTGGAAAAACACTTCAATGCGACGTTCGGCATTAAACAAAAGCAGCAAACGGGAAATTAAACGTTGCGGTTGTTGCTGGAGTTTGCTGTTGCTGCTGTTGCTGCTGCTCCTGCTGCTGCTGCTGCTGTTGCTGCTGCTGTTGTTGTTGCTGCTACCAATGCGGCGTATGTGTTATATTATTGGCACAGAGCGCACAATGCGACATGGTATGCCGCATGTTATTATTATTGTTCTTATTGTTGCTGCTGCTACTGCTGCTGTCAGCTTTTCATTCAGCATTTGCAGCCATTATGAGCAGCCAGCACTGATAAGAGCAGCAGCAGCAGCAGCAGCACGAGAAGCAGCCACTGTGGCAGCAACAAATAACAACGAATAACAATTGCCATTTTGGTCATTAAGCGTCGTTTTAATGGCCATTTCCCTGAGTTGGTATTAAGTGCACTGCGACTTATCTTCAAGCCACTAAATTGCCAAACTGATAACTGCGTCCCGAGCAAAACAAAAAAAAAACAAAAAGTTTTGGCCAAAACCAAAACTAGATATGCACGACATTTGCCTAAGAGAAAATTTTAATTAAATGTCGCCGCAAACGATGCGGTAATTCGAGTTGCATCTACAAAACTACGAAATCTACAGACACATTCATTCAAGCAGCAACAGCAGCAACAGCAGCAGCAGCAGCACAAAGAGGTAAGCAATATTTTAGCAATATGAATATGATTTTGGCTGCCGGCTAGCGGCTCAATTTATCACAAAATGAACCACACCTTGGCTGCCACCCCCCGCCCTCCCATGGGCTCATAGTTGGCCACGCTGTGGCAGGTTGCACATGTCAAAGATTTGCAATGCACTTAAATAGCATTTTGTGTGTGTTTGCCATTTGGAATTGCATTTTCATGTGTCAGCCACATTTTTAGGCGCCTTCGAGCGCTTCGCTTCGCTGCTTTGCGCCGTTTTTGATGGCTAATTTATTGTCCATAAATAACGAGGCCGGTTCACTGTTCGGCACTATTTAATTTGAGCCACATTTCTATGTAAACAGCATAAGAATGAAATCCTCTTTTCTGTAAGTTTATATATATATATATATATATATTTCTTTTTTTATATAGCAGCCATATAACAGGTATCGCAGGCAATGCATACAATCAAGCACTACGCAGCGCTTGAGGACATGCGGCGAAGGCCACAACAGAAAGCAGAACAGACCACAGTCTGTGGCAGCGAGGTGGATTTGTTGTTGCTGTTGTTGTTGCTTGTCTCTCGTTGGGTTGTGGCGTTTATGTGGCAGACATTACTGTACGAGTAACCCACACGCCAAGTTCAAAAATTCATCATTGTTGGCGTTGTGGCTGCATTGTTGCTCTGCTCGGTTCTACTTGGCTCTACTCTGCTCTGGTGTCCTCCTGTTGCCCCCCCTGTCGCACCCTGCGCTGTGCTTCAGCCTGCAACAAGCCGCAAACGAAACTGACGCTGATGCCCGGCAGCTACTTTTGGGATGAAATATTATAATTACAAGCGAATAGCCCTAGGCCAAGGAGCAGCAGGAGAGACACGAGGCAGTGGCACGGGTAGAGGCAGGAACAACAGCAGCAGCAGCGAACAGCAGACAGAGCCCCAAATCAGACCGAACCGAACTCAGAGCGCTCGAGCTGCAGCCAGTTCGACTATGGCCCGAGGCTGGCTCGCAACATGTTCGTGCGGACAACATTGAAAAGGAGGAGGATGAATCGCAAGCAGCGTAAGAGGAAGAGAGGCAACTTTGTTGTGTTTACATATGTATGTATGTGCGCTCTTATGCTCTGGCTCTGCTTCAGCTCAGCTGCTGCTGCTGCTGCCGGCATTCGTGATAATTTAGATGCGTTTGCAGTGATAAGACATGAAACTGGTTTGATGTATGGAGGAGCATGTTTGATGGCAACTGACAGACTAGGACTGCAGTTGGAATGATTGAGTGAGCGAGAGAGAGAGAGAGAGAGATTTGCTCTCTTATAACTGTTTTTGTGTGGGTTTACTGTTTGAAACAAAAGACAATCGAATGAAAGGAATAAAAGGGAGGGGGAGGAAGAGCACCGTTATTAATTGCAACTTTATTGCTTGCAGCTGTTTATTAACTTTTTGTTTAATTTATAAAGCGGACATTGACATACATACACACATACACACATACATAAACATGCATAAGCACATAATGTTATTTGTGTGTGCGTGTTTGTTTTTGTATTTCACTCATTTCCATTTCAATTGGCAGCACGTCAGGCACAAAAGAATACACACACTTACACCTTCGATATATATATGTGTGTGTGTGTGTGTGTGTGTGTGCGCATACATATAACATAGCTGTCAGTTTTATTGAAAATTAGCCTCAAGTTAATTTTGTATACCATTAAATTTATACATGCCTGCGTCTCCACATCTCTTTACTTTCCTCTCGTTCCCGTTCCCGTTCGCTGTTCACTGTTCGTTGTTCGTTGTTCGTTGTTCGCTGTGTGTATGTGATCCCAAAAGTAATACATGCAGATTATAACTTAAATATGAAATGTCACACATTGACAGGCAGTTTTGAAAAGTGTGCAACACCAACAACAACAACAACAACATAATAGTAATACACCAACAAGTTTTACACCTGCGGGGCAGTTACGCCGCTGCCACTCCGTTTATGAGGCAGTGCCAGAGCCAAAGCCAAAGCCAAAGCCAAAGCTGTAGCCACAGTCCGAGTCGGAGTGGAAGTCGGAGATGGAGATGGAGATGGCGATGGAGCAACCACAGCACCACCAGCATCATCAGACCAGCTAACCACAAAAGCCAACCACAAGCCACAAACCAGAAAAAAGGAATTTATGCAGCTTTTGCATACCCAGCACTGAGCACACTCAACGGGGTCTGCAACATTTTTAAAAGTTGATATCGAAAGTCGATTATTGAAATCTGTACGGCACAGAATATCTGTCAATTGGATTGGAACATTAATTGCCATTCCGCAATTCAAAAATGTTAAATGTTTTCAATCACAAAATAATAACATTTAAGTAATATATTTTCACTTTTTTTAAGTATGAAAATGTCAAGTGCTTTTTAAGGGGTGTCTTTAAGTCGAGTAGATATGTTATTGTTTTCTTACCCGCTTGTAGTATTTGCTTTGAGGCGAAAGTGTGCGCTTTGGGATGTGGTTATTCGGGCCAGATATGATAAGGGTCATGTGGCTCTGACCAGCCTGCTGAGGTGTGCAGGAGATGGGCGCATTACCCATGTTTATATACAGGTATATAATCACCCCATGACCAACTGATACCCCCGGCCAACACATATTTGTCAAACTGTTTCAGGACAATTTCTTTACACTCATTTAATTGGATAAGTGGGGTCTCTTTAACGGTAGTTAGTTGTTCAGTTTAAATACTCGGTATATTTGCAGAGTCCTTTGAAAACCGGATCTAAAAGCGGAAAGTTATACGGGCATTGATATTCCTTGGGTTTCTGTCGCAGCAAAATCATGTTGTTCTTATAACCGAAGGGAAAGTAATAACAAATCAAGCTAAGACCATCATCAAACCTGTGTTAACATATAAAGAAATCAGAAATATCGAGGAAGCAGCAGCTCTCACTCACCGGGAATAGGAGCAGCCCAATCGATGCATCTGCGGCTTGATGATATGTGTAAAGGTATTGATGCCAATCAGCTTGTAATAAGTGTTCTTGTGGTATTTGGTCTTCGTGGGGTACTCCAGTTGAGTGTGCGACTCGTACCAGCTGCCCACCGCATACTCTATGAAATTGGTGGCATAAATGTTCTTCAGAAAGTAACTGCTTTGTGCCAGGTTGCCATTCTTGCTCTGTCCAATCTTCCGATCTTCTGCTTTATTCAAGTGATTTCTTGCAGCTTCGCAAGTCACTCGTCGCATACAGTGTCTGTGATGACGATTGGCGAGCTCGGCTAGATTACTGTCCCAGGACACGTGCAGCATGTCACAGATATTCAGTTTGAGGGCTAAACGATTCCGTAATCCATTATGGCCATAGATTAAGAGTGATCTTATATCAGTGTTCTCATCATCGTGCAGATCAAAGTGTTTTTGCAAAGAGGGACAGTGAATATCATCATCATGACACTTGAAGACGCCGTTGCAATCAATTACACATTTATGGTCTGATAGCAGGTCAAACGTACGATTCTCCAGCATTAATGGATCTGCTGCAGCAGTATAAAATAGCAGTCGGATAAATATCAGAAACAACATGATTTAAACAAAACACAGAATTGTTTCATTTCATTTGACTTGTTATGGCATTTGTAAGATGTGAAAAGAGAGGCATACTTTTGAAAATTTCAATTTGTTGTCTTCAGTTTGTTCCCATTCCAATTTTGGGTCACTTCTCAGCACACTTAACGCTTTAGTTAGGTTAGCTACTGTTTAATTGTAAAACTTTAAACTTTTTTCACACGTTTTTGCTTTTTTTGCACTTTTTGCTGTATTTTTTACTCGCGCAGAGGGTATACTAGTTTTCTCAAGAAATTTGAAACGCATTAAGAGCGCCAATCGAAACGAAGAAGATATATTGATAAATACTACATTCGCATAAATAGAAAAGTCGTGTCTGTCTACGGAATATTGTCTCGCAGATTTAAGAAAGCAAAAGCATTTTGAAATACTTGAGGAAAAATTTCTAAATATACGAAAAATAAACTTAAAAATAATTTGTTTTTTCTGTGTAATTCTTCAGCAATGCAAACTCATATTGTAAGAATAAATCTTTTCTGAATTTCACAAAATAGTAATAAAGTGTCGAGAGTCAACTTAAAATTCAACTTCTAATTTTGAATTCTATGTGCTTAATTATTCTTTTTACCTTTTAGGAAAGTCTACCCAAGCATTAAGAAGAGAAAAACTTTGGTTTTTGGAGAAATACCATTAAATATACCTTTAAAAATATGCTTACTAAATCATAAGGTGACTTACTCTTTGTGCCAAATTCTGCCAATTTTCAATTTGTTTTATGAGCATTTGTAAAACTGAGTCCTCTTTTGGGTTCAGGATATATTAAAATCCAACTAATTATGCAAGGGTATGTAATCTTCGGTATGCCAAAGACAGCAGTTATTTTGATTTTCTTTGTTTTTCTTTTGATTTTTCATTTTGCTGTTGGTCGTTGACAGGTGCCTAAAATGCATTGGCACCTTTTTTTCGGCGTGTGAATTTTCACTCCGCATGTGCAACGGCGTGTGCAAAAACTTGACTGTTTGCGAGTGGCAGTGTGGGTGAGTTTGTGTGGCAGTGTGTGTAAAACACATGTCTGCAAATTGCTTTACCAACTGACTGACTGACTGACTGACTGACTGACTTACTGACTGAATCGACAGCAGCTCGACTGTTGGCAGCTCTTTGGCTGCTGTTTGGTTTATGTCTGCCAAAGTGTTGGTTCGTGTAATATATAACTGCATTAATGTGAGCTTATGTTGCATCGAGTCAGCCGCAGTCCACAATAGTGTTTGCCGTTGTTGGTGTTAGTGTTGGTGTTGGCATAACATTACAGACAACTCTCCACGGCGTTATCATATATTCATGTGAATATGTATGTCTGCAGCTGCAGCTGCCGCTGTTCAGCAGTTTGCCGTTAAACGCGACAATAAAACAAACAGCCATGTGCAACACAAGCACGCACACACACACACACACACACACACACACACAGACTGTGGAGCGTTGCACACAGGTGAAAATAATGAGAGAGCAACTCTGTGGCCATATGGCCACAAAGGGGCGGCAATGATGAATGGGGCGTCTGCCTGGACATCCTGGACACAGTGTGGACATCCAGTTCGTCCTTGGTTGCCTATTAAGTGATTTTAACACTTTGCGCATGAAAATTGCAAAAAGGCAACGCCGTCGATAATTATCCCTTAATTGTTTAATGAGCAGCACTTGAGCACAGCGACCGCAGCGACAGCAACCACTGAAGCTGCAGGATGTGTCAGCTTAATTAATGTCAATTTAATTACACCATATGCACATATGTGTATATATGCATAAGCCGTGCTCGTAATAACCATATATGCGCACGGATACGCCTGTAAATACGCCTGTTACACTCATTTGTATATGGATTATAATGGGCTTAATGCCGCTCACTTGTCGCACTCCTCGAGCTGTGTGTGCGCTCGCGGATAGTTCTCAAGAAAAGTAAAGTAATTCTCTGACGAACTCAAATATAAATAAACTCAAAAGTCATTTTTCAAAGATGAATTACTCTACGATCTGTCTTGAAAACGCTTAGTATAATAAAGTTTATAGGTTGGTTCTCAAGAAATCAAAATCTTTGCATCGAAAAGTAATTCGCTGACGAATAAATTCAAAAGCCATTTTTAAAAGAGGAGACATTGGCACTTTTGAAAATACTTGAGAATTATTTCGTATTTATTATGAATCAGTTATGTTTGTTTAACTTTGACATACATTTATTATTCAATATTTCGATTTCTTTTATTATACTTTTGTATTTTGCGCTGCTATGTTTTGAGCCGTTGAGCGATTGTCATATAAGTGAAATAGCATAATATGTTTGTCTGTTTAATTAATACAGCTGTCTAGACATAACTATCAGTTAGCTGCTTTAAATTGACTTCAGCTCATTTACACGCACTCCCAACTGGCCGTGTCTATGTCTCTATTAGCCGGGTCCGCAAGTTATTTGGTTATTTGACTGATTAATGTTCAGCTGCGAACGAGATGAGTTGGGAGCTGAGAGCAAAGAACTGGGAAATGGAAACTGTGTACTGAGTCTGTCGGGGTCTTTAGCAGCTCGGAGGAGAGCTAAGGCAACTCCCCACCTATCACATTTTGCAGAACATAACTTGGTCGCTTGCGAGTGGCAGCATCTTTTACCCTTTTCTGTCAGTTATTGCCAGCGGTCAAAGATTGCTGTTGTTGCTGTTGTTGTTGTTGTTGTTGTGTGAGTCCAACTATGATCTAATGTGGTTATTGCCGTTGCCAGTGATGAGCAGCAGCAGCAATTCAATTATGTTGTCCATAACAACGCGATATATTTTTATCTACAAATGTCTGGCTATATTTTTCTTCGCAATTATACTGCGACCGATACGGAGACAAAGTAAAACTTGTGCAAGTATAGAAAAGACAAATGCCCCGTATACATAAATTTATATATAGACAGATATATTTAATATACAATTATAAATATGTATATGTATGTATGTATGTGTGTATGTATGTATGTATCTATGCATGTGCCACATAAAATAGTGAATGTAATTTTATTCACATGTATGGCCGGCGGCCAATCCGTTTTGCCCCTTGGCCACAAATTGCACAGCGGCAGCAGCAAGCAACCCCGGAACCCCAGAGAAGGCGCACCTCGATGCCACAACTAAGACCAACAAAAACCAGCTGGGAATGTCTGTTCAAATGTGTGTGTGTGTGTGTAGTATGGTATATTATATGGCATGGTGGCAGAGTGCGGGGCAGAGAGTTGAAATCCATCATTGGCGCATGGCCGGCGGCAACATTTGGGTTGAAATATTATAATTACAAGCGAACGCCCCAGGGGCAAGGAGAGGTGAGGCAGCAACAGCAACAGCAACAGCAAAAGCAAAAGCAACAGCAACGTTTGCGAGCGTTGCCATCGCGTGTCTGTCCGCCCGTCTGTCCGTCAGCTCGTCTCTCTGTCTATCTGTATCTCTATCTAACTGAGCTGAAACTCAACAAAGCTGCGGATATGGATACTTAGTTTCTGCCACTGCTGCTGCTGCCGCCACTGCTGCTGCTGCTGCCATTGCTGCTGCTGCTGCTGCCATTGCTGCTGCTGCTGCCATTGCTGCTGCTGCTGCTGCTGCTGCTGCTTAGTTGTTGTTGCTATTGGTTGCTTGGCTGGCTGTTCGTTTGTTGTGTTTACGTTTTGGCTGATAATGTGGCGGGTAGTCGCAGCAGTTTGTTGCTGCGGGGCAACTGGCATGTTGCAGCTCGTTCGCTCCGCAACATGTTGCATGCAACCGAAATAACCGAAAACAATTCGTCTCTAGCCACGTCCTTTAGACTGCCATTGTCCTTGCGTGAGTGAGCCTCTGTGTGTCTGAGTGTCTGCGTGTCTGCGTGTGTGTGTGTGTGTGTGTGTGTGCGACTCTGCGACTCTGCGTGTGTGTTTAGTAGTTGTCGGTTGTGTTGTGTTTGCTCAGGCGACAGCGGACAACGAATAACGGAAAGCAGGTGAATAGTTTGCCATACATTTTTTTTTCTCTTGTTTTTCTCCCTGCATCATGCATGTGAAGTGGAGTTACTGTCTGACATACCCTGTACGCAACGCAATAGCGAATAGAGTGGAGTAGACATTTCCCTAAGCGGGTGGCATATGCAACACGAAATAGCGGCTATCTACACTCTTGTGGACCGTACTCAATCTGCTGACGTGAAAAGAAAATAAAAGACAATCTAAAAGGATATAAAAAATATAATCTAAAATGTTGTATGCTACATGCTATTTAGTCTTAAGGTCCCTAATAGAAAATGTTCACAAATGTTGTATGTGGGCTCTTCTTATATTTATTATTCAATTTAAATTGTCTTACATCAGTCATACAATATTTTTATTCGCTTTTATTCCTTAATAATCCAACTGGAGTTCGATGGAATATATTGATTCAAGGAAAATTAAATTACTTCAAGTGAAGACGTCAGCTAAACTTGTCATCCACTTACAAATGTGGCGAATATATAATGATGATTATAATCAGAATATAAAACTGATTACAGGACAGTCTTCAACTTATTAAAGCTGTCAAGTATTAATTCTGCTCTCAAGATTCGTTGGACTGCGCTTTTCAGATCACTTGCAACAAGTCTAAAATTGACATTGTGCTACACCATTTGTTGAGTATCTCAAGAGGTATCTGTTAGCTTCCTCTTTCCGCTTTCCACTTTTCGAGCAATGTCAGTTGTTTGTTTGGTAAGTAACTTGTTGCACTTATATGTGTGTGTGGGCGTGGCAACAAAAACATTCGGCACACACTTGGTTATTTGGACAAGTGGGCGAGTTAGTGAGGCGGGCAAAAAATTGAGCTACCTGTGCCAAATTAGACAGCAACAAAAACAGCGTTGACGTTAACAAAAACTTGCAGCACACATGTTGCACTGCAGCAGCAGCAACAACAGCAGCAGCTGTCTCCATAAATGCATACAAAGTATAATTTAAAAATAACAAAAAACTGGGCATCCTTCAGCATTGGGGCGGGTGTCTCAGCCTATAATTATGTTTGAATATATACAAACCTCGGACTCTGTGACGGTGCCACAATCACAGCTCATAATTGTCCCCGAAATGTTGTCCAGTGCAACAACAACAACAACAACAACAACAGCAGCTGCCAGGTGACAAGTCCTCAGCGGACTTGAAGCTGACTGCGTAGTACCCTCATTATATGCAAAATGCCAAAATGTTGCCTCCAGCTACTTAAGTTTAACTTATTTTTAACTTATACATACATATATATATATATACATATATATATATATATATATGCATATACATTGTTGCTGCTGCGGCTGCTGCTGCTGCTGCTGCTTGGTCCCTCGGGGGCATTCTTAGTTGCATGTTCGACGCAATCCTTTTCCGTTCAGCATTCAGAGTTCTGCAGCAAATAAAGAAACTGGTCCCATTCATAACTGGCGGCAATTTTTGCATTTTGCATTATATTTTTCTCAGATCTTATTCCCATTCCCGTCTCAGTTTCTCTCTCTTCATCTCTCTCTCTCTCTCTCTTTCTCTCTTTCGTTCTCTCTCTCTCTCTCTCTGTCAAATATCAACTGTCAGTTTTCGAGCTCAACTTGCCAGCGGGCTAGTTTGTAAATCAGTAAAAATTATGCACACACACCATGTGTATGAATTTATGTATGTGTACACACTCACGCACACACACTCACACACACACACACACACAATTGAGTAGTTTTGCAAGAAACTTAAGTCACCAATGACAATGAAAACTGGTTGGGAATAATGCAGCTTAATGGCAAATGTCACGCACGACTCAAATAATATATATATGTATGTATTATGAGACGACTCCATGCGTTTTGACTAAGACTAAGACTAAGACTCTTTTTTACCATTCCATGGCGTGTGTAATTGTTATTTGGTGTGTTCCAATTTTCATTTACTGCCTGTTGGCAATATTTTCAGGCACTTTTTTTATTTCATTGATGAGAGCCGCTCATAAAAAACGTAATCTTTGGCAAAGCCAGCTCTTCAGATAGATAAAAAGTTTTTTATTATTAATGCCACAGTTAAAACGACGGCTGTGGCACATTTTGTTGTATTTGATTAACGCAAGTTTCCCATAAAGTATGTCCCCTTTGGAGAAACCAGTTCTTTAGATTGGCAGTGCAGGTGTTATTTTTAACGCCACAGTTAAAATTGAATGAAAAAGTCAAAGTCATTTTGATTAATAATTGATTTTAGATTTAGTTTGCACTTTGTTCTCTATAGCTGTGTACTCAGTTTTGCGAGTTGTGTTGACTGAGAAGACTGCAGTCTTCTAGCTTGTGTGATCATATATTTCACACAATGAATAAGCGATATAAAAGAGCACTCAAAAAATAATATATATATTTCTTCAAAAATGTTGAAATATAATGTGAAATATGAGTATTGCTTTTTGCTGTTTTTATTTGTATATTTTCTTTTTTTTTTTTATATTTGTTGTTGCAGTCAGTCGTGTGTTAAAAATTAAACGCGAATTTTTCAGGCAGCGTTTTCAACGCAAAAATGGCATCATTAAGTAAAAGGCCTCCGGGCAGGCATTGTAAATTTTATGAGCCTTTTTTTTTTGTGTCGTTAATAATACAAAAAATATACACACATATATACAAATGTATACAAACACAGACACACACACACGCACACATACACACACACGCACACGCACATAAGTGATGTATTGTATGTGCTATATATAAATAATAATAATAATAATGATGCGTAAAAAAGTGCGGAAATTCTCAGTAGCATATGTTGCTGCTGCTGCTGCTGCTGCTGCTCTTGCTGTTGTTGTTGTTGTTGTAGTTGTCTTTGTTGTTGTTGTAGCGTATGGGGGGTGCTTTCAGTCGATAAGCATTTCAGTCTCGCTGTTCTCAGCCAATTGCTGTTTGTTATTTTATATTGATTAACACGCAAAATGCACAAGCACAAGTGAAAAAAACTACATACTTAAATAAATATGCATTTTGCGGGCCACATAACGGATGTGGGGCAGAGTGGGGCTGGCGGCAACTCAATGGACTCTGTGGATTGTGGCTTCTTTAAAAATCCATCAACAATTATTACCATGAGAGAAATACATCTGGCTGTCGACGCTGATTTTGTAGACTCGCCACACAAACACACACACACACACACACACACACACACATGCACATTTGCATGTGTGACCACGCCCACAATTGCTCACTTCCCCCCTGCCCGCCTGCAGCGTTCCAAACAATAAAGCATAAAGCGCGCCGCGCACATTTTGTCGAATTATTTTGTTGCCAGTTGCTGGCGGCTAACTGCAGCAAATTGGCTTGAAATATTGGTATTGCCATATGTATGAGTGCTCTCTCTCTCTCTCTCTTGCTCTCTTGCCCCTTTCTCTCTCTCTCTCTCTCTTTCTCAGTGTGTGCGAGTACGAAAGTGTGCGTGAGTTTGTGATTAAAAAAATATTTAAAATGGCAAAATCATCGCGGCACAAAAATATAAAAAACTGAAAGCCCGCTTCGCTCTGATACTCTGTGTGTAAAGCTCAGCCCCAAAACTGAAAGAAGTAATAAACGTCAGGCAAAGTGTGTGCGGCTCGACCATCAGATACCCTATCATGCGCATTATACATTATCATTTGAGTATTAAATATGCAATGTAAATCGCGTAAGCTCAAAGACAAGAATTAAATGGACTTTCAAGCTATTATATTTGAATCAAAAAGATTAAAAATGCAACTCGAAAGCTGATTTAAATTGATAATAAAAAAAAATTAAATAAAAAACACGAATTGCTATTTGATTTGCAGTTGACTTGGTAGTTGGTCAGCCGGCTATTTATGGCACTTTGCAGGAGTATAACAATAAATGGACTGCTCTTTTGCACAGTTTCCGCCTACTTCGCCTACGCTTTGACTCACAAACTCGTTCCGGGGCACAATAAGTGAAATGAGCGATAAAATTGCAACAATTTCCACTGGCAACATCCTCGTCGTCGTCGTCGTCGTCCTCGTCGTCGTCATCATTGTTGGCGTTAGTCGCTTTCGCAGCCCCGTTGTTCCGATAAAATATGAAAAATTGAAATGTCACTGGGCAGTGAACAGTCATTGGTATTGTTCATATGCACACACAAGCACACATCGTCCACATATGCAGCTATTAGTTGTAGTTGTGGCAAGTTGCAACTTACAACAATGGCCACTTGTATGCAAATAGCGCAAAAATATGAAGTATGTACAGAATTAATTTTGCCTGCGGCTCAATTGCAGCTCGACTAACAATTGCCAATGAAAAATGATGTGACATAAATGCGTGTCTGTGCTGCAAGGGTGGGTTGGGCGGTGCGGCTTGTAATGGCACGTTTGGGGCTGGGGCTACAGAGGGGTGGGTTGTAACTGTGTGATTGCGTTTTGGAGCATAAAGTTGGCACTCATTTTAATTACAGCTGCCTGACGACTGAAGCCCTACTGTACTCCACTTCCGCTCTGCCTGCTCCTCCTCTCCTTCTCTCTCTCTCTCTGTCTCTCTCTCTCTCCATCTCTCTTTCTCTCTTTCGCGCTTTTGCTGCTTTGAAATATGCCCTTCGGCATATTTATCACAAGTTTTTCTTTGCATCGCCTTGGGCCAACTACAAAATATTTCAGCTGCCCGACGTCGTCGTCGGCTTCGTCATTCTGCTCGTCATCGTCTGGAACTGGAACTGGTTCGCCTGGGGCATTGTTGCCAGCTACATTTCTGCTGCTGCCGATGCCGATGCTGATGCTACTGCCGCTGCCGCTGCTGCTGCTGCTGCTGCTGCTTATTTTGCCAACGCGTCAAAGTCTCTGCGACGCTGGCGCTGCCGGTTGCCGGTTGCCTATGCGCACAAAGTTTCATTTCGTTTTGAGCCTTCCGGCGGCTACAGCAGCGTTCTATGCTTTGTCATTAACACAAACACACGTACACCAGCTAAAAAAGAGATAGAGAGAGAAAAAGAGATGGAGAAAGAGAGAAAGAGAGAGAGAGAGAGAGAGCGAAAGAATCGCATATGCATAGCGCTAAAACGGAAGCTGCAACTAAAGTCTAAAGCTAACTTTGGCACTTACAACTTATATGTACATATATAAATAACTTATATGTATATATATACATATATCTATGTATTTGTGTATTTGCACATAAATGAGCACAGTTAACGTATCTTAATCTTGTGAACTGACCAACTCAAGCTGCCTGCTGCTAAAACTGAATAATTTAGATAAAACTTAAGCTAATTATTTATAAAGCTTGTAGAAAATATGCAGCTGCTTTGGATAAAATTCAATAGAATATTTGCACATTTTTATTATTTTATGGTACATTTACCATTATTAAATCCGTTCAAAAATTTGGATTACCTGCACTTTGAAATTATATTTATAAATATTATATTCTTTCAATGTTGTTAGTCGGAACACTCAAAGACGTAGCAACATAATTTAAAGCTTTCAACAAATGTTAAGAGTTAACATTTATTTATAATAATAAACTATTATGCTATTTGCCACAAAGCTATTACGGACTTTGCCTTTGCATTGATTAACCATCAGAACGATCAGGGCAGTCAGCATTTCACACGCCACACGCAAGTCCAGTTACAAAGTTAATTGCGGCAGCTTAGTTGCAAACAACAACTGCAACAGCCGCAGTAACAGCAATCGCAATAGCAGCACCAACACCAACAACAACAACAGCACTTAAACCGGAAATAGACTATTAAACGTTCGCACGCAAACACACTCACACACACACGCACACACACACACAAACACGCACACACATGCACAATCACACACACACACAGGCACTTGCAACTGGCAGTCATATGGTGGGAAAAGTCAGCAGCAACAACTAAACAATCGTTTGTTGTTGTAGTCACTTGTCTCTCTCTCTATCTCTCTCTCTCTCTCTCGCTCTCTCTTTATCTCTCTCACACTCGCTCTCCCTCTCTGTTTCTCTGTCTCCTGCTGATGCTGCTGCTCTCTCCAAGGTCGCCATTCGCTGAAGACGTCAAGCGTCAAACAGCAACAGCAAACACGACTTGCAACTCGAACCGTGCTCGAACCCCAACAACAACTGACAACGTGTACTGCAAGCCACGCTAAATTCTAATAAGCTTATTGTTTACATTTTGAAATTAGTTGACTTAAGTGCTAATAATTATGTTTTAATTGCGTGCAAGAACTGCTTCCATTTCAAATATTCCACGTTCAAATAAATAGCTTGCTTGTAAGTCTAATTAGATACATATATCATTTTAATTCTAATCAGATCTGGGCTTCCCATTTGATGAATGTAATACTTATAATATATACAATATATAAATAACAAATTATTAAATGTTGAAATTCCACATAAACCTTGTGTTTAGTCATTCAATATGTTACATTTTAATGATTTCATATTTCATCGCAATTTTCTAAGCCCTTCGCAAGCATTTGAAGCCAAATCAGTCCTTTTGCAGTTTGCATAGCCCAAAGGCGAAAGTTTTGGTTTGATGCCAACAAGTTTGAGGTTGGGTAAAAACCAGTTGGATGTCGAACAACATTTCAGTTCATAGCGAACACTCGACGCGAATGCAAGTCAGGTAAAAAGCAATTGAGAGGCGCCACAGAGATTAGTAGGCAGCAAACAGCGGGCGCGTCAACAACCGGAAACCGGAAATACCAATTCTAAGTGATTTTGTAGTGTGTGTGTGTGTGCGACGCCATTTTGCAATTAACAATGCGCTTAAGCTAAAATTTTGAAACTTTAGAAACGAGAATTAAGTGCTAGCATAAATTAAATGAATCGAAAATAACAATCAATTCGAATACTATATATATATACTTATATATATATATTTATATATAATAAACACAAGACAAAAACAGTTCCAAATTAGTTGTTCACACGCGCTGGTTAATATAAAATAGTTAAAGTGCATTTCCTAAATATACCGACTTTTTTGTGAGTTCCATTTGCATTGTATGTGTGTCTGTAACAGTTACAGTTGTACTGTGTCTCTCTCTCTCTTTCTCTCTCAATGTCTCGTTCTCTCCATCTCTCTCTCTCTCTCTCACTCTGTTTTGCTCTATGTTTATCTAAGTGTGTCTGCATTGTGCAACAGTTTATTTTGATTTGGCTTATGTTTGGACTGAATCGTATTATTTCATCAAATCAAATTTCAACTATGGCAATTGGATATTAGTTTCAAATTGTAAAAAGTCTTTCAGTTGGGTTACATGAGAAATATTTGTATTTTGTATATGTATATTGTATGTCAGTTAAGTACTTAAAAACTGTTATGCGGGCGCCTTTGGGTTTGCCTTACGGTTTTGGAAGTTTGGTGCTATTTTGGTAATGATCTTGGCCGCAAACTCAAGCAGATTAAGCTAAAACACACACAAAACCATTAAATATCATTTTTCTTTTTAAATCTGGAATTAAGAAATCTCTTTTGAGGAGAATTTAGTTAGCATGTGATTTAAGCAATATCTTATAATATCTATTTTGTGTTATCATTCTAGAACTCCATTTGTTGCATTGGATCAACGATCACCATTGACGGTGGAGTCCTCCTGCCCCAAACGGTGAGTAAATCAAATGACTCGACCAAAACAGATACCGAAACAAAACAAACCTCCCAATTGGCTCTCTGTCTCTCTCTCTCTCTCTGGCTCTGCCTAAGCCAATAAATTAGTTCGAAAAAGATTTTGTAATAAACGAATTTGAAGCACATAACCGAAACCGAACGCAGGACAAGGTCCCAGTTGCATGCTGTGGAGAAACCTCTTTCAGTTTTTGATTTCCCCCTTTTTGTTGTAGAATTTTGTTGTTGTTGTTTCTCTCTTTTTTTTTTTTTGGTTTTTTTTTTGTGGTATTCGCCTGGGCCAAATGCGCCTAGGGGTCAACTGATTTTCGTCTCTCCCACATCGGCCGCACATGCACATGGCACGTCCATGTCCATGTCCAAGACCAAGTCGCTGTCCGTGTCCGTGTCCATGTCCGAGTATGAGTTGGAGTCCGAGTCCGAGTCCGAAAACTGTGTGCCATAAACGCAGACGTTTTAAAAATTTGATGCGCCTCAAGTGTTGCTCGGCCCGCACCAAAGGAGAAATAAACAAAAGTACCAAGAAAAAAAAAAACTGAAAAAATATTACAAACAAAAAAATTGTACCACGCCGCAAGCATTTTTCGACAAACTTGGCCCGCAGCTGAGTTATGTGTGTTGTGTGTGTGTGTGTGTGTGTGCAATGGAGGCAGCAAATGACGATGACGACAAAACGAGAACGGTGGGAAGGGTTTGCAGTGGGAGGTCGCATTATTTTTTGTACCTTAAAAGGCCACAAAGCACGCTGGCTGATGAGACGGGCGTTTGGGTTGTGGGGAGAGGGAGAGGGGGGGTAGGCGATTTACCGGTTGTTGTGATTGTGATTGTGTTTGTGGCTCGCTTGCAAGCCAAAACTAAGCGGCGGGCATGGCCAAAATGCCCGCCAGGCCAAGAGCTCACCATGTAACAACACCAAAAGAATTACAACAACAGCAACAATTTTTTTTTTCCTTTTTGTTTTGTTTTATTTCGACGAATCGACAAAGTTCCAAAAGTGTTGGAGGCAAAGTTCAAAGCATGGCTGCAGCGTTGGCCAAAACAAAAATCGCATTCAAGTGGAGCCAAAAACAATGGCAACAACAGCAGCTAGTGGCGGGAAGAGTCTCGGGAGTTATGTGGCGACCTTCACCAGTTGCGACACTACGACAACTGCTCTGCCCATCTCTCTCTCTCTCTCTCTCTCTCAGTCTCTATCTCTTTTACAATATCTGTGGTAAGCAACTGGTTTTAACTTGAGCGAAGGCGGAGTCGAAGCCAAAGTCAAAGTTATTTATTTTGTTTTGGTTGCCGTTTAATGTTGCGTGCCACAATCGTAACGTAAAACAATTTAACGTAACGTAGCGCGAAATTCTTCAACTTCAAATTGTTCTAAAATCAAATCTGAAAGTTGTATTCTGTGTTGCGAATTTGCACTACAAATGCAGTATTTAAAATACATACTCATTCCGTCCAACTTTCCATTACACATGAATAGTCAAAGGAGCTGGGGAAAGGGAAAGGGAAAGGGTAATGGAAATGGTTATGCATTCGAGTGCTCATTTAAAGCATTGTTGTTGTTGTGGTTGTGGTTGCTGTTGCTGTTGCTGTTGCTATTGCTGTTGCTGCTGCCACCGCACACAAAGCGCTTAACGCGCTGTGTGTTAATTAAGCTGCAATTGGGCATCATTACCAGCAACAACATTTGCCAACATTGGCAACATCGCAATTGCCAGTCGGGAGACGAACAGGCCAACAGGCAACCAATTTACAACGATTCACTTTTCTCGACTGTGAAATGCTCTTTCTTTATGCAAAAACTAATTCTGCTTTTAACTAATCTTAGGCGGCTTGTAACCATCTAAATCAGTGTCAGAAATTAGTTCTGGGAAACTTTCTCTATCTTACTGAGTAAGATAAAATAAAAGATCTTAAAAATACCTGTGCCTAACCCAAATAATAATAATTCTTACCTGCAAGCCAAAAACTAATACTAATAATTAAGATAATAAAAATAATCTCGTTCTATATTTAATTCAAGCAATGTAGCTGAGTATTCAATCTCATTTTGAAGTGTTAATTGTCTTTTGTAGTTGAGATTTGACATTAAAAAAAATGATTAAAGGCAGATATTAATTTGCAGATGAAGAGTATACAAAATGTTTATTTGATAAAGACAGCTTTTATTGTTTATGTGGCTCAAAGTTGAGTTTAAGTTAACTTTTAATGGTATTGTTAAAGTTGAATAACTCTTAGTATACCAAGTATATCACAGCATAATTTCGATATACCCATTTTTGAGATTTGCCCAAAGGGTAAGTGAAAAGGCAATTGTTGCTGGTTCTGCTGGCTGTGGTTTTGCTGCGGGTTGCTGCACCTGGGCCTGCATTTGTTTCACTTGCTGCCAATTTTGCTTTGTGTTGCATCTGCTGCCAGTTGTTGTAGCGGTTGTTGCTGTTGTAAATACTGTTATTGCAATATGCACACTCAAATTGCGCCAATTAGGAAATGCGCATTGGATGCTGCCAGTTGCCGGCTGCCATTTACCAGTTACCAGTTACAGGGAGTTTGAAACGCATTGCAAGTAGAATTTGCCACTTGAATGGGGATGCACATGCAACTGAAACTGCAACTGCAACTGCAACTGCATCTGCATCTGCATCTGAATGTAATGCTGGCAACTGTTTGATCTGCATTCAACTGGAAGTATTGTTGTTCTTTTTTATGTACACTTGATTAGGCTCCAATCCATAAATGATGGACTGAATGCATGAGCGAAGGATTGAACGCATTGCAAAGCAATTTTTAATTGTCTGATTTCACAAAAGGATTCAATTGGGCGGCCTACGTATATTTATTTATATTTTATTGCTATATATATATATTTGTTTAATATCAACTTAAATTTAAAATCAAAATTAAATCATATAATAATACAAATGAATTTATATATTTTGTTTTCAATGAAAAAGCACTCAATACATCTGAGGGACTTAATGAACCAACATTTTTAACAAGGATTGGGGGAACTCAGAAATAAACCCAATCAAACCAAAAAATGTTAAGAATTCGTATTAAATAAAATAAAGTTTAATTTTATATTATTTTATTCAAATATCAATATGAGTTATGGTGTTGTTAATATAAGTTCAGTGCTATTGGCAGCTATAAAATAAATCTTAAGTTCTTAACATAGATTTAGTCACCAGAATAATTTTTGCGAGGTTATAAGGAAGTTGTCTTATATCTTTAATATCTCTCGATTAGTTTCTAGGCAAACTAGGCAAAAATATCTATATATATTTGTTATATTTCCTCGAACGTTGAGTTCTTGTAGCTTTTTTACTTCTAATTCTAAAAGTTGTTGGTGCAGGGTATTTTATCTTCGATATATGAAAGATCGGTGTTCAAATTGTTGTTTACCTTTATTATCCATCAATCAGTGTTTACATTTTTACTGCATATAATTGGCTTACCTGTGCACAATGCGGCGTATACGCAATTTAATATTGTCTTCGTCTTCTGGCATATTTGTTGCTCTTCTGCTCTGTTTCCTTTGCTTTTTTGTCTGCATTACTTGCAATTCAATTTTTTGAACATTTAGCTATAAAAACAGTTGTGTGCCTTTGTTTCTCAGTGTGTGTGTGTGTGTGTGTGTGTGTGTGTGTGTGTTTGTTGAAGTTGTCTGTGAGTTTGTGCCATGGAACGCAGCAAGTCAGCCAAGCATTCGCATGTTGGCAGCTGTAGCCAAACTGGCATATAGCCACACACAGCCATATAGAGTGTATATAGCCATCTGGCGTGTTTCTTATACAGGGCCACATCCACACAATCGTTCTGTGCAGCTTTTGGCATATGCAGCGCAATCGTCGTTTTTATTTAATATTTTCTAATAAATTTTTCAAAGTTTATTTTTGAAAGCCTTGCAGCGTTTTAATATCTGCTACACTCGACTCGACTCGACTTGACTCCAACTCAACTTTTGCCACACACATACAGAGCGCATATATTTGTACAATTTGGCACACACACACACACAGCTACACACCCACACACTCACACACACGCAAACATTCTGCAACTTTTGCTAGCAAATTTTCATAGGACTTGCGACTGATTTCCCATATGCGTCGGCGACTCCCTGCAACTGCTGCCTCGGTGACGGCTTCAGTTTCGTGGCCTTTTTTGTAACTTGCTGCTGGCTAAGTAGAAGAAGAAGAAGCAGGAGCAGCAGCAGCAGCAGCAGCAGCAGCAGCAGAAGTTTTGGCTATGTGTGTATGTTGCATCAAACTGCTTCCTGCCCTCGATGCCTGCTCCCTGCTCCCTTTTTGTTTCTAGCTTTTGCTTTGGCTTTTTGTGCCCCTCCTGCGTCCAACAAGCCCCCAACCACCCACCAAATAAAAAAAATAAAAAACTTTTTCATTTGCCTGCTCATCAGCGTTTTGATTTTGTCCGCCAACTCCAGTTTTGCCTGAGTTCCCCAGTTGCCTGCTCCCCAGTTGCCAGTTTGCAGCATCCACTCGACACTTGGGGCATTGGATTCTTCTTTAAGTGCCTTGCGGCCATTTGTGTGATTTGTGAGTGTGTGTGTGTGTGTGTGTGTATGGGTGTGTGTGTTTGCAGTGAAGCATATATATGCGAGCACTTTGTGTTTGTCTTTGCCAACATACACAAACCTGGCAGCCCTGCTCCAGCCTTGCCCCAGCACTGGGTCGCGTCTGTCAGCCCTTAACTACCTTTCAGTCACCCACCCACAATCCTCAATTCGCCTCCCCCACATCCACATCGTCAGAACATGACACTAGAACTAATTGAACCGCATTGGCGGCAAACTGTTGCCAAAAACAGTTGTTGCAACAAGCACGGCAATAAATCCGCCTTAAATTAATTCGCCATAAGTTGCATACAAAAACTTGGTGGCATCTGATACGATCCCGCACCGCCTCTTTTAACTGCGCTCTCCCCTACCTACCCCTCTCCTACCACCACATAAGATACTCGCGAGCGGGCAGCGGTTGGAAAGGGTGACGGTGACGGCGGCGGTGAGGGGGGGGGGGGGGAAACAGCATTGCTTGAGCCGGCGGCATTTTAAAATTGAGATAAGGTTTTTGCCTCCACAAACTTTCGTTTCTGGGGCTCAAGCTGAGGCAGCGGCAGAGGCAGAGGCAGAGGATTTGGATTTGGGTTTTTTGGTTTGGTTTGGTTTGGTTTGTCGAGCTTTGGGGCTTTTGATTTCTTCTTCTTATTATTCGCTTGTTGTTGCGTTCAGAGCAATGTTTTATGCTGCCGCAAGGGATCAGCAACTAAGGTATGATATCTTAAAATGCAGACACACACACACACACACACACACATACACATATGCAGCTCATATGAATGTGCCTGTGTGTGTGTGTGTGTGTGTGTGTAAGCCAGAACGGACACCCAACTTACCTCGAACCAAAATTCAAAGTTTTCGCCTCTCTGTGTGTGTGTGTGTGTGTGTGTGTGTGTGTGTGTGGGTGTATTGTTTTGGGACAAAACATAGAAAGCAGAGGGCAGAGCTGAAGCTAGAGCAAACTGGAGAACTAGAATCCGAGTGGAGCTGTGGAGTCAGTCGCCTTGCTGTGGTTAGAGCCAATGCTTCATGCTCTTTTGTTGTTGCTGTTGCTCTTGCTGTTGTTGTTGTTGTTGTTGCAGTTGCCTTTAGCGCTGCAAGGATAAATGAATGAGGAGGCACACACAGATACTGCATACAACACACATACATGCATATACGTGCAACAACAGCAGGCAGCAGGCAGCCCTAGGAGCAGAGCAATCCACACCCCCTCCGCCCATGCTCCCAATACCAAATCTCCGAGCACCTTTGCCATATATGAGCTGCTCCTTGGCTTGGCTTGGCTTGGCTTGGCTTGGATTGGGTGTTTGGTTGGTGTTTTGCTGTTGGTTTTGGTTTCGTTTCGTATCCATCCATGATTTCCGCACTAATTCCAAACGATCGCCGCTGGCGAAGACGAGCGTTTTGCCCTTTTTTGCCAGTGCACATAGAGGGGGTTTGTGGCTCCGGAGGGGGTGGTATGCTGCAGCACAGGACACACTGTCTGGCTGGCTGCCTGGCCTTTGTGTGCAGAAGGTTGCCTGGCCGCAGGACATTTTGTAGGGGTTACATAGTCAGCGTCAACGTTAACGTTAACGTCAACGTCAACGTCAACGTCGTCGTCAAGCTCTGCTCGCCTCTGCTGAGGTGTGTATCACTACCACCAGCTCACTCTGTGTGTGTGTGTATGTGTGCATGTGTTGATCTAGTGTGTGTGTGTGTGTGTGTGCACTTTAGCTCATTTCTTGGCTTTTGTTATCGCTTTTGTGTGGGTTTTCGAGATGGGATAGCTGAGGTGAGTGGCAGGAATGGACTACAACCAATTGCTGGGGCGGCCATGTCGCATTTTGAGATTGAGCTGTGTGGCTGCCTCTGGCTGAGGGGCAGCTAAATGGAAGGGCAACCAGGCAGAGCAGGCAGGCAGAGCAGGCGGGCAGAAGACTAGCTAGTCCAACTCTTAGCCAGCGGCTACTTTTGTCTATGCTACGAACTCTGCAAAATTATTTGCACCCGAGGCACTGCAGCAGCAGCAGCAACAGCAAAACAACAATAAGAGGAGCAGCAGCAGCAGCTGCCACTCGATAGTTTTGTCCAAAATTTGAACAATGCCAACTAATAAGCTGTATTTTAGCCTACACACATATATTGTCTCTCGCTCTCTCTCTCTTTTTCTCTCTCTCTCTCTTTCTCTCTCTCTCTCTCTCTCTGTCTGTCTCTGTCTGGCTCTATCTCTGTGTGGCATGTGTACCATGAAACTGAATATTGGTCAAACTGGCTAAGCAAGTGGAGCAGAGCTGAGTTAATGGCAATGCCATTAAAAGGCAAACCAAAGATGTCAGATACTAGTTCCGGCCAAGGGGCGTGTGGAAGGGGGGCGGAGGGGCGTATTATGGTAGCCACAACCAGAGACGCCCACTTGAAATGCAAATGCAGGAGCAGCACCAGCACCAGCAGCAGCTTGACAGGCACAGGCACTAGCACAGACACAGGCCGAGGCAAGGCACAGTCCTGGGCTTGGGCTCGTTCTACGGCTCTTTTAGGCAGACAAGAAGAGCAACAACAACAAGAACAGCAACAACAACAACAACAACATTTGGCAACAGCAACTCTTCAAAATTTGATGCTAAACTGAAGTGTAACCAAAGGCGCTGCGAATGGCGCCCCTCTCTCCATCTCCCTCTCCCGCTCCCTCTCCCTCTCTCTTTCTCTGTCTCTGTCTCTCTTTTTGTGTGTGTCTGCTGTTGTGGTCTGTGCTGGGGCGCATAGAAAAGATAATGCCTGTGGCACTATTGGACTAGAATAGCTGGCAAAACTGCAAAGCAGCCGTGTGTCTCTGGTCTGTGTTTGTGTGTGCTCTTGTGCCCATATACAATACCGTTAACAGTGTGTGTGTGTGTGTGACTGCTCGTTGGTGCGCCTGCTGCACCTGTGCCAAGCTAACTGCAACCTGCATGCAGGCAGCCTCAAGTGAACCGCAAAGCAATTGAAATTGAATTGTTTTGTGGCAAGCAGACCTCAAATGCTGTTCTGCATATGTTCCCCTTGTTCTTATTCGACTTGTTGTTGCTGTTGCTGTTGTTGTTGCTCTTGTGGCATTTAAGCCATATTCATTGGCCGCATGCTTTATAATTGTTGTAAATTAATAAAAATGTGAAAACCACCAACGCGAGGCAGCTGCACACACACACACACTTGCCATGAGAATTGTCCCGCGGACATTTTGTTTTTTAGCAATACTTCTTTTTATACACTTGCCGTGGGAAATATGATTATATCGTCATGTTTGTAACGTATTGAAGGAGTCGTCTTTGAACCCATAAATAATATATATTATTGATCAGCATCAGCAGACGAGTACCGGTCTGTCTATCTGTCTGTCTGCCCAGCCTTAAAGCTATGCTGGACTGGTCTGATTGAATCACAATATCTTATAGCTGATATAGAAACGATCGGTCGAAAGTGAGTTATATTTGTTAACCAAGTTATTCTAAATGAACTCAGTAGGTATGCATGTCATTATGCTTCCATCCATCCATCATTCAGTTGGACTCTGGTCAGCAAGGGTATACCATATGCGTTGTGCTTTCTGGCTTAATCATATTTTCAGCGTCGCTTTGGCATTTTTTTTCTCGTCTCGAATGCGAATAGGAATGTCAGTGCGAATACTAATACGAATACGAATACGAATACGAATACTAATACGAATAATATGCGAATGTGAGTCTGAATGTGTATGCGAATGCTCATGTAGTTAAAGTTAATCAAATCGTAATTACCAGAGCCATATGGCCCAAGGGCTTAAAACATTTTAAAAAGCAAACTTGTTTAGTAAATACGCTGAGCCAAAGGATGAGGAGTGGCTCGAAGGGTGGGGGGCGGTGGATAGCGGGGAATTGAGTAAACTGAATGCATCACCGGACGTCTGACAACTGGCAATTGCTCTGTGGCCTAATGCGCATAACAGATTAAACAAGAGAAAAACAAATTAGCCAGCTAAGAATAAACGATTCGAATATACCCTGTAAATGGATCGCAATTAAGCTGAGACTTCACTTTATAGTTCGCTTTTATCCATCTTTATAAGCAATTCAACATTAAATATAATTAATATTTATACACGTATCATTTATACAATTAGCGTTGCCATTTTAATAATTGTTTAGGCCAGCATAAAACATATTAAAATAATTGAAAATGGCATATTTGCCGATGACTAAGCGACAGTCGTAAAATTGCCCCAATGCCAGGTGGAAGTGGTAAGGCTGAGTTATTCCCGCCACTCCTGTAACCCGCGGCACAAGTTTTGATTGAGTTTTATTAATTTGTTATCCATGACGACCGCTAATGATGCGACAGCTAAGAGAGCCGCTGCTGCTGCTGCCGCTGCTGCTGCTGCTGCCGCTGCTGCTGCTGCTGCCGCTGCTGCTGCTGATGATGATGATGTAAGAGACAAAGACAGCGAATGAATTAGAGGGAGAAGGCGATAGTCAAGGAAAATGCGTTGGCCGCTTAGCGTTGATTGTGGCTCAGATTACATTGCGTATACGTCATGTTGGACAGGGCCTGACATGTCATAATTAGCGTGCGTGATGCCGATGCCGATGCCGATGCCAATGCCGATGCCGTCGCTTGTCGGATGTTCTTTGTTGCCTGTTGCCTGTTGCTGGTTGCCTGTTGCCTGTTGCCTGCTTGTTGCTGGTTGCTGCACGCAGTTGTCTGAGGGCGACCGCAGCGCGCACAGTTTGTTGCCATAACGATGCTCAAATCAACGTGATTTTCGTGTGAAAATCGAGGCGCATGCCCCGTGGTCAATTTGACTGTACAGTCAGTCAACTGTACCTCCACTCACCGCCCCAACCCCAAACACCACTTCACCCACTATTTTTGTTCGCAGTGTCTTGTCGTGGCTGCAACAGCAACAGCAACAGCAACAGCAACTGCAACTGCACCTGCAGGCTATGTTTGTGTGTGTGAGTGTGTTTGGGGAGTTTCAGCATAAGTGAGTTGAACGCAATGAAAAGCCAAATATTCCCACACAATCATATGGAATATTCCGTATTATATATATATGGGAAAAGCTCTTAACTTAAGTTGTATGCGAGCCAAGAGCCCTCGAAGCATTTGCGTTGGGCATTTGCTTTGTCACGTTTGCTCTGCCAGTCGGGCTGTCTCTCTTTTTGGCCATGACTGCATGTAATCAACAAGCTGTAGTCAATTTTGATTCACAGCCTTGCATTAACCCATCCAGCTGCGCTGTGTGTCTCACTAATCTGTCTTATTTATTTCGTTTTTCGCTTTGGAATTGTAGCAAAAAATGCGATATGGATCGAGAGCGCGAAAGAGATGCAAAGGGCCTCGAGCCGCGCGATTTATCCTCCACGGGCCGCATCTACACCCGCAGCGATATTAAAATCAGGTAAGACCATGATCTCCACACCCAAACACCTTTGCAATTTGCCTGAGTCCATTGAAAAAAAATGATTAAATTATGCAATTGCATGCAACAGGCAGATGAATTATATATCACTATCAATAGCTCTCTCAGAGACTATTAGATATATTTATTTATTTATTTAAAAGTTAAAAAAATTTAAGCTAACGTAAATGTATGATCAACTTTAAAAATATATATTTATATATATTTAAAAAAATAAATATTTATAATACTTCTGGGGGTATTTAACTGCAGAATGGTCCAACATGTGTTGCGTGAATTGGGGAAAACCCAGAAAAACTGAATTAGATCAATTAGACAAAAATAATTAGTATGAATTAGTTGAGTCCCATCACAAATACATGCGGAAAAGTTATTCATAATTTTAGAATTTGAGGACTCTGATTATCAATTCAGAGTGATAGAGTCTGTTGTAAGCATTACAGATTACTTCATGCAGGGAATAATTAGTAGTACAACGACTAAGAGCAAGTGGGATAAAGTAACTTGACGTTCCAGAGGGAACAGAAAAATGTATTTGGCTCATCAACGCAGCTGAATCAATTTCATTAAGTAATTGAAGATCTAAAAACTTTAGACTTTTAAATGGAAATGGAGTTCACTTAACTTTATACAGGCTATCGTTCAGTCGACTAACTGTATCTCAACTATATCTTACTTGGATAATGTTAAAATTGTTATTTGTTTTTTTTTCTCGCAGCGCTTCGCCCACCGTTTCGCCAACGATCTCAAATTCCTCATCGCCCACACCGACGCCGCCCGCCAGCTCCTCAGTGACGCCGCTGGGTCTGCCTGGTGCGGCGGCGGCTGCCGCTGTGGCCGCTGCCGCTGCGGCTGCCGCGGGCGCCGGACCTGGTGGCGCCTCGGCCGGAGCCAGTTCCTATTTGCACAACCACAAGCCCATCTCTGGCATACCGTGTGTGGCAGCCGCCTCGCGATATACGGCGCCGGTCCACATCGATGTCGGCGGCACAATTTACACTAGCTCCCTGGAGACGCTTACCAAATATCCCGAGTCGAAGCTGGCCAAGCTATTCAATGGACAGATACCCATTGTGCTCGACTCGCTGAAGCAGCACTATTTCATCGATCGGGACGGGGGCATGTTTCGCCATATACTAAACTTTATGAGAAACTCAAGACTATTGATTGCCGATGATTTTCCCGATCTCGAGCTGCTCCTCGAGGAGGCGCGCTACTACGAAGTGGAGCGTAAGTACACTTACACTGTTCAAAATTTCTGCTTGAATTCGAAATATTTCCAATGAAATTCCAATAAAATGCATACAATAATTTTAATTAACAAATTGAAGCCAAAAATAAAGCGATTGTTTTCATTATTATTTGATTATGATTTCGCTGTGTTGATGTTGAGCAAATGGAATTCCAATTTTAGTTTTATTTTTAAAGCACAAAAAAAAAGAATGATGAATTTAAAATGATAATGAAAATGTTTTGTTAAAGTGTAAATAAAACTAACCCGTGGCTAATGCGTGCATATTTTCTCTATTCTCGATTCTTTGTGCCCCATGGCAGCGATGATTAAGCAGCTGGAGAGTATGCGCAAGGAGCGTGTTCGTAATGGCAACTATTTGGTGGCGCCACCCACACCGCCAGCACGTCACATTAAGACCAGCCCAAGGACAAGCGGTGCGCCTGAGTGCAATTATGAGGTTGTGGCGCTGCACATCTCACCGGATCTGGGCGAACGCATTATGCTATCGGCGGAACGGGCACTGCTCGACGAGCTCTTCCCGGAGGCCAACCAGGCAACGCAGTCCAGTCGCAGTGGCGTCTCCTGGAACCAGGGCGACTGGCGCCAAATCATACGCTTCCCCCTCAACGGCTATTGTAAGCTGAACTCGGTTCAGGTGCTCACGCGGCTGCTAAACGCCGGCTTCACCATCGAGGCGAGCACTGGGGGCGGGGTCGAGGGTCAGCAGTTCTCCGAGTATTTGCTCGTCCGTCGCGTTCCAATGTGATAGACCCCATGTCCAGGTCAACGTCTGCGTCAACGTTCTGGGCACTGTGTAATCGTAATCTATGTGCGAGTTGCGCACTAATTGCTACCCCTTTGGCTAATTTATCGGGAGACGGGGGCATCTCTACCAGGATGGGGGAGGGGGGCGGGGGAGAAATGGGCGTCTTCTGAAGGCAAGGGCGATGGGGAATGGGGTGCGGAGTGCGGAGTGCGGCGGGGGGTTTTCTTTGCAAATTTCTGAATCCAAATGTTATTTAATGTTTATATCAATTAGGTTTTTGCTGGCAATCAAACCCAGCCCGTTCACACGCACACACACACACACACACACACCTAGACACACATACATAAACACACACACACACACACACCTAGACACATACTAAGAAGCACGTGCACATCATAAATAAGATATGCTAGTATTTCCATTAGTATTTTTAGGTAGAGCCCAGAGCGCCCAGCACTGATTTGTTTATGGCCTTTGAGTTGAGTTGAGTAGTTTGGCGTAGTCTTTCGGCATAGTTTGATTAGGTATTCTACTTGTTTTAAGTGCTCCCAGATGGTTATAATTGTATACTTTCGGTTATTTAATTGCCTAAAACTAGCCAGACAGACAGTTCTCGGGAATTGTCTCAAAGCATAACTTATTATACGTACATATATGTGTAGCTATCGCAACAAACTAAGCAACTATAATAAATTAACTCACAGCAATAGTTTTGTAGTACATAATTGATGTAATTGAACTTTTAATGAATGTAAACTATGGATTAACTTCTCAATATGCATACATACATATAATACATATACATAAACATACATACCGACAAGCTCTACATTATGTGCAACATATATATACTCAATATCAAAAAAGGAAATAAAACGAAACAAAAACAAAAACAAAAACAACAAAAAAACACAGTTTGCGCCCACTTTTAGCGAAATCCATTAAATTGTCTAATTGCATATTTCAAAATATAAACAATAAAAAAAAAATTACAAAGTGAATTTATGCGTTTCTCTGGCTAACGGCTTAATTCGAACAAAGCGCCACCTTTCGGTCAGCGGGAACGGGCGCAATAGTGCCGAGACATGTTTTACACAAAATGTCGACAGGTGGCGCAAAAGCTTGACAATAAAACCAACATTTTAAAACATACTTTTAGGCTGCCCAGAAAAATCAGTGGCTTAAGCGAGTAACAGAAAACCAAAATAATTAAAGCATACTTTTGAGGGTTGGTCCAATTTAAGAACGAGTTATGGTTTACAAGGGAGTTCTTATGATATATGTAACCATATTTTTTTTATCGAAAGCTGGAAATCTTTGAATGCTTTACTTTTTACTGCGAGCTCAAGAATATGTATCCTATGTTTGAGCTATCAAATGAAATCAGAAATAGCTCAAACTCAGCCAAATCTTAACATGCGACATCCTCTATCCAACACATTTAAGGATTTTTGGGGTACCTATATATCCCTGAAAAGTAATTGAAGTTGAATCGTGACAAAATGCAAAATCACTAACAGCTCGGAACGAGAACGTTTTGGATCTGCTTTGGCCCAGTAACCACAATTTGCATGAGAATAATGACAATTCGTTCATTTATTTTAAAATCGTTTTATTTACTCGTTTAGGCATATCTTTGCGTAGGTACTCGTAAATTAATTTCAATTAAATTAAATTAAAATATATATATATATATGTATTATTGTATATGCAAAGTACAAATCTACATGTGTATAAGAAGTAGGCGTAAAGATTAGATATTAGCTGCATACGTTTCAGTATTGTAATCGTATATATTGTATATATTTTTTACATAATTATATCTTTGATCAATATATATTAGACTAAGGCTTACATTTATATTTCAGTTTCAACCTTAATGTGCCAACTCGAAATACTCGAAATCTTTAGGAGAATTGCATAATCGATGCATGGCACGCTCGGGATTTATTGTTTCTCAAATCAAATCGGTTCTATTATTTTTTGTTTTCGAATGGTAATGAAACTAGGCCCATAAACTGCATTAGATCTGAGTGGCTATTAACAATGTATACAGTGGGTTGCATATCGTTTGAGTTAATTCAGAAGTATGTAAAATTCTTTTATTATTCAGAGTTCCCTACGAACTATATCACAGTTGAAAACTATTAACTAAAAGCCTATAACTCGTATATATTATTAAATAAGTTTATATATATATATATATATATATATATAAGAAGATTATGATGGGTACAACTGCGACAGTCCACTACATGAACTAGAAAACATAATTTTAGCTTAGTGAACGCCCAACGCAATACCAGAACCATTGAACCAATGGCCCCCAAATGGAGCGGCTTGTACAAAGTTCAATTCGCTGGCTTCGCTGGCGTCTAAGAAATGCACTATCGGTGTTTTGTTCTCGTAATTACATACAAATCTACAAGCGCTGATCAGCGACTGGACATTAAAAACAATATGTGTAGATATTGATAATATAGAAAAGTTAGACAGAAGAAGCGGATGAGGGGAAAAGACTAAACGGCTAAGTACGATAAAGATAGAGAGTTATATAGATAGATTGATAGATAGATAGTAATGTACAGGAGATATATATATATGGGTTTTATACAACTAGACACGAATTGGTTTTATCTATGATAACAGCATTCAGAAGGCACACCTCAGCTGCCGTTCCGCAACTGGCAACTGGCAGCTGGCAACTGGCAACTGACATCTGGCGATGGGTTCAAAGGCACTTGGGTACTACGTGGCAAGATTGATATCCAATGTTTCATTCTTTTTCATTGTTTAACTTGTTGGTTGAGTTTGTTACATTCTGGCAGTAAGTGTGTGCGATGCACCTGCAACTGCAACCCCAACTGGCAACTGGCAACTGGCAACTGTGTGCTACACACGCGTCTCCGTGTTGCGACTGCGCAGCAATTGTAGCGGTTGCAGCTCCCGCTGCGTATCATTGTAGTACTCATGATCGGAGCTGGTCGATTCGCTGCCCGGCATTTTCACCTCCATGGTGCTGGGCACACCCGCCACCGGTATGCCAATCGTTTGTGTTGGGATCGGCGCCTCGCCAGCGCTCAGTGCGTTCAGCAGATACTCGGGATTATCCACACTCGCAGGCACCTGCAAAAGATCAAGCAATCGATTAGTATTTATTACCTTAAAAGATACAGAATGTCTTCTATTTTTTAAGGAATCCTTTAAGATGTTTGCAACTCGATTTATTAACTGGCTGATCTGAGTAAAGAATGTTATTTTAATACTTACGCCAATGACATCAATGTAGCCCGTGGCTGCTGTGGCCATGTTGTTGTTGGGATTGTTGCTGTTATTGTTGTTGTTGTTGCTGCCATTTGGATTGGTCTGGCACGTGGGCATCAGATAGTCATCCTCATCGACTGGCAGATCGAGTCGCAGATTGCCAACGCCCACTTCACGGGCATTGGAGTCGGTCTCATCGTCACCGTTGATGCCGCCGCCTCCGCTGCTGTTGCTGTTCTTGTTGCTGGGATCCTTGCAATACCGATTGAGTTTGGGTATCTCATCGGTGCCGTCTGTGCGATGGCTGGGACCGGCTGCTGCCTTTGGCTGCAGATAGTCATCCGCTTCGACAATGGACTCGGAGCCGTCCGTTGTCGGCGCCAGCTTGCGTATGAGATCCTTCTCGTCCTGGCTCGTATAGGCTGGCAGGCGTGTGAACTTATCGCCGGGTATGGCCAGATATCGGCCCGGATCGCGTGCAAATTCCGCAAACACATTCGTCAGCTGCTTGAACGGCGGACGCAGATCGGCATCCAGCTGCCAGCAGGAGAGCAACGTGCAGTAGATGTCCAGGGAGCAGATCTCTGGCTGCTCCAGCTTGAGACCCATCTCGATCAGATCCGGTATATCCTTGGCCAGTATATTCTCATGCGGTCGCTGGCCAAAGGTCAGCAGCTCCCAAATGGTCACGCCAAAGGCCCAAACATCCGATTTGCTGGAGAAGACCCGATGCCTAATGCATTCCAGAGCCAGCCATTTGATGGGCATCTTGCCGCCAGCCGCTTTATACTCATTGGAGTCCAGGCTGAGCAGCTTGGCCAGCCCAAAGTCGGTGATCTTGACCAGCGATGGCGTCTGCACCAAAACATTACGTGCGGCCAGATCACGATGGACGAGACGACGTTCCTCCAGATAGGACATACCCTTGGCGATTTGGGTGGACCAGTTGAGCAGCGCCTTGGAGCCGATCTTGTCGCGATTGTTGCGCACATAGTCGAGCAGGCAGCCCAGCGGCATCAGCTGGGTGATCAGCATCATCTGCGATGACATGCAAACGGCCAGCAGCTTGAGCAGATTGCCATGCTCCACAGTGGCCATGGCGTAGGCCTCACTGAGGAACTCCTGACTCGACTCGGCGCCGGATGTCTTTAGCAGCTCCTTGATGGCAACGGGTATCTTGACATTCTCGCCCTCTGGCACCCAGACGCCCTTGTAGACACGCCCGAAGGCGCCCATGCCGAGAACACCGCCTTTGCGCAATTCGGCATCCTTGACAATGCGCAGTTTGCTGAGATTGGCGCCAATATTGGAGGGACGCAACGGCTCCGAATCCTCACAGCCGAAGAACACCTTGGCCAAGTCATCCGTCTCCTTCTTCTCCTGCTGCTTCTGCCGGCAGATGTAGATGATGACGCAGAGCACACAGATCACGGGTATAAATACAGCCACAAAGATAATGACAATCGTGTTCACGTTGAGCCCGGCATTCATCTTCGATCCCCGGGGCGGACTGGACACACAATGCGGCCCAATGAAGTGCGACTGATAGTTGACATGCGGCAGCTCCGCCGGACACTTGGAGGTGCAGTTGAACTCCGTGGAATTGTCATAGACTCCGCTCCCGGCAAACAGCTTGAAGTTGCGACAGGCGAGGCAGTCCTCGGAGCTGGGTCCCGTGCATCCCTTGCACTCCGGATGGCACTCGAAGCACTCGCGCTTCTCCTCATCCGCATAGTGATCCGCTGGGCATTCGTCCTCGCACTGCTCGCGTCGCTTGTAGCCGGCACACTTGGAGCAGACCTGCTCGTGGAAGCCATAGTTGGTGCAGAGCTCGCAGCGCGGATGGCATTTGCGGCAGATCGCTTTGCCTGCGAGTGGCTTGAGGGAGCCCTGCTCCTGCGGATGCACATACTCCCAGTAGTAGCCGTCGGGGCACTTGTCGTCCTTGCGCAGACAACGCTCCACAGTCGCATCCGCATTGATGATCGCCAGACTGCATGTATTACAGGCGCCATGTCCAATCGTATTCCTTGGTCCCGTGCAGCCGGTGCATGTCTCGTGGCACTTGCGACAGATGCCAAAGTCCGAGTACTTGTCATCCGGACAGACGGTCACACAATGCTGATCATTCCGGACGTGCACGCACTCATCGCAGTGCTCGGCACCGGGTCCGGAACAGGTACGGCACTCCGGATCGCATTTCTTGCACGTCTTCGAATCCAACTGATAAGTGCTGCAAAGTGGAGGAGGAACATTCAGTTAGTTAGTAACTGCCCACAACAGATAAAACAATTCAAAATACTCTAGTCGAGAGTTGGGAGACTGGGAGATAAAGTGAACCTAAGCTTTTACTGAAGATAAATCGCAACATGTTCTTCAATTTCTATTTCTTAAGTCTTTCTTATCGATGAACTGAAATGAACTTGACGAGTTAAAATATATATATATAATGATATATAATTATTATAATAATTGATATATAATTATTATAATTTCACTTTATTTATATTTTATACTCCACTCAGGTCAAGTTCATTTTAGTTTATCGACAACTTTGACTGTTAAAAATGATCTCTCTAGCCATTATAATCTCTGAGATCGGAGATGGAGATAGTGATAGACACAACTACTCGCTGATCAGGAATATATTACTATTATATTATATATATATTTAATGATGAATCAAGAATGTTACTTACTTGGAGACATTGCGACAGTCGGCAATGCAGGTGCCGTTGTAGTTGAAACTCTTGCAGTTGAGGCACTCGTCTGGTCCAGCGCCCCAGCAGCCATCGCCATTACATTGATCCGAACAGACCTGACCGGCTTTGACTAGCGGAGATATTTGGGTTTTGGGATGTGTTAGGAATGGTTTTGATTAAGAGAATTCTATATGCGAGAGTACTTACGACATGCGGTTGTATTGCGATTCTTATTGATGAACTGCTTCTGCTCGTCGAGCTTTTGCAGCGTGGGCCAGCGAATGTTGCCCACATAGCAGAGGTGGCTGTTGTCCTGGATGACGATGCTGCCCGAGTTGATGCGCTTCAGATTGCGCAACTCCAGGCTGGACAGCGAGGACTTGACAATCGATAAGGCGGCAAAATAACTCTCCATCAGCTGTCTGCCATGTATGACCTCCAGATTGCGAAAGTAGGATAGATTCTTGAAGTTGTCATGGACACCCTCAATGTTGAGGTAGCCGGTGATCTCCTTGACTGTCGAGAAGACCTCGAGGCGATCGGGATGCATGGGTATATAGCGCGGTCCCATTGTGTAATTGGAGAAGATATCCTGATAGCCGGAGAAGGTCTGATCGAGCACCCTGATATTGCCCTCGATGACGGTGCAGTTCTTAAACGAATCAATGTTGCCCGAGTGCAACACTGAGACGCCCGGGCAAGTCTTGGGGCATGGCCCATTGCAGGCGACACACTTGCCATCCTTGGCCATCTTGTCGGAGGGACAGCTGCGCACACAGGCGCCATTGTCCTTCAGCAGGTGGCCGGGGCATTCGCGGACGCAGGTCGCTCCATAGGCGTACTTGCCCTCGGGATTCGGCTCCAGCTCATAGTTGGATGGATTGTATTTGCGCATCGGCGGGCATTCCTCCTTGCAGACGCCATCGTCGAAGAAATTCTTGCACGCAATGCAATCCTTCTGCGTGGGTCCCGTACACCCTCCGGCGCAGAACAGATGACAGCAGTCTCGCGGCCCCGGACCGAAGCAGCGACCCTGGGCGCACTGTGGGGCACACGTGATCTTGCTGAACTTCTGGCAGTTCTCCGGACCCTCGGCCCAGCAGGCGCCCGTCTCACAGGAACTGTCGCACTTGGGACAGGTGCGCTCATCCGCCGTAAAATTGTACGTGTAATTGAAATCATCCTTGACGCCCGACAGAATCTCGCGCCAGACAATCGTGCGCGTGTGGCACAGATTGTAGTTGTTGAAGAATCCCACCCAGCCCTGCAGTATGTCCCGCAGCTCGGGCATCTCCAGCGTGTTCATCTTCGAGTAGGTGGCAAACAAGGCATACTTCTCCTTCTCACCGTTCACGCTGAATAGCGTTCGTCCGCGTATTATTTGAAGTCTACGCCAAAAACAAAATGTGCCGAATTTAGAGAATTGTCATCTGCTGTTGTTGTTGTTTACTTACTTTGGGAATATCACATTGGTCACATCCACATGACTGATCAGTATGTAGCCTGTCACCTCACGTATGTTGGCCAGAAAGCTGAGATCCAAAGTGGCATCCTGCAGCCAGGTTAACTCTAAATTGCCATCGACATAGGTGCAATTTGTGTAACGATCGCGCAGATTGCGATAATGATGATCCCGATTCGAGGGCACCGATAGACGACTCTTTGTGCCAATGCAAACTGCAAACAGAGAATAAATAAAAGTTGGCTTTTAGTTGACTTGATAGCGAATATTGTCAAATGAAGTCAAGATTTGGCCAGAAGAATCATCATTTGAAGCGAGACCAGTTCGAGAAATGCTTTAAAATACATAAACATAAATCAAATATTTAAAACTTTAGAGAAATAGATGAAAAAGTCTTCTAACTTCACTTTACAATTCATTTATAGTTTTCAACTAATTAAATATTTCTAATAGTTGCATATTTAATAAAAAGAGAATAAGAAATAAATAAAAGTTGGTAAAGGGAAAATAAAATCATTTATAATATTTATTTGAACTATTTTACATCACTTCCTATGGAAAGATAATGTTTTACTCAGGGACTTGATTATTTGGTACAGTGAAAGCAACGAAATTTCACGCTTGATTTCAGCGGAACAACAACCAGAAAAAAAGAAAAAAACAAAATAACAAAAAAAATAAGGCACAATGTGTGGGCTAAATTTAATTTCGAGCCGTTGTCTAATTAGACGCAGGTAGGTGTTGAATTATGTGCTACAGGTGAATGCAAATGCTAAGAAATTAAAATTAAAATTAAAATCAAACGAAATTCATTCGAATTATAGACGGAAATAGCAAAGGCTGGCAACAGAGAGCGCAAGTTTGTTGCCTAAGTCTTTTGTATTTAACGCTCGGAAGCAATGAAAACAACAACTTAAATAAACAAACTTAAATAACGACAGTGAAAACAACAACAACAACAACAATAACAACAACATTGAGTAAGTGGGCGCTGCCAAGTCACAAGTTCAGTTGGCGTTTTCAATAATTAGCAGCCCACGCAGATTCAGATTTCGATTCAGAGACTGAGACGGAGATGGAGACGGAGACAGGCCCGGAGAGTCGGGCCCGACTGTGACTCCGTCTGTTATCATTAGTCAGCGACCTGTTTTAGCCTGCCAGCCTAAGCATCTGCCATTGATTTGCATGGCCTACTACTACTACAACTACTACTTCTACAACTACTGCCAGTTGATGATGATTATAATAGAGATGTGAGCGAGTAGAATCTATTAGGAAAGGGTTACGTGGGTCGCGGGTCTTACGTTGTACGTTGCAACCATATATGTGTGGGCTGCAAAAGTGTGCCGTGTGTCAGAGTCGGAGTTGTCGAACACCCACTTGCTGCACCACGGCCTACGGACCACGGCCAGCGGTGGTGGTGGGCTCCACACCCACCCGTCACTCAGCTAATTATCAGCAAGAAAAGCAAAAAGAAACTGAAAGAGTTCAAAATGACGAGAAGAGGAAAAAATTCGATAGCCATAAATATGGCGCATTTTGGCTGATTTCATTTCGACGAAAAAAAAAAAGCAAAAAACAAACAATAATTATGAGCAAAGATTGAAACGAAATATTGGCAGAAATATTTTGTTTGTCGCCAGAAATGCGAAATTCTTCGCTGAGGCTTGGGAAACGAGAAAGAAATACATTTAAAAAAAAAAAAAGCTGGAGAATGCCTGCAGTTATGCAGCGCCCAAAGACAGCGGACCAGGGCTAAAACAAAACACCACACAAAACAGCACACAAAATACAAAATACAAAGGTGAGCCTGCAGTTGACATTGGGACTGGGACCCAGACCAAGACTCGAGTCCCAACACAAGGCGGACATTGATCAAAAGAGGCTGCTTGGCTGCTTGGCTGCTTGGCTGCTCGGCTGCTCGGCTGCTTGCCTGCTGGCAAATCGAAGCGCAACAATTTTCGTACAAATTCTTTGGCTTTGTTTTTTCTTTTCTTGTTGTTGTTTGGCCCGCTGGCCAGTTGAAAGCAGCGAGCAGCAGCAGAGTTGCAGCATCAGCAAGTTGCTCTTTTGCGTTGGCATTTCTCATACCGCGCCGCATGAAACCCTTTTCAAGCCGCGGCTGCTTTATCGCGCACAATTTATCAGCAGCGTTTTTCATGTTGCTCCTTTCGACTGAAACTTGAGACACGAAAAGGCCGCAAGCAACAAGCAGCAAGCATTGGCAGTGGCAGTGGCAGTGGCTAAGGGGGCTGTGTTGAGTTTCTTGTGAAATGCTTCAGATGTTGCATATGCGATTTTTCTGCTGGGCTGTGGACACGCCCGCATTGCGCAGTGACGCTGTGTGTGTGTGTGTGTGTGTGTGTGTCATGTTGTGTGTGGCAAAAAGGCTAATTTGTAATCCTTAGGCTAAGTGTCTCGACGCTAATGAGCAAGCGACTCGCACTCGCTCCATCTCTGTTTGGCAACAAATCAAAGTCATAATTCAAGCGTTGTGAATCATTAAAACAAAAGACTTAGGCAGCGAACTTGCACGTACTATACGACAAAAAAGAGGCGGAGAGGGAGTGTAGTTGCTTGAGGTTAGCAACACTCACATATGGCGACATTGTGTTTTGTGCAGAGCCATCAAGAAGACAGCATCTCAACTTTATCTTCAACTTCGCCCTCTAGTGAGAGCTCTAGCGACCCCCTACTACTTTCCGCCTCACCTCCTGCTCGCACCCTCTCTCTCTCTCTCTCTCTCTCTCTCTCTCTCTCTCTGTTTCTGTGTCTGTGCTGTGCTGCTGACGTGCTGATTAATAGACCCAACCGCATTCCAAGCTTCGCTGTGCGGTGCTGACTTTCTAAATATTGTGTTTTTTCTTCGATCTACGGTTAAAGTTTGTTTCTTGGCAGGGGGGTTGCAGGGGAGAATGTGAGGCTGGGGTTAGCTGATGCTGATGCTGCTGCCGCTGCAAGCACGACGCATTTTCGTGTGGCAAGTCAAACGGCTGCATAATCGATTTGAATGCTGCAACTGCTAGAGACTCGAGTCTAGGCGCAGACTCCAACAGCAGCAGCAGCAGCAGCAGCCGCAGCAGCAAACAGACTTCGAACTCTTCAGACGCAGACTCAGACTCAGACTCTCAGTTCGGTTCTCAGTTCTCAGTTTCGGTTTTGAGACTCGCTTAGCCGGTTCTGGCTGTGCATGTTGCTGCTGTTGTTGTTGCTCACGTTTATGTGCGCTCCCCGCCTCCAGACCTCTTCATCATCATCATCATCTTCTGCTTCTGCTTCTTCTTCTTCTTCTTCTTCTCGTGCTTGTTCTTTTTCCCTCTAGCTCTGTCTGTCTGTCTGTTTTGTGTGTATTTTCATTTCGTGGAAAAGATTTTTAACTCTGTGGCCAAACCATCTGGATTTGCTGAGTTCTGCTGCCCATCGCTCTTCGCTTGTACCTTTGCCTGCGGCCACAACAACAATAACAACAACAACAATAACAACACTAACAACAGCAACATTAAAAGCCATAGATTTTTGTTGTAAAATAACAAAAGATTTAAAAGGGCATTAAGCATGCCTTGTTTTTTACCTACATAGAATCAATGTTTGCTCAGCATGCTTCCCCCTCCCTCCCTCCCCCACCCTCTCTACAGCTCCATCACTCGTATCGAAGTGGGCAGATTCTGATCAACAAAAATTATAAGGCGTCGGCCGTTATTGCCGCCAGCTAGTTGCTGCCACAATTTGAACCGAGACAAGTACATTGATCTCTAAACAAAACAACAAAAAAAAAAACAAAACAAAACAAAAAACCTGCGGTGAAAGTTCGTCAAATACATATTGACATATACGCAGCTCTACATATATATATATATATATATATTTATTTATACATATATGCATATCTGTTTGTATGCAGATGCAACAGCAGCTGCCCGCCGTCGATGATTAGGTGTCATAGATTAGCCAAGTGTGTTGTTGCTGTTGCTGTTGTTGTTGCTGCTGTGACAAGAGCTGTTGCTGTTTGCTACATTTAAAGTTGCCAATTGGCGGTTGCCGGTTGTTAGCTGCAACGTTGCTACATAAATAATTCATAACTGTTTTGCGACAATTCAGTCGCGGCACGCGTTCAATTTACAATGAAATTGTGTAAAAGCGCTTAATAAATTCATTTGCGACTGGCCATTAAAATCACGCAGCTCATTACAGATACTCCATACACCATAGACCATACACCATAGACCATATACCATATACCATAGACCATATAGCATACGGCATACGCTGCCATCCGCTACCCCCTCCTCAAGCCATGCCTCGTGTTGGCCATAGGCAGAGCGATCGCTTGGTTACGTGCGCGGATTTTGCAAAACAATTCTGCAACTTGCGGCAACTTTCTTTCATAAGTTGTTGTTGTTGCTGTTTTTGTTGCAGTTGTTGTTGCTGTTGTTGTTGTTGTAGTTGTTGTTGTATGTATATTCTATGTCGTGGCGTCACGAAGACAAAGGCAAATAAGCGCAACGAGCTTTCGCAGAAAACGCTGCAAGCGCGCATCTTCAACAAATTTTTTGTTGCTTTTTTTTCGCTTTTCAGCGAGGCAGCGCTGATCATGCAACAACAAAGCACCGACAAGGCATGCCTCTCGCTGTTGGCCAGCAACAAAAAAAACGTAAGCCAAGCAAAAAAAAACTATCTTGGTCAGTTCGAAGATTGCATACGCTTGCAGATTAAATCTCAGTTCAAGTTGAAATTATAATAAATAAAAAATAATAATATGAATAATAATAATAAGAATTTCAGAAATAATACTGGCAGTTTAATAACAATCTCAACTGGATACTTTGGTAAGGATAACCTGACGAAAAAGCCCATTTTAAGTTTTAGAAAAACCAATTCATTGTTACTAAAGAATCTAATGGATCTAAGTGTCCCAACTTGTTGATATTCTGACCAAATAACAATCAGAACTGAAGACTTTAGTTGGGATAACTTGGCTAAATTATATCGTTGCTGTGAATATATATGATATAGTGGAACAATGCCAATGACTGTGACTTATATTCAAAGTTTCAGTAAGACACATCTTCACAGCTGAGGCAGGCAGATAAGTCCACATCAAGTCAGCATCAAATCACATCAATAATATATATATATATATATATATATATATATATATATATATACCCTCAACGAGTCTACAATATTAGACTATCCCCTGCCGTAAGGGTATACAAAATCAAAAGATCTCAAGCCACAAAAATAAAAAGCAAAAAAAAAGGTGGCCCTGGCTTGGTTGAGGTTGCTGCGCGCTGTTTTGTTGCCCATTTCGTGTTCGATGCGCGTTCATTTAAGTTTTTCAACTCAAAAAAAAAACAATTGGGCGCAGGTCGTGCTGCATGATAAAAACAACAACAACAAAAAACAATAACAGCAACAACAATTGCAACAGCAACAGCAACTAGAATGAGTAGTAGAAACAGCAAACAATGTTGCCATTAGATAAGCTCGACGCGATTGCGCCAAGTCCGAAGCAACAATAAGCGAGGAGCGAGGAGCAAATGGAGAGTGGAGCGAGTGGAGAGTGGAGAGAGAGGCAAGGAGAGAGGCGTAGAGAAAATGACGATATAGCTGCTTGGTTTAATGAGCACGCCCTGGCGCCATTTTTGGGCTGTTCAATGCCCAATGGCTATAAGCATTTTCAGTAACGCAGCATTTTAGCTATTTTTAGGCATAGAACCAAGCGAAGAAGCCAACAACAACAACAGCAACAACAACAGACAGCAACAACAACAGACAGCAACAATAACAAACAAGCAACAATAACAAATACGTGGGTCGCAACAACGAAGCTGCGGAAGCTGCCGCCGCTGCCGCTGCTGCTGCCGCTGCTGCTGCTGCTGCAAGTTTCGAAATCGAAACGCCCACACGAGAAGACAAGCAAAGCACAGCAAAACTTAAAAAAAAAAAAAAAGTCGCTAAAGCAGAAGAAGAAGATGATAAAGAAGAAGAAGAAGACGCTAAGACCACACAGTGGAAAGCAAATCATTTGCAGGTCGGTCACACTGTGCATTCGGCAATTCAAAATATAAAGTGCAAGCAGGCTTCCAAAAAGGTTGTTAAGAAAAAGTGTCGTAAAATGTGTAAATACAACTCTATGTGTGTGTGTGTGTATGTGTGTGAGCAAATAAAATAGAGAGAGAGAGAGACAGAGAGAGAGAGAGAGAGGAAAGGAGAGGAGGCGAGCGAGCTGCGCAGTCGCAGTCGCAGCAGCCAGCACTTCACACTGCAATTGCTGCTTGCAACTGCTGCCTGTCTGTCTGTGTGTGTGTGTCTGTCTGTGTGTGTGTGTGTGTGGGTTTAGAAAACCAGTATTTTGTATAAAGACTTGGTACTGCGCACTCTACACTAAAGTTGGCTTGCTAAAAAACTAACAACAACAACAACAACAGCAGAACTGGCATTAAAGTTCAACAGCTCAAAAATAAATATTAAAAAAACCCGCAATTGGCGATTTGCCGTTGAGTGTTTTTTTTTTGTTGTATGTGTGTTGCTTATATGATGTCTTAATCAGGAATTATAGAAATGCTATGCAAACTAAGCAACACACAGCTGCAGTTGCACACCAGCAACACACACACACACACACACACACACACACACACATACAGAGTCAGAGTGAGCGCGTGCCTGACGCCGTAATTAGCCAGAGCTTACACCATTTTATGTATCTGGCTCTCAGTGGATGCTGTTGTTGTTGTTGTTGTTGTTGTGGTTGGCTGTTGTTGTTGCTATTGTGAGTCTTTGTGGATGCACAGTGTGGCCAGGCACACTATGGAATGTGGTTTTTCAAGCACCAACTCACACACACACACACTCAACACACACACAAACACAGTGAACACAAAGCTAGCTGAGGAAACCTTTTAGTTCTCAACTAGAATCAGGCGCTTGGGCACTCAAATCGTGGTCGATGCTTTGTGCTTTGTGCTGTTGGCCTGGCCAAAAAGCGTTAAAGTGCAGCCCAAAACGCACGCAAGCAATAAACCAACAAAGAAAACAATAGAAAGGCAAACCTGGAAATAATGTGTACATATAGAAAAAACAAGACTTCAACTTTTCATTTAGTGTAAAACCTGGCAGCATGTTCAAATTTATGGACAAGTTAAATTAGTTTTTGTGTGCAGTTTAAATGCTTATTGATAACTAAAAAATAGCTAGCTGAATAAGTTTAGATAAGTTGGCTAAGAAATTCGAAATAGAAACGAGAAATTACTTTTTATTCAGTTTCATGCTAATATAAATATATATTCCAAGTTAAGTCTGCAAACAGTTTAATTAACACCAATTACAAGTAACCATAGACATATATTAATCGCTTGATTTGAGCCCTTATTTGCGCTTGCCCCACTTTAGAGTCGCTTGTGTATTCGGCAAATATTTTAGCCCTCTTATTATGACAACTGGCTGTCTACAGTTGCGCCACAATCGTAATCAAAGCGTTGCGAATACTCCACAGCAGTTGCCACAACAATAATTCCAATTGTCCTCGATTTCCAGGGTTTTGCCCCTTTGCACCCCGCCGCGTTAGATGCACAGTTAGTGTCCGTGTCGACTCGGTTTGTTTTGCCAATCGACTTATTTGCATATCTGTTGCAGCTGTGCTTGTTTACAACAACGACGACGACGACAACGTGCCATAAAATCGCAAAACTACTTTGGAGTGGTGCAAAACATATATATATATATAATTATATATATATATATATAATTATATACAGTCACACAGATGTAGCTACATATTCGATTCCGAAGAAACGACCATATCGACCCTTGGGGACTTATAACAATTGACAATTGGTTGGCAAATCGCTTATCAGTATAATAATAATAATTATTATTGTTTTCTTATCCATATCCGGCAAACTTCAATATGTATATAGTGTACATAGTGTGTAGAAACATTATAAAGCTGGATCCATTAGCATATGGCATACGGCAACGCAACTGGCGATAACCGTGGCTCTTACTTCAAATATTTGTGCAATTGCGGACTGGGGGCGAGACGTTTATTAATTTGCAGCTACAAGATCACTGAATATCGACAAAGTATGGAATGTGGGCAGGGGGAGAGGGGGAGTGGTGTTGGTGGTGCTGGTGGTGGGGAGCAGTAGAAAATTGTTAACTTATTTGCCAGCCAAATGCTAATATTTGCTCCAAAATATTGGGTAAACAAATGTTTTGCTTAAAGATACAAACAAAATAAATGAGATGCCAAGTGGAGTCTAAAGTGCCCTGACTAGCAGATACCCTGTTCTGTTATCTCAGCTGTAACCTTCATGAAAATGTGTAAATTGATCAAATTCCAAGGTCATATCTACAAAAGTACGCTAATGGAAATTAGTCAAAACTAATCAAAATCGATATTCATCAATATTGACTGATTGAGAATACATTTATCACAACCAGAGGACACCCATCGTGCATGCAATCAATCTGTGCAGGGTGTAAAAACGTGCCATATTTTGTTGCTATTAATTTTCGAGTAACAGCGACCAGGGGCAGTTTATAAAATATCCAAATTTTAAACAGTCAACGAAACAAAAAGTTGGAAAATAAAAGCACGCAAAAATGATATGATAATAATAATAATCGAAATGATCTCAAACATTACATATTGAACTGCCCTCGAGTGTTGGCCGTTATGGGTTCTCATTAATTTTCGAGCTGGGCAAAATGAGCAAATGCGATACTCGTGATACTTGCGATGTCAACAAATTAAGTCGCCATTTTAGCTGGAAATTGTGTCGACTGTTTGTGACTGTTGCTGTTGCTGCCGTTGCTGACAAAGAGAAATGGAAAATTTGCTTGAAAGTGCAACAGCAACAGCCACCAGCCACCAACCAACCAGTCGCAACATAAATATAAAAAAAAAACTGTTCAAGTTGGTTACGAAATGCGCACAAACAGTAGAGAGATTCTTACAGGGTTTCGTGTTTGTAGAACGGATTGATAATAAAAACAAAAATAAGCTAAAAAGTAAACTACATACACTGGGAGGCGGGGTCGTGCGCCCAAGTCAAGAGGTTGAGGCCCGAACGCCGGCCAACTAACTGGGCAGGTAAAAAAGGTATGAAATGCCAACAAGCAGCCCAACAACAACAACAACAACAAAAAAAGGAACCCCAAACTCAACCCAAAACTAAACATTGGTGCACTTCAGCACTTCAGAGCGATAAGATAAGCGGAGCTGCATATCAAATACAGATACACAGATACAGATACGCAACGAAGTTAACTGCCGAGTAAATACGAGTACCTTTTGGGCATACATCACATACATATATATACATATATATATATATATATATGTATATATGTGTATTTTGATTTTTGTGTTGGGGCTGCATTTATTCGGGGCAAATGTCTTGATATGATTATGATATATGGGCAGGCAAATCTACATAAACATCATGATGGATGCGCACGCATGATGGATGCACATGACTGATGTGTGGACAAGGCTGAGTGTGGCTAAGTTGAATAAGGCACCCCCCACAACTCAGCAGCTAAAACAGGTTCAACAAGTCATTGAAACATGTCTTACAAAATAATACTAGTAAGTAAATTGATAATCGAGCATATATATATATATATATAATGATAAATCTTTTTCTCTTCTATCAAATCCAAATGCATTTTCAGCTAGGCATTTGATTTACGACTTGCAACTTGCAACTTATCGAGTTTATAATGATGAATATGATAAATCTTTCTCTCTTCTTTGCCAATGCCATTTTCCACTAAATCCAAATACTTTTTTAGTTTGTAACTTAAGCGCGTAGTTTCAGCGATTAAGCAGTTATTTTCTATATTCTAAATGTCAATAAATATGTAATATATATTTAATGATAAATCTCCATCTCGCTTCTATCAAATCCAAATGCATTTTCAGTTTTGAATATGAGTTAAGAAAGTGGCTTAAACGTCTCCAGACATTAAACTGTTATTTCTTTATGCCTATCGTCAGTAAGCAAAGAGTAAGATCAATTTATCGTATATATAATATATATAATAAAAGATCTCTCGCTTCATTTTCAGTTTTGCAAATGAGCCTTAACTATTTTCAATCTTTACGCTGCCATTTTGTTTATCCAAATCGTTAATAAGCCATTTGAATTCCGTTAGTGGCATCAGATTAATGTGCCACATTGATAATTATAGAAATTATAAGCTTCGAATTTGGCTGCATTTGTTTGCCTGCATTTGCATTATGATTGCCACTTACTTTTGCCTTTGGGGAACGTATCCTTGTTGTTATCGCCGACGACGCTGCCAGCGTTGCCGATGATAACGCCGCTTACCGCTGCCGCGGCTGTTGCACGATCATGGCCAACGTTCGAGGGACGATTGCGTGCACGGTTCGCGTTGCTGTTGCGATAGACGTCCTGCTGTCGCTGTTTGGCATTCTGGCGGGCGAACCGATCCCGGGCCGCCGAAACGGGCCACACACAGACGCAGTTCACCAGGAGCAGGAGCAGCAGGACGAGCAGCAGCGGCCTCAACAATTTTAATATGCGCATCGTTTTGGGTTGCAGCTGAGCCAAAATGCGAATCAAGTGCGAGTCGAACCTGACGCCCGTGACGTCATGAGTTTCTTTGTGGTCTCTTTTTTTGTTAATTACAGAAATTGGCAACGTTTTCAGCCTTCTATGTTGCTAGCTTTTTTTCTGTTGGTTTAAACACTTTTTATTGGTTGCTTTTTTTGCGTTTTTGCTGATTTGCGCGTGTTGTTTTTCGCTTTGTCAGCGTGAAAAGACCAACAAAAAATTTGCTACGTTTTGCGTGCCAAAAATACAACAAAAAAAACTTCCGAACTCTTTCACTGCGTTTTATTATTGCTGTTGTTGTTGTCGCTGCAATTGCCGTATCTGCATGTGTGTGTGTGTGTGTGTGTGTGTTTTGTGTTGGTATTTGTAGCTGCTGCTGCTATTTATTTTTTTTTTGTTTTTGTATAGGAACCAGTTTTACATTACGAAGGCTTTTATTGTTGTTGTTGTTTTTGCTTTTTGCTTTTTTTTGTTGTTTGCTGGCAGCTTTTCAATTCTCTTTTTCGAGTTCGACTCGCGCGTAGCTTTTTCGAGGTTAGGGTGAGCGCGCGCAGGCGCAGGCGCAGCTTTTAAAAAGCTGAGCTGCAAGCTGCCTGTCGCCTATATTGTCGTTGTTGTTGTTGTTATTACTGTTGCTGTTGCTGTTGTTGTTGCTGGTGTCTTTTGCATAAACACTGGGCCATCTTGTGGCAACAACAACTACTGCTAAGCAACTACAGCTGCACTTTCGTCCCTGTCTCGCCAATTAGCAATGAAATCACAAAAATTATTATATATCTATTTCTGTGGCTCTTCTCTTTGCACTTCTTCTTCTTCCTCGCTTGCCACAAACACACTCGTTTCGATCAGCAGCCAGTCGCTAAACAATCGCGCAACTGGAAACTGGACGTTTTTTATTATTTGTTTTTCTTTTTTGGCATTACATTCGATTAGCAGTGAATTAGCGGCAAGTCGAGCCGTTCACGGTGCAACGAAAGGCAAGGCGTGGCACTGTTATATCCACTGCCTGGACTCACTCACGTCACGTCACGTCAAGTCACGACTCGTGTAGCAATTCGCGTCTGCGCAGTGTCACGTTAGCTTCGAAACTGAAGCCGAAACGAACCTCGCTCAATGCACAGCGCACACTGCTCACCAATACAAACACACACAAACACACACACAGGCACAGCTCACACGGCGAGTTAGGTAAAGAGCGAGCATAGCCAGTATAGAATACAGGTAAACGTCGCAATGTTGGTTGGTAAAAGGTGAGCGGCGAAGATCCCGAAGCGAAGATCAGGCCAAAAACAACAACAACAACAAGAACAGCAAATACAAAACTAAAGCAAAGCGAAGCGAACCAATGCAAAGCGAAGCGAGGCGAGCCAAAGAAAATGCTGCCTGTTGCTTGTGCAGCTGCACATTAGATTCAAAGACAGCAACAGGCAGCCAAAGATATACACACAAACAGCTATACAGCTACACATACAATTGCAGTCAGTTAGACTGATAGAGTTAGTGATCCTAACTAAAGATAACTCATGATTGCAATGTGACCGTTCCATAATCTTAAATATGTCGCATTGTGGAACCCCGTTCTATAATATTAAATATGTCACATTGTGGAACCGCTCACAATTGCAATCATGATTTATCTTTAGTTAGTAATCTCAACCGAGCATTACAACTAAAGATAACTCAGCAAGATCGTTTTAGAACAACAAAGTTATTAGACATGTTTCAAGTATTTACCCAACTTATTCAGAGTTATTTAGTAAATCCATTTATAAATATAAAAATAAAAGAATATCTTGAGTAGCATAAATATAAAATATAAATTCAAATACAGCTGTTAAATCAATGCATTTTTATTAAATTGTCAAATACAGTTAGCTCTTCTCTGCTCTTTTAGCGCAACACAATTTTAACTGCAAAATAGGCTTATCAAATGCTTAAATCCTTTTGCGTCATATTGCTGATAACTGTTTAATCCTAAGCCGCCCTTGACTTCTGTCTGCTGTATGCTGTCTGCTGACAGCTGTCGTCTGGTAATCGTTTGCAGCGGCTTCCCAGATTCGTTGCGAACCCGAGCAAAACACACACACACAAAATACACACAAACACAAGCACACAGGTAAGTTCACAAATTGTATATGTACCGAAATTCGTAGCTGTTGCTGTTGTTGTTCTGCTTCTTCTTCTTCTTCTTCTTCTTGTTCATCGCTTGTGTGCGGCGAATTCGTGGCGAAGCATTTAAACAGTTGTTATTGTGTTATAGGCAGCCATGCGCTTGGCGTTCGCTCTCCCTCTCTCCCTCCCCGTCGCTCTCTCTCTATCTCTCGCTCTTGCTCACCTGTGCCTATGTGTGTGTGTGTCTGTGTGTGTGTGTGTGTGTGTTGAGTCTGAGAGAGTTGTTCGACTGTGCAAATGCTGCCTTATAAGCACTCAAGTTCGCCGCTTGCCTTGTCTGGGTGTGTGTCTGTCTGTGTCTGTGTGTGTGTCTGTGTGTGTGTGTGCGAGACTGATCTCTGCGTGGGCATTAAAATCTACGGCGCTTTGGCTTTTGTCTTTGTTGGCCAAAAAAAAAACAAGAAAAAGAAAAAATACACACAGATTTGTAGAAGCGCTGTTAACATTGTATTTTGGCAGTTTTCTGCGTTGCTGTTGTTGTTGTTTTTGTTGTTGTTGCATCGAGAAAATCAGTTCTCACCTGTTGCAAGCCGCAGGGGTTTTTACGTCAGACAGCAGGCAGCAAGGACTCTCTCACAGGTAAAATGAGGCGCATACTTCAGACGCACAATGCCGAGCAGGGCCAATAAACAATAAATATTGTGCAGCAGGCTGGCAGCAAAGAGACAAAAGATGTGTGGCACGTAGAAGAAAAGTGCCACAGGCAGCAGCTAGAAGCACAGCTGCACCATCTAACCAAATACCAATCGAATCCCACGCGACGGCTGACGACTCCTCTCCAAACTCTGCCGCATTGTTTTACTTCTTCGATTTTGTTTTGGTTTTTGTGTTGAAGCATGAAAATACGTTTCAAATTTGAAAATCGTTGTTAAAAGTTTGGCTGAAGCGCCTCTTCAGTTTAAAGGCTTTCGGCTGCTTTCTGCTGCTTGAAATCGAGGTCTATAATCAAACATATTAATAGCTGTCTATGCAGCAGTATCAGACCTCAATCATACAGAAAAATCCAAGAAAAACAGAATCATCTGTCAAAAATCGAAGAACATGCAACCGACAACTGAGCTCCAGTGAAAACCACTTCAAGTCAACATCAGCATTCAGCATCGGCATTCGGCATCAGCCCCACACTCCAAACAGCAAACAGCAAACAGGTAAACGAAGGTGTAAGAAATTGGTTACAAAACATTTTCCGTGAAGCGTACAAAATGCATATGAAAATCGTTCCGCACCCTCTTCTCACACACACACACACACAAAAGAGAGGAGAGAAAAAAAATTGATACTAAAAGAAAAGAAAGCCTCTGACGACGACCCTTGAGACGAGGATGAAGATGAAGACTCCTGCTGCTGCTGCTGCGACTGCTCCTTCTCATAATCATCATCATCATCATAATGATCGTTGTTGTTGTTGTCGTTGAAGTAGATGACTTTGCGCCTGACTGCGGCTAAAACGCTGTCAGGATTAATGGTAACAAAAGATGCCAGCATCAGTTCAGTTCAGCTCAGTTGCGCTCAAGTGCAGCGCTGATCCTAAGTCTGCTGTTGCTGTTGCAAGCGCCGTTACTCAAGTGTCCGTAACGAAATGTAAAGTGTGAGGCGTTTTGCACATTTGACAGCTGAATAGGGCCAAAACACACACACACACTCAGAGAAACGGAGTACAGTCAGTTGTTAGTCGTGTGGCGCCGCTGCTAACCAACACTCAGTTCCAGTTTCAGTTTACAAATAGTTTTTGCCACAAGTAAACATTTAATTTAAGCACGTGCTGCACACAGCTGCCCAAAAGGTGCTTAGTACTAAGCTTCAACCGCACACTGATTGGATTGTCAGACCCTTTGTTGGCGTCTCCAACAGCCAACAGCCAACAGCGACCAGTACAAGCAGTCCAAGATAGATCGATCAAATACACAATTTTGCTACATCAGCAGCAACATCAGCTTCAGCTTCAGCATCAGCATCAGCTTCAACATCAGCTGTCACAAATATTTCGCAGCAGTGGAATCCGCTTAGAATTAAAGCTAATTGCCACAGCTTTCAATCATGATGCGGCACATTTCACTTGCTTCTCAACGTCTTCTTCTTCTTCTTGTTAACCTTCTTCGACTGCGTCGTCATCTTCTTCTTCTTCTATTTGGCCACATTTTACAATGACGTCGTCGTCGTCGTCGACGTCGCTGCGCTGTTTGCCTTTAACCCCACAAAATAAGCATGCAAATATCACGCTTCATTTGTGGACGCTGATGAGTCGCCGATTTTGGACAGCGACTTCAAATTCACATTTAACTGCCAGTTGGCATAAGTATTTTTCTTGTTATTTCTGTTTCTGTTTTTTTTTTTCCATTTGGAATTGTATTTTATTGGTTGTCGCCAGCCAGCAGAAAGTACTGTGTTTTGCTACCCTGTACAACCAGGGGGGGTGGGTCAAAGGGTAGCTGAGCAGACTGTGTTTCTTTAGCTCAAATCAAAATGACTTTCGATCTATAATTAAAATTGTTGTCATCAATCAATGCAGCAATTTATTACGAAAAACCAATAAAAATACTTGCAGTTGTAAATAGCTAATAGTTTAGACAGAATACTAAGAAATGTGTCTCACAGACAAACAGGTTCAGCAAAAATACACAATTGTCATTATGTAAAAAAATAAAACAATTTGTTTAGTATTTAAGCTTTTAATTATATTTGCCTTCAGAGATTGACTTGTTGATTATCAACAGGCTGGTCTAAAGGTCTACAGGGCTACAGGGCATTCCCGCAGTCGTATTCCTAATGAGTGTAATATTAGCATTCCTGATTTTGTTGCTTATATTTATTTCGTCGCACGACTCACGTTTCAGTTCAACACTCAAAAACGTCTGCGTCTCTTTTGTTGTTGTTGTTTTTGTTGCTGTTGTCGTATTCGATTCGAGTTTAAGCTTTGAGTCTGTATGATTTTTTTTTTGGCATTGCTGCTGCTGTTGTTGTTGTTCTTGTTGCTGTTGTTGCTTGTGCCTTTTCGTTAATGTCTTTGTAAACATAATTGCAACAACTCCAATAACAGATTGTTTGTCGTGAAGTGTGAAATATGCGCGACCGCTGCTAGCCAACCCAAGCAGACCCGAGTCGAGCCGAGGCGAGTCCGCCTTCGACTCGAGCCGAAGCAAGCACAAGCGATGGCGAAGGCGAAGGCGAAGGCGAGTTGAGGCGAAGACGAAGACGAGTCGAGGCCTGACGAACGCGAAGGCGAAGGCAGGGCGAAGGCAGGGCGAGGCGAGGCGGGGCGAATTCTCTGTGGAGCTTTTTACATTTTGCCGAAAAGGCGATTTGGATGCTTTTTATTGTTGTGCCCACTATGGTATGCTGCTGGAGGGGGTGGGGCAGGGTCACTCGTCAGATGTAGCGCATACAATCATATATATATATATATATATATCTATATATATACACTTATATATATACATGTATGTGTGTGAGATATTAATTTTCGGTTTAAAAATACACGCAAGCATCAAGCATCGATGTGAGTTTTTTTTTGTTTTTTGGCACATTTTGTTGTGCATAAATATTTGCGAGGCGACTTAATATAAAATATGGAAAAGCAACAAACTTGCTTCTTCTTCATAGTTGTTGTTGTCGTCGTCCATTTTGTCAACAGCTAAGTGGGCAAGCAGAAGAAGAAGAAGCAGCGGCAGCAGCAGCAGCAGCAGCAGAAGAAGCAGCAGCAGCAGCAAGTTCAATTAGCGCATTCGTTGTTGGCCCGCTTCGATTTGCTAAATTTAATCCAAGCATAAAGCACGAGAATAAAAAAAAAAGCACGCAGATTGAAAATGGCAAAGAAATGCAAAGTCAAGTGCATAATCGACTTGCAGATACCCTGTACACTGCAACACCCTTTTTACTGATTATTTATAACATTTCCATGGCATTCGCTGGGCATACGAAAGTGCAGCTAACCAAAAATTAAGATGATATCTGGCAAAATTGTGATGGCTAAAAGATGTGCTGTGCAATGAATAATATGAGGACTTTGTGGAATTATATATTATACTTTATTATACCCCTTTGCAAATCATTTCTGATGACTACCAAGTAGAACAAAAGCCACAATATAAAAAAAAACCAAATGAGAGCCAAGGCAAGGCTGAAAACGGACGTTTTAGCAACGCACACGTGTCCAAGCGATGGGGTATGGTGGAGGTAGGGATGCGGGGCAGAAGAGGGGGGCATAGGGTCGAGTTGGGTAGAGTGGCATGTCCAGGGCGCCCAGCTACAAGATGTTGCAACAACACTCGACAGCAACCTGTGGAGCCACCGCCCATTAGGCCGTGAAGCATGAAACAAAAGACGAAGCAAAGAACTGCTTGCCACAAAAGAAAAGAGGCTGCAACTGCGACTGCAACCAACTTCAACTTCAACTCCAAAGGCGACTGGGACTGGGACTGGGACTAAAGGCCCTTAAAAGCCAACTCAGCGGACCAAGTGAAGTGCAAGATTTGCACAGTGAGATAGCTCATTTTGGATTTAAGCCTGTTCCGAGCAAGAAGGTCTCCGAGTCGCCAAGTCGCGTCGAGTCGCCGAGTCGCCACAGCGTTGAGCGTTGAGCGTCTGCCTTGGCTAATCGGCGACTATGTAAGATGGTTGTTAAAGCCGCGTACGTGCGGCGACAGCCACCAAGATTGAAGCAAACGTGAGATGTTGTTGTTGTTGCTGTTGCTGTTGACACAACTGGCAGCAGCAGCAGCAGCAGCAACAAAAACAACACTCGAACCGCAGCCGCATTCCAATATGTAAGGATTCTGCTGCATGCAGCCACCCAATTGAGAACAGCAGCAGCAGCAGCAGCAGCATCGCTTGCCGTGTTGCAGTTGTGGCAAGGTCAATACATTGCCAGCTAAGGTCACAGATGCCAGCCCCGATATGCTGACTGCTAGTTCAGCTAATCGAATATAGCTAGATACTTATGTATCTGTATATTATATATAAATATATATTTAAGTTATTAAATTGAATGCATTGCAAATGATGATTCAAGTTTCGCAGCAATCATTTTGTTATTTATAATTAATATGGAATCTATTTGCATATGTATACAGATATTCATATATATATATATATATATATATATATATATGTAGATATTTGAGCGTATCGATGGCTGGCTTAGAAAGTGTACATGCTTATTAAGTTGACAATAAAAAACAAAAAAAGAGCCATTATTAATTTTAAGCATTCCTCCAATGATCTTCACATTTTTTTGATCTTTCTTTGTTTTTAAATGAAAATTATAAAAATGCCAATAGCTGTATTAATTTGGGGTCTCTGCTGTTGTTGCTGTTATTGTTGTTGTTGTTGCTTTACGGATTTCATTTGTTGTTTGCTTTGGTGTTTTATTTGTCGTGTTGTTGTTGTTGTTTCTTTAGAGTCAAGATTCGAACTGAAACCGGTTCGGCGCTCAAAATAGCAACAACAACAACAACAACAAAAACAACAATGGCCGTTACCAAAGCTCCCAGCTAAATAGAGAGTGAGAGCGAGAGAGAGCGCAACACACACACACACACACACTATCACAGACTTATCGCATGTGTGTGTGTGTAAATTTCCTATGAAAACGGATCGCTCAGCATCCACAGTCGAGCGAAAGGGGCACCAAATGGCAAAGGGGCAAAGATAAATTAATCCTGATTATTTTGTTTTCTTTTTTTTGCAAACTTGTTGCCAATTAATTATAAGATCCTGCACACAAATAGAAGAAACTTTTATGTCTGCCAGACATTTCCCATCAAAAATAATTGCCTTAAGAGAAACTTCCCAAAAGATTTCGATAAAGAGCAGCCAACACACACACACACACACACACAACGAACACATTAAGAGATGCTGGAAATAACAAGCTGAACTTATAGAATGCAAGTGTGTGTGCGAGTGTGTTTATGTGTGTGTTTGTGTTTGTGTGTGAGTATTTCCGCAGAAGTTGTTTGTTCGCTCAGCATCCACACAAAAGTCTCTCAACTCAAGGCTGCCTATGCTACCAGGGTGTGTGTGTCTTAGCTATGTGCGATAAGTTTAGTTTGTGACTTTCGTTAAGTGTGATCCGGTTTGTGACTTTACTGACAATAGTAAAGTTTCACTCATAATTTCGAAAGCTGGGAAATAGGAAAGACATGACGTGTATACCGGTAGTACAGAAAATATAAAAGATAAAGGAAATTTAATAGTAAGGACATACACCTTAGTGGAGAAAAAGCAGCTAAGAGGGAAATTAGCAAGCGATTATTATAAAGAATTAAGGAAATATTAAGTGACGGTCACAGCAAAAACAAATAATTGTGCTAATATAATGGAGTAATGTAGCAAAGTTTCACTTCTTAATGCGAATGCAGGGAAATTCAGACTTGCTGCAGTAGTACAGAAATATGTAAATTAGCAAATATATGCACCACACAAAGTATTACAGTTAAGTCTCATACCTTACTGGGAAATAACTAACAGGAATTTCCCATAAGCTAAGAAACGATCACAGCAAATCCAACGACTAGTGTTATAGAGTGATCTTGCAAATGCGAAAGCAAACATGCCACAGTAGAACAGAAATATGGAAATTAGCAAAGATTTGAACTACGGCAAATATTATAGTAACGTCGCACACCTTAGTGGAAAATAAACAGCAAAGAAATGAGCAACACAATAGCGATTCATTAAGAAAAAACGTCGACTAAGAACAGAAATTTCCCATGAGCTAAAATTAAGTAACAATCACAGCAAATCCAATGACTTGTAACAATATAATAGTAATATAGCAACGTTTTACTATTTACTGACCAAAGCAGGGATAGCAAGGCTATAGACAATAGTAGCAAAGAAATATAGGTAAGGATTTGCATTACAGCAAAAATAGTAGCAAAGACAAGCACCTGCAATGCGTACAGAATTCCCATTAAAATTGCCAAAATAGACACAAGAATAGGGCTGAAAAGGGCAAATTCCAAAGCCATATTTCTGAGCTCAACACGAGATGATAAGTAGTTTGGTTCAAATTGAGTTGTAGTCGTTATAACGGTCACCGCACAGAGCATGTCTATTGTTTTGGCCATGTGGAATTTCCATTGTCCAAAAAGATGATAATATAACTAAGCGCTAAGCGAACGCAGTTAAAACAAGTTCAAAGCATTGTGCTGAAATGCGTGCGTGTGTGTGTGTGTGAGAAATAATGGCAAATGTATTACCATTAGCATTAACCCTTAGTGTGCTTAGTGTGCTGCTGTTGCACAGGTCATATGCCAAACTATTAATGTGTGTGTGTCTGTTTGTCTGTGTGTGTGTGTTGGCGCATGCGCAGTCGATTGTATCCGCTGGAAAAGAACACCCGATGCGAGATCAGACAGCGTGAAGTTTCCAACTTCATTTTGGGCTGTGCTTTGTTTTATTTTGTTTCTTTTTTTTCTATTCGTATGGAGCAGAGGGAGGTGCGTGGAGTGGGTAAGGTTTTATCAGAGACAAACACACTCACACATTCACACACACACACACACTCAGGGCAGAAATTAAAACGCATGCGTGTCGGTGTCGCCACCAAACGGCAACAATAATAAATGCAACAAGAGCAGCTACACTCGAAGAAAAAACATAGTGCCAAATGATGAGTTGTATTTATATATTCGTTTTTTTATATATTAAAAAAAGGAAAAAAATTACCCCCAATGAATTTAAAACTAGAAAAAACAAGTTACGGATCATATTAATTTTTCTTAGTGTGTCAGCTGGGGTGGTTTCAGATAGCGGGTGTGTGTGAGTGAGTGTGTGTGCAACAATTGGTTGCAGGCTGAGTGCCAGCGCGTATCTGTTGCATAGAAGTTCTTGCTTCAGGCACTTTTTTTGCCATAAAACACTTGAAGCATAACTTCAACAATAACAACAACAACAACAACAACTGGCGTTACGCTTTGCGGCGGCAGCAGCTCAGCTGCAGTTGAAAGTTGAATGCAACTTGGTGTTTTATTGGGCTTTTAATAAATTTCCCATTGTTTGAGATGCCCAGTTTTTTTTCTGTTTCTTTTTGTTTGGTTTGGTACTTTAATTAAATTGGCGCGTGTTGAGTTTTATTTTCAATTACATTTTTTTTTTAGTCAAGTGGAAACGTTAAACATAATGCCGCAATGTGGGGCACAGCTGCCTAATTGCAGCTAATATACGGACGGATATACACTCGTGCTTACCTTTAATTATCGAACTTAGAATTACACGCCAGCTGCACTGCAGCGCAGAAGGCAGACTCACCTGCAAGGCACAGAAAGAGAGAGAACAAAATGTTAATTGTTATTGGTTAAATCAGCTTTGAGTTGGACTTACGCTAAGTGCACATGTGTATGTGTGTGTGTGTGTGTGTGTGTGTGTGTACAATTGTGCCTTCAAACTATTATTCCAACTATTGCGCTACTCTTCTTCTTTCTTTTGGTCAGGTATTTTCCCTCTTAAAATTCCTTCTGCAAATGAGCTTTGAATCAGACTTAGGCAAAGTGCGTATACATATGTATGTATACATATGTATGTATGTTATTCTAACAATTTCACTACTCTTCTTTTTTCTTTTGGAAAGGTATTTCCCTCTTAAAATCCCTTTTGCAAATGAGCTTTGTTAAATGAGCTTTGAGTCAGACTTACGCCAAATGCACTTACATATGTATGTATGTGTGTATATTTGCGTATATGTATGCATGTTATTCTAACAGTTTCACTACTCTTCTTCTTTGTTTTGGTAAGGTATTTTCCCTCTTAAAATCCCTTTTGCATAGCAAAGCAACTACTGAGTTATGTAAATATGTAAATATGTATGTATGTGTGTGTGCATGTGCAGGCAGCATTGCAACAGTTTACAGTTGATGATTGCCGTTATCGGCGAGCTTAGCTTGCAACACTTTCGCTACATTTAATGCACGGGGCACAGCCCAGCGAAAGAGAGAGGCGTGAGTGGCGCTCATTTTGGGTGTGGCAGGCACTCGAGCAAACGGGCGCTGCCACTTTTCAATTCACACGCTGTGCGACCAAACGCGAAAAATTCTCACGACACTGAAGCAACAGCAACAACTTAAACAACAACAACAACAGCAAAAGCAACAGCAACAGCAACAGCAACATCAACACTAAGACAGCCGCTTCAAAATGATGCCACATGCAGCAAGCGGACGCTTTTTTTTGCCATCGCTCTTTCTCTCATTCACTCACTTTTTTTTCTTTTTTTTTTTTGACTGACAAGAGCCGCGTTGCAAGCTGCAATTGTGACACATGTAGCAGCCACATGTGTCGGCCTTTGGCTAATTGTGGGTTAGCATTTCCATGATGCGGCAGCTGCTGCACTTGAGACAGGGCTTTTAGTGTGCCACATTTATGCAATGCCCGCTCACTTTCTGTGCCACTTAGCCAGAGGTCAATGCGACACAATCGAAAGATCCAAATTATTTTGAATATGACTCAGATGGTGATACACAATTACAATCTATACTATTATTATATGGAGCATGTCATCCATTCTTGGAAATTCCCAGTTTGTGCCACTTTTCATAATTGTAAGCTCTTCCTCTTCTTATGATTCTTAAACAAATAATGCCTGACTGTATCAAAAATTTCAAATATTTTAATATTGGTCTATTCAAAACTTGACCTGGAGTCAGAAATAAAAACACATTTTAATTATACAAATAGGTCAAACCAAACAATAAATAATATATTTAATATATATTATATCACTATTATATTATTTATAAATTTAAAAAATCGAAACAATTGTGCCTTGTGATATAGTGGACCGATATGGAAGATTTATTAGACCAAACGATGGGAGCATTATAAACTGGTGGAATATCTGGTGAGTTTGGTTAGATTAACTTCGCAAACAAAAATGTTTTTCATACAAGAAATCCGAGACCGATTGTCCCTATGCGAGTTATATATAGTATTTCCATCTCAAATGTGAGCAGGTTTTTTGGTTATGGAAAATTAAGATTACCTTGGAATCCCTTTAAGATAATTGGCTTCTAAATTTTCTACTCTCAAAACTTTCTCAAAACTGATGCGATATTTGAAATAATTTCATTTGAGTCCATCTAAAAGTTTAAAGAAGATTTTAAAAGCAAAAACTTTACTTGAAATTGTGCAACTCGCGAAATCAAAGAAATCATTAATCCATCATTAAACAAACATCAAGTTTTAACTGAAGAATATTCAAAAAATCGCAGCTTCAGTTTTCAGTTTTAATTGGGCTATAAATAATTGTCTGCGTATCTAATTTGTACACAAATACATATAATAAAATATGTAATAAATTCGTATCTATGAGTTATAGGCGGATGTGTCGGATGAAATTTGATTTGATGTTGCCATTAAATATATTTCAGCTCTTTGTGCTTGATTATTATTGTTGTTGTGCCTGTTGCAGCAATGGCATATTGTTTTCATCAATGTGGCATATACGGGATGTACGTACATGTGTCTGTGTGTGTGTCTATGTGTGTGTGTGTTCTGCTCTGTATACAAAGCTGCACAGATCCATTCCAAATTCTGCGACTATGCAGAAATTTGTTGTAATCGTATTCGCATTTAATGATGCCATTTTTCAACAATAACTGACAATGCACAGAAGAATCTGCTGCGAGGGTGGCTTGAATAATTGCCAAAAAATATTCAAATTATTTTGCATTTGTTTTTGCAAAAATTTAAGATGAGAATGATTGATAAGCAGTATGTTGTTTACTTGAATTTCCAAGAAAAAATATCTGTTGGAAAATCCGAACAAGCACAGACTGACAAAGTTGTTTTTAAATTGCTGAATTTCTAGGTATACACAAATGTTTATTATGAATTAAAATTCTATAGCTTAGAATCTGCTTGTTAGATTAATCATTTGAGTTGTGTTTTTTCTTCTTTTTTTTTGCTATTTGTAGTTAATCGAACAGACAATTTGACGCCATTTCCGAAGAATAGAAAGAAAGAATAGAATAAATGTTAATTGGAACACATATAGTTTAAAATCGAACCAAATCAAAATTGATAGCACCCGTTACGAGTTGACAAGTGTGGCACGCCAAAGTCCGTGTTGCATTGAGCGATAAGCACGCATCGTGTGGCTGCTGTTATCAAAGCCACAGATTTGTGTTGACGCTTTAGCTGCACTCCGTGTCAAAAGTTATCACGCGCTGCGAAACGAAAAAACCAAAACAACATTCAATAATACAAACAACCACAACAAATATGCTGAAGAAGCAGTCGAAACTTGGCTACAGCTCAAGCTCGTGTTCAGCCGTAGAAAAAAAAGACGCGGCCAAGGGAGAAGGGGCACAGAGACTGTGATACTGTGGAAGGGTGAGGGGGGACGGGAGACGGGAGACGGGAGACGTAGCCGGCGACAGCGTACTCGTAATTCAGCTAAAAAACATGGCGACAACAAGCGTGCCCGATTCCAATGAGAAAACCAGCCACAAAAATAATTGAAAAACAAATTAAACACACAAAAAACAACAACAATAAAAAAAACGAGCAGCAAAAAATAATGCTCAAATAAAATATATATGAAACGTTGGCAATTAAATGAAAAAAAATAATAATAATAATTATTACTATCTGTGTATATATGAAGAGCAGACAGTGCGCCCCAATATGCGAGCCACAGTTGGGATTGGAAATGGAATTGGGGTTGGGGTTGGGGTTGACTCGTTCCAATGACCACTGGACAGGGCGGGCATGGCTCACTGAGCTAGCTAACTAAACTGACAAACTGACTGTCTAACTGACTGCCTAACTGCCTAACTGCCTAACTGACTGACTGAGTGGAACCGAGAACGCCGAGGCAGTCGCACATTGACCCAACCAGCAGCCAACAGGCCAGCCAGGGAGAAATTAATCAAAACTTACAGGGCGTATCGTTGGCTTGGGAGTGAGTCGCGAATGCAGCTCGTGGCACAGTTTTGTGAGCTGTGTGGCTAAGTGACTATAGAGGAGCCTATTGTCGTGCTGCAGCTGCAGCTGCCACTTGTGCAATCTGTCAAACTTTATATTCAGATAAATCGTTACTCATTACTCACTACTAGCAATTCTATGGTAACTCTTTCATATTGTTTCTCGTTACTCATTCGTCGCGATTTTCTTCAGATTTGGCACTCGTCGCTTGCTACACGCTACTCGTTGGTTCGCAAGACATCACTCACTTTGTAGCATATCTTCGTTTTACTAATCACCACTCGTGATGTATTCCTAATTGAGCTTTAATCTCAACTCCTAAATTGCTACTCGTAACTCGCTACTTTAAACACCTTACCCTTCACTCGCTACTTGTTGGCTACTCTCTACTCGTTTTTCGCTGCTTTATACTTGCCACTTAATCTAATATAATCTTTACTAGCCACTTTAATACTGTGTCTAGTCGTTACTTTTCATTTTATATTTTACTCATCACTTGATGTTTTGAGCTCGCTACTGTCGCGATACTCGATATTTTCGACTAGTTTATAAATTATCTACTATTTACTCGCCACTCTATTCTCTTAGATCTCCACTCGTTACTCTCCTCACTATACTCATTTATACAGTGTGTACTCGTTATTTGCTTGTTGTTATACTAAGCTGCTTATAGTTTGTTGTATACTCCAAGACCACCACATAAGTCTCTTATTGCCATTGGCTGTAAATTGCGCACAGCTGGCTGGAACTCTCAGATAACAGGACTGACTGACATGCAGCTGATGGCACACATCAGAGTTCGATATATGGTTATGGCTACAGGCTCCACTTATGGGCAATTGCTAGCTACAAGCTTGGCTTAATTAAAAAGCAGACTCATTCGAAGGGTAGCCAACGCACAACGCACAACGCACAATGCACCATGCACCATGCACCAGCATGCAACAGCATGGACAGCGTCTCACAACTCGCTGCTCGTCACGGCTGCTCGTCACTCGTTAGTTGTCTTGCCGATTAAGGCGCATGACCAACTATGGCCTCCAAACTGGCTTGGATAGGATGCGCTGAGCTGCCGCCAATTGATCAATTATGTCGCATTGACCATTTCTGGATGCAAGCAGCATGTTGATGTTGCCTTTTGTTGCAGTCACTGCTGCTGCTGCTGCTGCTGCTGCTGCAGTTGCAGTTGCAGTTGCAATTGCAATTGCCATATTTGAGGCATGCCCGCCCGCATTGGCACATCACATTCTGCTGTTGGCGTTGACAAACGTTTTGCGGTCAATCGAATGGCCAAGCTGGGAATGATGTTTGCCACCGCAATGGTGAAAGTTGAGCACCAACGACAATAACAGCTAAGAAAAAACTTCAACTTTAACTTGGCCAAAGCACTCGACTCTAATGCATAGATTCTGTTTTATGTTTTAGCGGACAACAGATAAAAAAGAAAAAAAAAAAGAGGCAGGCATTAATTACTTCCGGAGCAAACAAAAAAAGCGCCAAAGTTGAGACTGAGGCTGACGCTGTGGATGTGGATGTGGCCGAGAGTCTGCGGCTCCAGATACCGGTTCTACTCGAAACCCGCCAGAGAGATCTCCATAATAGCAATGGGTTTTCTCAACCTTATTTTGTTTTTATACTTTTTTGGGCCGCACGGCGGGTGTTCATCAAAATTCAATGAGCCACAGACACAGCAGCAACGAGCTTTGGCAATCAGTTTCATTTATTGTATTGGAACCTTCTTTATTATTAATCTTTTTCATTTTTTTATTTTTTCTTCTTTTTAGCATATAATGTGAAAATGAATGCCTGTATGGGCATTAAATTCATATGTTGGTTCGACGACTTTAAAATCGACATCGCAGACACTTTTGCTGAGCCCAGCATAAAATTCAACTTTTCGTTATTATTTCGTCAAGTTCTTTGAGCACCTCATAACAGAAGAAACAAAATCGTGCTGAGCCTAACAATATTATTTATGGTATTGTAAAGCTGCTGACTACTCGCCATTGCTTTCCATTTTTTTTTGTTTTTTTGGTATTTTTCTACGTATTTATTTTCATTTTTTTTTTTTTTTGGGTTATGATGATATGTGCCTACATGTGTACACGTTGTACAAATGTTTTTGTCGTTGTCATCTAGTTTTTGAGGTGATTTTTAACGCTGCAATCAGCAATCAGCACAAGTCAACACAAAGGTCGCCCTAAGCTGCCTGCATGGATCTTTTGGGAGCGGGGAAACTCTGAGCTATATTTATATATACATATATATATATTTTTTTGGGCAATTGACTTTAGCTTGTAGCTGTAGCTGTAGCTGTAGCTGTACTTGCAATTATGTTCAGCTTGTAAGCAGAGATTTGAACAAGCTCGATGACAAGGTGCGAGCAACAACTGCAACTGCAACTAGCGACCCCATTCAAAATATGTTCTGCTTCCAGCAGCGCCTTCCAAGAAACGTTGGGCGCCCAGTTGTTGCTGTGGTTGTTGTAGTTGTTTTGTATTGCTACGTGATCACCATGGCAATTTCTCAATTGTATTTTTATTGAGTAAAATATTGGTTGGCATTCAAGCGTCTGATCGTGTGTGTGCCTGTGTGTGTGTGTGTAGAATTTTCATTGGAAGAGCGCGTCGCCTCGTCGGACACTCCCTGAAATTTTGGTTTTGCTTGTTGCTATTTGTCTCATGTCGCATGTAAAATAATTGTCACATTACGAAAGACAATTGCTTGCTATTCCAAACTGATTTCTGATCATTTTTATCGACGATTTATTTTTGGGCATTTTCGATTTGGAATATGAATCGGAATAGCCGTACAGTTGCTGCACACACACTAATTATAATAATGAACTCGTTCCTTTCTAATTGAATCACTGAGCTAAGGTTTATTTTAATTATTCCATTTTTGGCCCTATATTGATTTCCTCTCCGAGTGTGGGAAAGTTCAATCTGTTGTATCTCCCGCGTTCGTTAGTCTTGAAATGTCATCTGACGGCTTGTTAAAAGTCTGTCTACTAATTTGTAGTTATTTTTTTTTAGAGTTGTCAACCTGTGGGAAAATCCAAAGCGAAAACATCTATGTGACGTAAATCATAGAAGTAAATTAATATTTCCCAACTTTGTTAGATCTTTCGAGCAGTAATTTTTGACATCCAATTAATACTTATTAGATTGTAAATATTAAAACATTTTTCTTTTAAATAATTTTCCTCACTTTTCCTTTTCCCTATCACAAACTAGAACATCTTCAACTTAAATCACTGAACTAAATTAATATTTCCCAACTTTCTTAACTCTTTCTTCCAGCATCTATTAACATATATAAATTAAAATAAATGTAATCATGTTTAACATCCAATTAAAATTAATTAGATATTACAAAAAACTTTTTAATTATTTTACATTTCAAACTTAAAAAACAATTGACTTAAATCATAAAAATAAATTATTATTTTCCAACTTTCTCAGCTCTTTCTAAACATATTTTAATAAAAAACAGTTTTAATCAAATTTAGCACGCAGTTAAAATTTATTAGATATTAAATACTTGAACATCAAACGAGTTTAGTTAGATAAAGTGCTAAAGCCACAAAAAAAAACCCCAAAAACTAAACGCTAAAGCCACAAAAGCGCCATGAAAATATATCTGTGTGCTTTTGTGTGGAGCTACACGACTATTTATCGCAGTGTGGCGATCTAAGCAGCGGCATTTTGAAATTGAAAACACATTTGTATACAATTTGAATTGTGGCTGTCAACCTTTTGTTGCTCTTGTTGTTGTTGCTGTTGCTGTTGTTGTTGCTGTTGCTGTTACCATGGAGCTAATGCGCGTTGCTTGTTTGTAGTTGCCTGTTTGTTGTTTTTGTTTTTGTTGTTGTTGTTGTTGTTGTTTTTGTTTCATGATGTGGCTTACGTATGCGCAAGTCGTACGCTTTGACGTTGTTTCAACATTGTCTTTATGGGTGCAGCAGAGCCCAAAAGTCCGACTTGGACGCCAAAGTAAAGTTAAAAAGTGCATGTGGAAAAAGTCATCCAATTGAGTGTGTTTGTTAAGTTAACTAATCACTTCTAAGAAAGGCCGAATCGGTCGACTTTTAACACTTGTCTGGCTGACCCAAACCTGCATTAGCTATTAGCTATTAACCCTTGTGTGCCGCGCAGCCTATTAACTACTCAGTCTCTCTCTCTCTCTCTTTCTGTGTGTGTGTGTGTGCAACGGCAGCATCACGCAGATCACAGATCACAGATCTAACCTCAAATTACTTCCGCTGCATGATTCCGATTCTGTTGCAACGCATGCAGCACACACAGCTAAAACAATTACTCAGCAACACACATAAAACACATATGTGTATGTGTGTGTGTGTGTAATCTATGTAACCAATCTGTACTTGCATATGTGTGTGTGTGTGTGTGTGCCACGCCTGTCGCTCTATTCCACTATTCCATCAACAGGTGTAATTAAGGCGCGCGAGCTTACAGCGGAAATTCCAGGCAGGAAAATATAATGCCAGCCCCTCTCCGCCTCAGGTTCCAGTCGCCAGTCCCCGTCCCCAGTCCCCAGACCATAACAATTTGATTTTTCAGCTTAATTACCGCTTCGCTGGCAATCCTGCAATAGCAGCAGCAACACTAGAAGCAGCAGAAGAACCAGTTACCAAACACCGGATGATGCACACCGGATGGAGATCGAACGGCCTCTGGTGGGCTGGCCATTTTGCCCACTAAGAGCGCTTTATCTACTTTGTCGCCAATTCACAACATGAATTAAAAAATACAACAAAAAAACATACAGTTTTGCTAACACTTTGGGAGCAAGCCGGCAGTCAAAGAATATAACAGGAAATCGAACCGGCTGCGCAAGTGCTAAAGGAAGAAAGCGTAGGGTGCATAAAAAGAGCATAGACTCTGAAAAACACGCCACAACAGCAACAACAACATTGTCAGTGTTAATATTGCAAGCCTTCTCACTGCTTTCCAGGCTTTCTGTTACTTGAAGTCGCCTTTAAGCGACTTCTGTTAATTGAAGCGCCTGCTCAGCATTTCGGCTGCTGCTGTTGTCATTCAAAGCTGCTGTTATGTTATATTATGCTGATGCTGCTGTTACTTGAAGCTGCTTGCCTTTTGATTATTTTTTCGCTGCGCCTGCCTGCAATTGCAGTGGAAAAAAGCTCTCCCAAACCATTCAATTTGCCGTTAAACGCGTCGTCGTCGGCATTTTGGCGCAGCTGTTAATCCCAATTAACCGCAATTAATATTATACAATTTTAATATAAGCCCTACACTCTCTCTCTCTCTCTCTCTCTCTCTGTCGCTCTCTCTCGTTCTGGCTTCACACGACCCACATTCGAAGTCGAAACCTTTTGCTGGCTGTGCGTGAGAGGCTTTCGAACACTGTTTGGTGCTGCTGAATGCCGCCACCCTGACTCCCCCCTCCCCCTCTTCCATCTCTCTTTTGCCGCTCTCCTTACGCCTTAATTGTTTTTAATTAACGCAAACGCAAACGCTTTGCCTTTGCCTTTGCCTTTGACTCGTCGCCACATTCCAATTTTTCAATATGTGTGCTTGCGACGCACCCTGGCCAACCCCCCTGCCCGCTTTGCGCTTTGCGCTCGCTGTCGGAGATCTTCTTTCGTCATCGTTTGACTTTTTGTATTGAATTTGAAATGATTTTGAAAGCTACAGGCACAAAGTGGGGTGCGGTCTGATCATAAATACACACACACACACACATACATAAGCATACATAAACATACATACACATAAAAACACATGCATATGTATGTAAGTACTTAGTTCTTGAGCGCTGCTGAGTGATGGTCGCGGCGCTTCATAAAAACTGTCAATGATTCACATTGTTCTCGTTGCTGCCGTTATTGGTCCGATCTGACCCGCAGTCAACATAGGGTTAAGCAAGCAAGCAAACACACACACACACACACACACATACATAGATACGTATACAGTTGAACAGTTTGAAAGGCAGAGCTTTTGTCCAACGCAAGCAAACCTTTGCTTGGCTTTGCTTTTCTTTTCTTTGCTGTTGCTGTTTCTGTTTCATTTGGTTTTATTTTCTTTGCCAGTGTCAAAGAGCTGCTGCCGCTCGGACGCGTCTCTTTGTAATTATGCAAGATCATTGCCAGACGACGTTGACCTTTGGCAACAACAACAACCGCCTCCTCTTCTTCTTCATGTTCTTCTTTCTTCGTCTGCCTTATTATGTGCCTAAACGTTTTCCGGCCCAAAAGCCAGCAAATAACAATAACCAAAAACCTTTCTTCTCAGCTCGTTCGTCCGGCTTGACAGAAACAACAACAGCAACAACAACAGCAACAACAACAATGATCACAACAACAGCAGCATTTATTTTATTGCTAATTGCGCTGTGAGTAAAAGCATAAATATGCAAAAGATTTTATGTTCACAACTTAACTGTGTTTTTTTAATTAATTAATTCACAAAAAAATCAAGTTCATAAATCATTTTTTCAATTCAATTAAAATAATAAATGTATATAAAAATTATTAGGCTTTTAAAGTAAGATTCAGATTTAATAAAAGGGCTTCTTTATATATATATATATATATATATATATATATATAGATGATGTAAATCAGGGAGCCATATGCTCGCAGTTAACCATAAATTGTAGCTGCATGGCCGATTTGTAAGATGGCCATTAATTAATGGGGGATCAGTAGTTGGCTTAATGGTAATTCGATGCGTTCCACAGTCTCAGCTTACAGCAACAACAGCAGCAGCCCATGCGACATATGGCCAGAGGCTAAAACACCCACGCTGCAAGATGAGGATCACGATCACGATCACAATGATGATCACAATGATGACGATGATGATGCTGGGGGATGATATGATGACAAATGGTTGCAACAGTCGCAGCCCTTCACTAATTACAATGTGTTTATCTGCGCATGATCGTCAGCCAGCAATGTGGCGACAGACGTTTTAATGTTTAACAAAAACACACACAAACCAAACCAAACCAAAAAAAAAAAAAAGAAAAGAAAACAAAAATTAAAGTGAGAAATGCAGGGGCAAGTAGAAATGCGAGGGTTGAGGGTGGGCGAGGTAAGGCGGGGGCACAACTCGTTGAGATTGCGAGGCGACAGCTGCACGCTGCTGGCGCTTTATTATTATTATTATTATTATTTGGCCAACTCATAAACCAAACAAAACTGCAGAAGAGCAGCCCGAGCAGCGAGCAGCGTGCAACGACGAACAAAGAGCGAACCAAAAACGAACCAAAGCCAAACAAAAAACGAATAAAAACGAACAACGAGCCGACAAACTGAAAGGCGCGAAGAACGCATGCGTCATGGGGGCCAGCAGCAGTAGCAGTAGCATCAACAAATGGGGGCACGTTGATTGGGCCAACGTTTAACCTCGCTCAGCTACAGCTACAGCTGCAGAGCAATCAAATGAGCACGCGAGGCGCTTCTGATTGGTGCATCATGGCTGGCCATTCTGGCTAGCCGACAGTGCCTGTCAAACTGTAAACAATAAATGCTAAGCAGACAGCCAAATGTGCACGAATGTTGCAACAAGCCAAATAAATAACAAATAAATAAATAACAAACAAACAATCAATTTTACACAATTTCAGCAAAGTACAGTAAACGCTCGCTAAAGCAGACATATAACAAAATTGAGCAAGTGAAACAATTTAAACTTTGTCCAAAATCAAATTAAATAAACAATTCGACATTATGTTGAAGTGATAATTTTGTAAATAAAGTGGAAGATGTACGGACTTCAACCTAAAACGGAACTATCAGAATGCAGATATATCCATCCTATCCGATAGGCCCCTGATAGGACCAGAACCGTACTCAGAAATGAAGAGAAACAGATGCGGCAGCAGAGCTGGTCGGAGGCAGTAGGACTCCCACAAGCCAGATGTCTCCAAGGTGGTTATAATCTTAAACGATTTAAGCAAGTTATAACCATGGGATAGAACAATCTTAGAATACTTACCGGTCTAATGACGGGACACTGTAGACTAAGAAGTCACCTAACTAGAATAGGTATATATAGTAACGATCTCTGCAGGTTCTGTGAAAGAGAGGAGGAATCCTCGATACACATCCTAGCAGAATGTGTCGCACCAGCTAGAAGAAGGTGTAGCTTCCTAGGCAAGCATATCTTGAATTTTAGAGACATAGAAGACCTCAACCCAACAACGATTCTAGCATTCGTATGAGATCGGAATGATGGAAGAACTATAGGCTACGAGGGGGATTCAATGTATCTAACACATCGCGGTGCAATTCCCCCCCGATAATAATAAATAAAATGCCGCACCGTCAAAGACAAAGCCAGCTTATTAAGCTGAGTGTTCACTGTACTTGCCCCCTCAGCACTTCCTCTCAATTTAAGTTACAGCTGCTTTGCTCACTTTTCATTTTCATATCTGTATATCTCTAAATGTTGTTATTGTGTTGCCTGTCAATTTTCATATCGCATTTTCTCACCGAAAACAAATCTGACAAAAAAAAAAATAAAGAAATAAAAGAAAAACTTGCACTCGCATATGGCACTGGATAAGTGCGATGCGATGGGAAACGAATTTTCGTTGCAACAACTTATTCTTCATCATCTGCTACAGTGCAGGAAATTGATTATTATTTATGATTACAGCAGCTTGAGAGAGACAGAGAGACAGAGAGAGAGAGGGAGATAGCCCTCGCTTTGCATACTATATTTGTACATAGTAATATAAAATAATACCTAAAAACAAACGTGAGAAAAGAGAATCGGCGAGCTGCAAACAATAGTCGGCGTCGGCGTCGGCGTCTGAACAGATTCTCTGACCCTGGTCCTAAAGATAATGTAACATATGACATGAACTGGAAACCCTCAAGTGCATACAGATACAGATACCAGAGACTGGAAGTGGCGGTGTGGTGGAGTGGAGGAGGGTATACAAAAGAACCGTAGAGTGTCTTAAGTGGGCGCGCGCCCTCTTCAATAATTAGATACATGCCGTGCATATTTCTCAAGTGTTTTTCCCATCTCTTTGTTTCTGGCTCAATCATAATTCTTGTTGGTTTTCCAGCTAAATGTGTGTTTCGAGGACTTGCATATGGGAACTTTATTCTTCGTTGTTGTTGTGTTTTTTTTTTTTTTTTTTTTTTTGTGTGCATCCGCCAGTGAATATCCTTATGAAATTTGATACTTTTGTATTGTTTTAGGCAACGGGAAAAAAGAAAGCGGACCTGAAAAACGTGGGCGTCCATCATATTCTTACCTGCCACTCAGAAGTCAGTCATGTGATGAGAATTGTGGCAACTCTGCTGCGTCTGCTCCTTTGAGCTAGTAGTAGTCACGTGATTTGATCCTGGCCACTGTCGCCACTTGGTCCTCTCTGTCTCTGTCTCTGTCTGCCTGTCTTTTCGCTTGAGCAGCTCTTCACTGGAAGTGCCCGGTCAGCACTTAACTTTATACTTTATACTTTGTCTTTGTTCTGTTTAAGGGTCTTAAGTTGGAAATATGCGTCAGCTGAGTGCTCCTGAGTCGACAATTTCTATTTCAATTTCCACTTTCAGTGATTTCTTACTAATCGCCATATCAAATTTGTACTTTTTGGTGTTCTGCAGTGGCAATTATTTTGGGAAAAGTTCTTCATTTTTGTTTGTGTCGCTTATCAATGCGCCTGATAAGCGGCAAAAGTTTCAGGTTCACTTTGCTTATTATGGATATTGTATTTGTAGCAGGCTGATTCATGACTGATGTCACCCTCAATTTCCATATCGCAGTTTAGAGACTTTAAGATCAAGGTTCTAAAATGCATTTCATCGGCCTAAGCACGTTTAGAGGGGGACCGCTGATATGAGGTGTATCAGGTGTATAAAGTGCACAGACAATTAACCCATGATTAACTTAGATGGCCATTATTATTTATGTATTTATTTTAAGTAGGTTCTTAAACTAGTGCTAGATACGAGCATCAGTTGCCAGTGCTCCAATTGCTATTAATTAAAAGTGTTGGCGTTTAGCAGATCTCTACTCAGCTACTCAGCTACTTATAGGGAATACCCTCCATTATCATTAATATATTATAAATAAACTAACTACTTCAAAAGCAACAATATTTTATATTTATTTAGGCTAGCGTCAATTTTTAGCAAGCTCACATTAATTATGTAAATGTTTGCTTGGCCATAATATTTTACATTATGCACAGGAACCAAAAATCAGGATTGTACAAAAAATGCCCTGGCCTTGTTTTGGCCATAAATACTCGAAATAAATGCGCAAAAAAAACGAGTACCGAAAAAAAACTGAGCGAACCTTATAATTTATAAGCTGGTTTCCTTGTTGCTGCTGCAGTTTTTGTTGTTGTTGCTGTTGTTGTTGTTGCTGTCGTTTCTTATGGGTCTGCAAAGCATGTGCAATGTGTGTGCAAAACACCTGCAACTTGCTGCCAGCAACAACAACAGCAGCAACAACAAGAGGCCAAGTACTTCTACTTTTTTTGCATGAAATAAAATCTCACGGTTCAGATGCGTATAAAAGTTGGCAAAGACAAAGAGCGAGACGAAACGAGACGAGACGTGGCAAGGCGAGCGAGCGAGCGGGCGGGGAGGCAGCTGGTAGGAAGTCTCAACAAACAGCGATAACAACAGCAACAACAACAACAACAACAACAACAGCAGCAACAACAACAGCAGCAGCAGCAGCAGCAGTAGTTGTAAAGAGATACGAAATACGTTGCGCAGGCGCAACGGCAGTGCGAGCGAGACGGGTAGCGAAAAGTGAGACGCTGCATGTGGGTTTATTTTTGCAAGAAAAGACATTCAGCAAAAAGGTAAAGAGCCAGCCAGAGTCAGACACACACACACAAACATACACATGCACACGCAGAAACAGGTTATTCTTTCTTCTACCTCTTCTTCTTCTTGTTTTTTTTTGCACACTAGCGGGTGGTTGAAGGGGTGGGCAGGGTGCAAGAGGTGGCACGGCTAGCGTTGCCCTTTTGCGTAGCCGAAAAACTGACATGCAAATGGCATAGAAAATGCTAAACATTTGCCAAAAAAAAAACAAAAACAAAACAGCGGAAAAAAGAAACAACAACAATCCTGCAGAGAGTGGCGAATGGCAGCAGAGTAGAGCGGAAGAGGAGAGGAGAGCAGCGCAAAGAGCAAAGGCGAGCGATAACTGAGTAGTCGTATCTGTACTTCATTCATACATTTCAAACAAACAACGAGACAAACAAGAGAGAGAGAGAGAGAGAGAGAGAGAGAGACGGGACTAGCAAGAGATGCTTTATGGGCCAGCAGCTACCTGGGCGAAAGACAGGTAAATGCATAGGCAAAAGGTAAAAGTAAAGACAAACACAGAAATACAAACACAAACAGAGACAGAGCCAGAGCCAGAGCCAGAGACACAGACAGACAACAGGTAGAAACAGTTCTGCTCCTTGTTAGCCATGGGAAATCTGTAGCGGCTGGAAACCTGTTGTTCCACAAAGGGCAAACCGAACTGAACCAAAACTGAAAGAACTGAAAGAACAGCAGTAAGAATGAACAGATGTACGATGATTCTTATGGAGATACACTTCCTCCTCCTCCTCCTCCTCTTTCTCATTCTCCTCCATCTTGAAGCAATGAATGAATTGAATCTCTTTTATCAAAAAATGTTGATGGATATGCGACGATTGTCTTTTGGGTGCTCCTCTCTCTTTCTCTCTCTAGCCGTCTGTCTGTTTCTCTGTAATCTCTGCTCTAGCATTATAATCTTTGTTACTCTGACGTTCTTTGATGATATACCCTGTGGAAACCTCAACGAACTGGGGCACTATTCATTTTACAGCTAGCAAATTTGGTTGATTTGATGTCTCAGTGTCTAAAATGGCGTCACTTTTCTGTTACAGCAGTGATAGCAATACGAATCAGAGATTATAATTGCCTAAGCTATGAAATTTATGATTGATTTCATGTGACTATATCACAATCTATCTGTATCTATATCTATCTATACCATTAGCGACTATAATAACTCGAACTATGAAATTTAATGTGTGCTGAGATAATAATTATTCTCATTGAGCAATGAAATTTGATATATGGGTTAATCTCTCAAGTTGAGTTATCTTTAACTCACAATCCATTAAGATCCATTACGACAAATTTCGAATAGATTTGGCCTTAAACAATTACAGGGTATTAAACAAGACGTTTGCGTTAACGTCACTTTTATTATTATTATTATTATCTTCTACACGCTGGAAGTTATTTCATTGTATTGTGACAATGAGTGTTACGCAGAATTGGCACAGTTATATATACTTATATATATATATGTACTTATTTTTATATGTGTGTGCATGTATTGTTTTTTGGTTGATATTGTGAAATTGCTTACCTTTCGTATCGCCATGATCAACATAGCCGGCATTGGCCGTTGCCGAGGCGTCGACCAAGTTAATGCCGCAGATCAGCAATATGCCAGCGCCAACATATAACATTCGTAGCAAATACATCTTGCTCCTCTCTCTCTCTCACTCACTCCCTCTCTCACTCTCTCTCTCTCGGGATTGGGGACGTATCCAACACGCGATTTGATTATTTGTGTTTAATTCATAGACCGCATAAGGATGACAACGCGATGGATATGCAACATTTGATTATTTGTACAAACGAGACTCGTTGTTGTTGCTGTTGTTGATTATTAGTTTTCCCTTTTTGCGAGTTTAGAAACTGCAGAAAAGCAAATGTGTAATGGGAGTGTATCGAGCGATTTGTGGGTCTATTCAAGCGTATCCAAACTCCATCTTGAAAGCGGAGCTTCCACGAGCCAAATCCGAGAAATCTGAGATTGACTTGATTTTTGCTAAATTTGCGTTTTTTTTTTTGTTCTGTTATTTTGTTTTCAACAGAATAATAACGAACAATAAATATAAGCGTCGCGACCAATTCACGGGAATAATATCATAAAAAAATAAGTAATACAATATACGAGAAAAATACAGGCGGCGATCGCGTTAACAGGGCCGAAACCGAAGCGAACCGAACGGTCAACGATCACCCCGGCGCCGAGGGGGTGTTGGAGTAAATATTGTGTTATGGGCCAAAAGCAACAACAACAATAATAACAACAAAATCAACAACAAACAACAAAAACCACTTTAATCGCACTGGCCGTGTTCGTTGTAATGATAGTTAACTACGCACGCGAACAACTGCCACGGTAATCGAGTATTCGAGTATTCGCGTATTTGTATTCTTTATTTCTTTTCTTTTGCTTTCTTCTCGTTAAACACAAAATAACTTTTGACTTTGCTTGATTTTCGTATGGCTTTCAACTTGTTGACCAAGCAAAACACCGAACTCCAATTCCGACGTAACGTCAGCGCCAAACGACCGTCAATAATAAGATTCAGTTGAGTGCGGTGTGACCGTTTCCGAGCAACGCTCAAAATCTCCCTCTTGATTTGATCGATAACAGCGGCATATCGATTGAATATGGCGCATTTTATTTGTGTATTTAAATATGAGCAGCTGTAATGTTATTTTAGAGAAAATTAAAAAGACTGTTATTTTTGTTTCGACCGTATAAATGCTGATGTTTATTAAGGCAATTACTAATAATATTAATATAGCAGTTCCTATGGCCAACTAGAATATGGCTAATCAATTATGTTGCAAAGCCTAGCCATATAAAATATGACATCAAAATGCCTTAAAAAACCAATGTTAACTTTTCGTCAACTGTTAAGTGCTGGCCACTGTTATGTACACTGTTAACAGCGTGAACTTTACTCTAGTTCCAAATGCAAAACAGCTGAGCGAGCGTGAACTGAACTATTTTCGCTATTGGCAAAAAATTGACAGCGATAATAATAAAGATAATATAAACAAATAGTTTTTGTAATAATGAGCACGCTTGAGAGCGACGGCTGGCAAGTGGAGGAAACAATAACGCTAATCGGCATATTGAAATCACTGAAAGAGTCGAATGGAGCCGGCAAAATGTGCAAATTCGACTGGTTGCAGGTGGCCAACCAAATGGCCCAAAACGGCGTCAATCGCAGCATTTTGGAGCTGCGCGAAAGATTCAAACAACTACGAATGGATTACCGGGAGGCAAATGTTTGCGATAGCACCTGTCAGTACTATAACTACCTGAACGATCTGCTGGCGGATGAATTGTGGCAACAGGAACAGGCTGACGAGCAGGAGGAGGAGGATGACTTTGAGGCAGAAGAGCAGGAGCAGAAATATGCGCATACGCTGGAGTGTAAACTGGGAGAGAATTTGTCACCCATTACATGCTAATGTATACATATAACTTCTCTTAGATAACGGGGAACCCACAAATCGCTGCTTGGATTCAGCTGGCAAGGCACAGTTGCGCTGCAAGTGGGCCGAGGGCGAGGTGGAGGCATTTCTCGGCATGATTACGACGCTGAAGCTGCAGACGCCGCTGCTGCGCAAGCGGAATGCGAAGGTGTTCAAGCTGCTCTCCAGGGAGATGGCCAAGCGTCACTTTGCCAAGCGACCCGATCAGCTGCGTGTCAAATATCACCAGCTGCGCCGCCAATATGCCAAGGCGCGCAATGGCGGCGACAGTTTCGAGCACTTTGAGGAGATGCACGCCCTGCTCAATGGAACGCTGCAGCAGGCGGAGAGCAGCGGCGCCGAGCTGGAGAGCGATTCAAATGAGAGCGGCGAGGAGGAGGGCGATGCCGCTGCTGCGGGCGGCTTGGACAGCGAATCTGAAAGTATATTAGCTTATTCCCAATGCCACACATCCCATTCCACAACTAATCCATTTGCAGGTGCCCTGATCAGTGCAGCAATACCCTCGAATGTGCGGGTAAAGTGGGCAGAGGGCGAGGTGGATGTCTTCCTGGACATCATAAGGAGCATGGGACTGCAGGCGGCGCTGTTGCGCAAGCGCAATGCCAAAATCTTCAAGCTGCTCTCCAAGGAAATGTCAAAGAGATCCTTTGACAAGGCGCCCGAAAAGCTGCGCATCAAATTCCAGCATCTGAGACGGCAATACAACAAGGCCAAAGCTGGCGGCGAAACCTTTGAGCACTTTGAGGCCATGCACCAGCTGCTGAATCCCGCCAAGAAATCAAACGCTGATGCCGAGCTAAACTTTAGCACTGGCACCGAGAGCGACTGCATCTACAGCGACGAGGATGAGGCGGAGGCAGCTCAACGCAATCGTTGGTTGAAATGCACGAAACAATTTCATCTTGTTACTCACCTCAAGAAACACTTTAATTTTAGGCCACCCGGACACGTATTACTGGACAGATGACGAAGTGGACGCATTCCTGGCTATCATCAAGCAGCAGAATCTATTCCGTGCCCTCGATGGCTCCAAGAAGCGCAACTTCAAGACGCTGGCCTACATCTCCAGCCTGCTGGCCAAGCAATCGTATCAAAGGACGCCGCATCAGTTGCGCAACAAGTTGCGCCTGTTGCTCCGTCGCTATCGGGAGGTCAAAAAGGATGGGCTGAAGAATGTGCGAATGCTGCCGCGCCACTTTGACATGTTCGACGATCTGATGCAGAAGAAGCGCACCACAGCCAAAGCAAAACCAGATGGCCACAAATCCCTGCTGAAAACGCCTCAAACGCCTACAAAATCTGAGCAAGCCGAGCTCGAAAGTGACAGCGATGCGAGCAGCTCCGGCTTCAGTTGCGATCTGTTGCGTGCGGCTGGGGAGAGTGAGGACTTTAAGGATACATTCGAGTTGGCAGCGGAGCCAACGCCACTGGAGCTCCTCACCAGCATCAGTGAGGGTCAGAAGCAGCTGCTGGCAACCCTAACCGATTCCCACGAGAGATTCCTGCGGCAACAGCGCGATATGCAACAACAATTCCTGCAGCAAATTTCAAATATAATGCGGCAGGAGCGTGAGGCAACATTCCGTATGCTGAGGGAACTGATACAGCCCAAGTGACTGGGCCTGAATTAAATGAAGTTCGCTTTTAATTAATTATATTAAGCACTGAACGAACACAGATTCGAAAACTCATTTCAAGCTTCTAAAACTTTTATTAAATTGAATTTGAAGTTATTTGCAAAAGTTGAGTCATTATTTATCTGTGTGAATCGGTTGTGTTCTAGTTTTTTGTGTTTGTTTTTTTTTTTACCTTAGTTGCCTTGATGCGTTTCTTGTTTTCATGCAATTCATTATGAATTTCATTTTAATTTTTTAATTTTCTTTATTTAATAACTATTCAAATATTTATAATGTATATGTAATTTTGAGAGCTTTGGTTTTGATATGCTACATGGTTTTTTTTATATTTTTATTCTCTTTTTTTTTTTGTTTTGCTTTGCTCTTGGGATTAAGTTAATGTTGTATTTAGTTTTTGGTTTTCCTTTTAACATTAAGCTTGTAATTTGTTTGGTTTGTGTTCATTGTTATTCATTTAGTTATGTATACATATGTATTTTACTCACAACAACTAAGCAAGCTCATCATAAAATGTGTGCCATCCAAAAAATACAAGTATTTTTATTGCGCAATTGTCTAATAAAAATGAATCTGGCATTTAACATACGTATTTTCTTGCTTTGTCTAATTTTGTATACATATTTATGTTTGTCAATTAAATGGTTTAACTAAAAACCGACAACTAATAATATGCTGCTGATATACATATGTAATATGTAAGTATCTATGTGTATTTGCATATGTTACGCTCAGGCACAAAGTGTAAATTACAAATATTTCAATATTACTCTGCAATATTTTATCGTTTTTTTTTTTTGTTTTTTGTTTAACTATCATATGATTTTAAACATAAACTAGACAAAATCGAACGGCATTTTCGAGTACTAAGTAGTATTTAATTCATTTGTATATTGTTTAAGAAACATAAATACATATCTCGTTTTAGGTAGCGGTGTTTTCGTTTAATCTCAATTGGTGTATTCTTTTTTTGTTATTTATCTATGTAAGTTATTTTTTATCGCTTGTCAATTTGTCTCTTAGAGCACGGCTCGGGCTAAAGTCTACTTTCAGGCGGCGCTTGGCTGCTCTGGTCACACTGTCGCTGTCGCTGTTGCTGTTGCTGGCGGGCTGGCGGCAAAAGCTTTGCTTGAGTTGGCGTCTGTTGCTGCTGCTGCTGCGCGTTTGCTGCTGCTGCTGCTGCTTGCTGTCTGTTTTTTTTTTGTGTTTTTGGTATTTTTATGCGTAGTTTATAACAACAATAACAGTGTGTGTTTGTTATGTGTGTGTGTGTGTGTGTGTCGTTTGTGTTGTGTATAAGAATACTTTTGTATTTGTTTTTTGTTTTTTTGTTTAACAATCTAAGAGCTTATTGGCTCGGGCAGTGGATTCTCAGTGATGCGTATCTTGTTGCTGTGTGTGCCAAAGTAGAGAGTGCCGGATGTGTCAGTGGTGGTGACATATGCTCGATTGCCATTCCCATTGCCATTGTCCGCCGCATCCGGATCCGCATCGCTTGTCAATTCGCTTGCATTATTGTTCTCGCCGCTGCCGCTGCAATTGATGGCCGTCTCGCGCAGTCGATTGCCGACGCGCAGGCTCAGCTGACGCTGGCGCTCTCGCTCTCGCTCCTGGGCGGCCAGCAATTGTTCCTCGCGAAAGTTGGCAAAGAATATCGATGAGTACGTGTGATATTTGGTGCCGCAGGGTGAGCTGGCTGGCGTTGACAGCGGCGTTGCTGTTGTTGTTGTGTTGTTGTAGTTGTTGTTGTCGTTGTCATTGTTGTTGTTGTTGGAGTTGTAGTTGTAGTTGTAGTTGTATATTTACATATATATTGTGGAGGGGGGAAGGTAGTAGTAGTTTGGCTTTTGTTATTTACGTTACGTTACTTTTGAGCATGTTAGTTTGTAGAGTATTAAAAGTTCTTTTTGTTATTGTTGTTCATATTTTTTATTTTTGATGGGTGTTCTTTATACACTTTCTATAAGGATTTGCTGCTGTTTTTGGTTTGTTTTCAATGTGTATTCGTATTGAGTATGAATGTGTGTGTATGTGTTGGTGTGTGTGTGTTTGTTGCTGTGTGCGTGCATTGATGATTGTTGCTTTAGCCATTGTTTTTGTTTTTTTTTCACTTGATGTTGCTGCGATTTGTAGCTGTTGTTGTTGTTGTTGTTGTTGTAGTTGGTATTTGCTGTTCTTGTTGTTCTAGCGCTGTTGATGCTGATGAGCTTTTGATTCATGATGTCGAGGCGTTTATGAATAATGTTCTTGATGATGCGATGCGATTGAGGCAGACAGATTAAGAGAGTGAGGGAGAGAGAGAGAGAGAGAGCGCTCTGAATGCACTTAATTGATTGGTGAGAGGAGGGCGCCACCTTCTGTCGGCTGCTGTGAAGAGACAGAGACTCGGAAACCACAAGAAAAAAAAACATATTTAACAGTGGGAGACAGAGAGAGAGAGAGAAAGTAAGCGAAATTGTGCTTTTTGTTCAGCTCAAATGATTTGGAATTTTTTGAATCGTTCGTTGACTTTGTTCATTTATTTAGAATTCAAATATACAACAAAAGCTTACAATTTGTGACATTTGTTTTTGCATAGCTTCATATAAGATAATATATATATATATATATATATATATATATATATATATATATAGTATATATATCTTTTTATATAAGTATTTTTTTTATCGTTTTTTTTATATACGTTTTTCTTCTTTTTTTTTTTTGTGTATAGCACTGTCCTGTATGTATGTATATTTGTAGGTTTATGTATATATATATAAACTTATTGCTTTAACACATTTACGCATTGCCTGTGTGTTGCTTTGTATATAAATGTATGTGTGTGTGTGTGTGTGTGTGAGTGTGGATCTAAGCAACGAGCGCCCAAGTACAGCACAATAATCAGAAATACAAAATAATATGTGTAAGTAATGTTTTTTTTTTTATTCGTTTTAACAACTGCATTTGCTGTCGATTTAATATAACAACTTTCAACTTACAGTTAAATGTCTCAAACTAATACACATACGTAATACGTAAGAACTAATCATAATAGAAAAATGTATAGCGTAATACACAATACAGAAACAAAAGATAACAGAAAATCACAGAAAACGAAAAACAAAAGAAAAATGCATACCAATAAAAGACAACTTGTTGCTGTCCTCTCTATATGCGTGTGTTTGAAGATGTGTCTCGGTTGTGTGTGTGTGTGTGTGTTGTTCTCAGCGTGCTGTGCTTTCATCTCTGTTACTGTGTCTCTTCCAATTTCAATCTTTCACTCGTTTGTCTGCGCTCTGGCTCACGCCCACGCCCATTGCAACTCCAATTTTGAGCGGCGCTCACTGAGCTCATTGCACGCAAAGCTCAATTTGCGTGGAACTACTCCGACTGGCCATTGACATTTTGCGTGCCAGCTTTTGCAGGGAGCCAACAGCTACGCATTTGCAATTTAACGGTTTAATTCATTTCAATTATTTGGCGTGTAAATAAACAAAACAAATAAATCATCAAATAAATTATATTTATATATATATATTAATATATGGAATTAAATAAGTGCGGGAAATAAACGATATACTACAAAGCAAAATAAAGAGTCAAGTGCTTCTAGCGGATAGTTATAGAAACAGAGAGAGCGACTAGCGAGCAGCTGCATTTGCTTGGAAAGGGTATTTAAAACTGTAAACCTATAAGCAAACTACAGATGTATGCACGTGTGCCATTGTTTGTCACCTGCAGCCGAAAGCTCTCAGACACAAACACATGCACGCATCGCATACGCATACGCATTGTACTCAATTTCTTCCAAAAGCTCACCAATACTTGTGCATGCAAATGGCAAACAACTTTCGGGTTTATGTGTGTGTTTGTGTGTGTGTTTTTTCTTTTATAGCATTTACTACTTGTTCTATTTGTTTTATTTGCATTATTATTGTATTCATTTAATTAGCTAAATGCATTTCAACTATGTTTTGATTTTCTTGCTGTCATTTTTCTACTGAGGTTTTTCGGAGACTATTTTTGTTGTTGGTGTATTATTTATTGGCATAAATGTTAATTGTATGTGTTTGTGTGTGTATGTATGTGTGTACAAATATACATACCATATATAAATATAGTTTATAATTGTTGTTGCGCATAGATTGCGTTAATTGTCGCATTACATTATTGATAAGAGAATTGATAATTTGAGAAAACAAAAAGAATAATTCAGAAATCGAATTTTTATTTGATGCAGCAAATTCGACAACGTTGTAGGGTCATGAAATTAAATGAATTTCGATTTGATATACAGTTTTGGATTATTTTTTTTTTTTGTAAATTTATTTTTTAAGGTTAGTTTCGGCGCCCAAGGTCGTGTGCATATATGGTTTATTATTTATTTTTTTGTTGGATGGATGCATGACGAGAGAGGCAGGCGAGGATGGTCGGCCAGGCGTTACAAGATATTTCGCATGTGTATTTTTTTTTAGGTGTGTGTGTGTGTGTGTTGCGTGTCGTGTTTTAAGAGAGATGGGGGAGGTAGTTGTGGGAGGGTGGATTTTTATTTTGTTGTTTTTGTTTTTGTTGTTGTATGTTGTTTAGCAAAAAACAAGCAGTTTGGAGAAAGAAAAAAGAAATGAAAAACAAAGTAATGAACATATTGAAATATTTTTTTTTCATGTTTTTCGATACGAAAATGCGTTTGGTAGGTTTTTTTTTTTTAAGGGGGGGGAGGGATTTGAATTTTGTTTTAGAATTTTGCTGTATTCGTGTGTATTTTTGGGGACCTACACGACCTGGCTAACACTCTAACTAAAAAAAATTTTGGGATTGGGGTGTATTGAAAGAAGTAAACGCTTGAGTTTCAACAACTTTTTGTTTTAAAGATTTCAATTTTATTTATTTTAATCATAATTTTCGTTTTTCCATTTTCCATTTTTCGTTTTTTTTTTTTGTTAATGCGTACAAATATTTTGGCTAACAACATAAATAGAATTTTTCTTTGGTTTTTATTTTTTTTCTTTCATTTTTTCTTTTTTTGCCAATTCATAATACTTATATCAAATTTTGAACAATATTTATGTTATTTTTGGTTAGTTTTAGAAATTTCGATTGCTTGTTGAAAGCGCTTGAAAAGCTTTTTTCGTAACTAATTTGATTTTCAATATGCAAACATGAGGCGTCTTTAGGCTAAGTTTAGTTAAAGTAGTGGGAAGAAAGGCGACTTGAATGTAACTCTATATAAGATCTATGCTATAAGATCTATGTAGATAACACACGTGCAGGCTGCAGCGGCATTTTTGATTGTAATGAATCGAGTCCATTGCTTGAGGGGGGAGGGCAGTTGAGACAACAACAATCTGTTGGGATTGGTTGTCTCGAGACACAGTCTTGATTGATCGGAAATACTGCATTGATTTGAACTGAACTGAGTAGTAGTTGTAGTAGTAATAGTAGTAGAGTAGTAGTAGTAGTAGTAGTAATGGGTACTAACTTATAGTTAACTGTTTTGCTCATTCGAATGTATACCAATTGAGGGGTGGTATCTGAAGTTGGACTATAGTAGAAGAAGTAGTAGTAGTAGTAGTAGTAGTAGCAGGTAGGTTGTAATAGGTGGTAAGTAGATTGTTTTTAGTATTAGATATTTTGTAGATTTTTGTTGTAGCAGATATATTTATAGGTTGGTTGAGGTTCAGTTGTTCAGTGTGTGCGGTGTTTTCTAACACTTACCATAGCCCTCGCCCTGCAAGAACAGCCGAAAGGCCTCGGCCAACTTGGCCGGTTGCTCCTCTAGCACCATAGCGCAATCAGAGATCTGCAACACAACAAACAGAAAGAAAACAAAAATGATTTAAGTATTAAGTATTAAAAGATTAAAGTATTCGAATGAACCTTCATCCAGGATGAGTTTGTTGGATCCAAGCGACCATTGAATGTCACCGTATCATCAACGTGCGGCGACAGCGAACCCGTTATATTGATAACGGGCATCTTAAGCGTAGTGGCTGCCGTCTCAGCACCGGGTGTTCCTGGCGGTGTGCGCGCCAAATGCAAATCATTGCGATGAATATAGGCATTGATGAGCATGGCCAGATTAGTGGGATTGACGCCGCGCTCAAAGTGCTGCTTGTACATCTGCACCAGATCATGATTGCGCTCCTCCGGATTGCGTCCGAAATGATGCCACATCAGATAATCGATGACGCCCTGTGTCATCCCCTTGGTGCGCAAGAATCGCGCATTGAAACTCTGATAGCCCCACTCAATCCAGCCAGATTGTGTCGACACACAGTTGATCAGGCACAGGGCGCCCACCTTATCCGGATGCCCGTGGGCGAAACGTGCCAGAATATTCGCACCAGCACCAACTCCAAAGCCAATCACCGACTTCAAACCAAAATGCGACAACACAAACAGCAGCTGTGCGGCCAGATCATCCATCGTTGGATACACATAGCTAAAATACACAAAGAACGTTTATTATTGTTAGTCTTAAATGAAATGGGTTGCAAGTGGCAGCTAAATATGAGAACGACAACAAATATCTCACTACATTTTAATGTTACAATTTGAACTTAAATCAATGTTACAAATAATGCGAATTAACTAAAGTTTTAATGCGCTTTTACGCAATTATTTGAAGTACTTTTAAAGTACTTTTTGCCAAACAAAATTGCAATTATTATCTTGTTAAATCAAATCCATGCAATTAAGATTCATAAATGTTTTAAAACAACTTGTGCCAAACAAGGCACTTAAAATTATCTTAAGCTTTAATACTCTTTTCTGTATTTTTATTAAAACATTATTAGCTGAATCTTTAATGCGCTTTTCCAATCAAATCAATGTTATTAAGATTCTCAAAGCTTGAAAGTAAAGTAAAACAAATATTTAATTATAAAATTAATTAAAGACCCTTGTGTCAAAAAAGTAAATAATTATTAAAAATATTTTCAAGTAAATTAAATGGAATTAATACACTCAAAAGTTGATATTTACTTTGCAAATATTAATATTTCACTTGTAATGTTATTTAATTTAAATAATTTTTGGCTTTTTCTGTGTTGAATAAGTTGACATTATATAAAAAAAATATATTCAATAAAAAAAAATATATAAAAAATATAATTTTTTTTTTAAAACTTAAAAAAAATATTTTAATATATATATATTTTAAAAAAATTTATATTATTTTATAGCCACTTTGTTCTACTTACTCCTCTGGCAATGTAGGCGCGCCCTCCTCCTGACCGGGTGCAGTTACATGATACACACAGAAGTTCTCCAACAGGCCGCGCATAACCGGAAAGTTGAAGAAGCCAGCAAAACTGGTGGCATCTGATCAGAGTGAAGAATGCATTGTTGCATTGTTGATGATGATTTCAAAAATAGTAGAAATGATTGAACTTACAGTTGAGTCCCAGATCGTGGTAGGTCACTATGGCCGGCTTTGAGGTGTCGCCCTGTATGGCGACATGTATGTCACCCTTGTCTGTGGGCACACGTCGCTGTTCGCATGCCTCCAGTATGGAGCCGCGTGCATTGGGGAATTGCAGCTGCACCGAGCGCAGTTCGATGTCATCCATGGGATCAACGGGCATAGTGCTATATACGCATATATATATATATATATATATATATATAGAATGATAAGCAGTTTAATTAATGGCTCAAGGGGTTGTTCAAATTTAAACTATGATTTATATATTTGTGTGTGTGATTTTTATTTTCTCTTTTTTTAGTGGGTCACTCTCATAAATTTTGCATCCGGCGGGCTGCTGATTCAGTGTGCTGGTTGATCATCATAAATGTTGTTCTATTTCTTATGAGTTGTAGTCGATTCGGGCTCTAAGGCTACATAAATGTGTGAGTGTTTTTTTTTTTTGTTTGATTTGTTTTGTTTTTGTCTCGTTACGCGTCTAAAGGCGGCTAAGTAACTAAATTACAAGTTGCATTAAGAAGAAAACTCAAGATTTGTAAATGAATATATTGATTATAGTATTGTATATAAATATTTTGCTTAACATTCATTTTATGTACGAGATGCGATTTGAGAGACAGACGGGCAGATGCGTTTTTTGGTTTCGTAATAGTATTATTATTAATATTAATATTAATATTATTGTATAAATTGTATTGTTTTTTGTTAGGATTGTCAAACTGAAAAATATTCTCGCTATGCACAAAATACGTACAAACAAAAGTATGGCAAACATTCTATAGTGAGTACAGACTATATATGTATATATCAAATCAAACAACTAAAGAATAAAACAATTTGTGTAACTTGATTTTTGTGTGTGTGTTGGTTGAGTGGGTGTTTTTTGTGGGCGGGTTCAGTATTACGCGACTTATAATACATATATATATCTTACACATGACGGGGGGTGGGGGAGGAGAGCTTTTGGGTTTTTTTAATTTTCGTTTCTTTTTTTTTAGAACAGTTTTGGATCGTTAACGATTTGATCTGTTTGTGGTTGTGGCTTACCCCAGCAGATGTGCCTCCTCGGCAGTGTGTGTTGGTGCTGATGGCATCTTGGTGTTCAGTGTCTTACCAGTTTTGTCGCGGTCTCTGAAATAAATACTATGAGCATGCAAGCAAAGAACCGAAAACACAAAAATCGAGAGAGGCAATTTGCTTAATTTACTTTAAATACAAATCAACAACTCAAAACTCTTTCCATTTCATCTCCGATTTTCTTTCGTTAACCAACAAGAAAATCGAAGATTTTCATAAATTTCATAATTACTTTATTTATTTTTATTTTTTATTTTTATTATTGTAATCAACTAAATACACACTAAGTATGTATGTTTATAATATGTGTATGTACGATTGCGATTTCTTTCTTTAAATGTGTATTGAGAATTGAGTAATAGATTTTCAAGAGAGAGAGAGAGAGAGACAGAAAGATAGAGAGAGAGAGAGAGAAAGAGTCAAGTTAAGGGAATATTGGCCCCATAATGAATAAAATGCCAATGATGATTGGGAGTTGGAAGTAGATGATTTCGTTGTCGATGTATATAGATGAGGATGAGAATGGGAATGAGAATTGCTCTACACGAGTGCTCCTCGCTACGTACAACGACAATACGTTACATAAACCTAAATACATGAGTCACGCAATGTCATTCGGGGTAAATGTCGACAATAACAAAAAAAAAAAAAAAAAGAAAAAAACAACAAACAACTGGCGCCAGAAATATGAGCTTCCACCCAGTCCGACTGTCCCCTCCTCTCTTGTGCCGCCACAAAATTAGTTTACTCTGTTAATGCTGAAGCGAACAGAGCCTGCGTCTAGGTACCAAACTACTAATTTGGCTCACAGCTTTTGGCCATGCTTAATTATTATGCGGCACATACACAGATACTTATATGAGCATATACATAATTTTTGGTGCCTGTCTAGCGCTCCAAATCCAATTAGATGTTGCCCTGCCTTGAGCGAAAGACTGTAATTCAGTTGGGCCTCATAAGAGCAGCCGTGCCGAAATTGAAGTCTTGCCAGGGAATTTATTTTTGAGACATGGGAATAATCTACGCAAAATACGGAGAAGGTATTTTAAGTGGTTTTATAAATGGAAGGCCAGATACAACACTGTTTAAAGCTTTTAAAATTCCCTTCACTTTCCGAGCTAATCCCACAGCAGCAGGCAAAGTGAAAGCGATGTGTGTGTGTGGGTGGGCAGGCACTCAGCCAAAAAACAAAAACACACACACATATACCGTTAATCAGCAGTTGTTCTTGCTACATCTGCTTCTGCTTCTGCTTCTGTTTGCACTCGCGTATTATTTGCGTTTGTTATTGCGAACGGGCTGAAGCGGTCAACAACTAACCGGTTAGGACCGGTGAAACCCAAACAGAACTTGAGCACAGCGAAAAGTGCAATGACTGAAGTAACAGTGTAAACAGAGCTTTAATTTGTGATGAGCTTCACTCGCACACACACACACACACACTGACAGATCTACACACATACATATCCATTAATTGTGTCAAACAAACAAATCAGTGTCTGTTCGTGTGTGTGTGTTCTAACGGATATGTTAATTAAAGCACTTGCTGATGAGCGACTAATCAACATAAATACTAATAATTGTAAAGAACGTGTACTCAAGTCGAACTCTCGCCGCCACAAGTAGAACAAAAATGGAACACAGTTAATGGCTGACTAAATTGCGTTGTCGTTTGTCGCTTGTCGTTCGTCGTCAGATTGTCTAGTCAGGTCCCCGTGTGGGTTTGGATTACATTGCACTTTATATTGACAAAACTGCAGGCGGGCTGCTGACCTTGAGCCGGGGCTAACTCAGCAATAAAAATGGGCAAATATATATATATATATGGATATAAAGAAAGTTTACCCCGTATATTTATGTCGATTGGGTGATGTAATTGAGAGAGCGAAATGTGAGCAAATGTGAAAGAAATATACAGATATTCACAATATAATAATATATATATATAAAATACTGTTTACTTTTGGGCAAAAAATATAGGCGAATGCAAATGCTCCAAAACAGAAACACAAAAAGCTCTCACGAACACATGCACAAAACGTGAACGTTAACGTTGGTGTAGAGTAGGTGGGACAAAATGAAAAGTTATGCATTGCGGCGGTGTATGAAAAACAAGGACAACAGCAATCAACAACAGCAATTAAATATATAAGATATGATGGAGTAGTATAAGAAAGTTTTTTGTGCTTCGTCTTTTACTTCTTCTTCTTACTAATTATACTGGTTCTGGTTCTTTCACTTACCTGGCACCACCACCAATAATGACAGCCGGTCGATCCGTGCGCACGAGCTCGTCGCTATCGCCTGGCGAGGATTTGATCGCCTGACCAATGGCACGCTTCACGCTCTCAAAAACGGAGGTGGGCGATGCTGCCTGTGGTTCTGTGGTGGACTGATAGATGGCGCTGCCATTCCCATTCGTCGCTGGCAGCGACACATAGCCGCCCTCTGACTGTGGCATTTTGTTTTTGTAATTGTATTTCTTTTTGGCTTACTTTCTTTCAGTTGCGTTTTGGGTGCTCTCTCTCTTTATATATTTGTGTATATATATATATATATATCTATATATATATATTTTTATTTACATGTGTATGGAGACCTGTCACACTCTCTGACTCCCACAATACTTGGCCTGCTCAGCAGTTAAAACTCTCAGTGCGTTGCCTGTGTGCGTGTGATTGTGTGTGTGTGTGTGTAGATGTGTGTTCGTGTGAGTGAGTAAATGCATGCGATTTGTGCATGTGTGAGTGCGTATGTTTTTTGATTCGCGTGTTGTGTTTTGTGTTCGGTGTCAAATTAAAATAACAATGCGTTCGTTTTTCGTTTTTTTGTTGTGTGTTTAATATATCGTGTGATTCATCAGCAGCCAGCAGTTAAAAACACAATTATATATACATATATAGTGTGTGGTATGCGCATATCAAAATGTATTCCATTCGTCAGTAGCAGCAGCAGGCACAATAAACATAAATTGAATAAACGAAGAAGAAAAAAAAGAGTAATAAATTATAATCAAAAATGACAATCAGCACAACAATCACAAAGAAAGTATTAAGCCCAAATCATGTTAATGCTGATAACGCTACATCAATTTCCTTTAATGTCCTTCACACACAAAAATTTGACTCAATGGCCTAGGTTAGTACTGGTTAATAAGACAGTGTTATTTGGCCAAAAACCATTAATTAATTTAAGTTAAGTTTTGCTCTTATTAAAAGGTACAAATGTTATTTTCTTGCTCAGTTGAGTCCAAGAGATTATATCAAGTGACAAATTATATAATACTCGTCGCCATGTGTGAAGAGCATAATGAGTACATTATGAATAACCACAAGCATTCACCTCATTATTTTTGGTTAGTAAGTGCAACAGCAGCAGCAGCAGCAGAAGCAGCGGCAGCAGCAGCGGCAGCAGTAACAGCAACAACTACAACGAGAATAACATGGGGTATACAAATTGTTGTGTGGCGTCAAAGTTCATACTTGAAACAAGATATGCAGGCCACACACACACACACAGACACACACACTCCCCCGCCACACACACACACACACACACATACACATTTAATGTTGCAGGCAAGCAGCTCTCGACGCAACCCTCTCTCTCTCTCTCTCTCGCTCTTGCATACACAATGTGCATTACATTAACCCAGTTCCACTTCCAGTAAAAGTACCAGTTTCAGTTCTGTGTGTGTGCGAGTGTGTGTGTGTGTGTGTGCGGCTTATCCAAGGGTTTCTCGTTTGAAAAAGCTCTCTGGCCAACCGCATGGAATTTCACACACAGCAGTTTGCACTTCAGCGGGAAGCTGATTAAGTGCGTCACCAAATAAATTTAACACATTTATAAAAAAAATCAAAATAAAAAAAAACTAACGAAATAAAAAAAAAGAGATATGATAGCAAATGAGAAACCTCAACGGTGACGTAAGCTCATATAAGATAAGGGTATACAAAATATATATATAAGAAAAAAAAACACACTCGTTACGATTCTTTTGCGTCTTAGCTATTAAAAAGCAATAGGAAACGACAGAAAAAGGCAAATTCGGCAACTTTTGGCCAACATAGAACCGTAAAATGTTAAATGTATGGGCGGGCTCAAGTGTGAAAACTTTGAACTTACAATTCGCAATCTATTTATTATGCAAAATAAATGATACATTTTTCCTCTTATTTTTTTTGTTGCTGCATAAATTTGTAATAATAGCAATAAAGAGAAAAGAGTAAACTTTTTCCATAAAAGTCAAAATGAAACGCAGATTAAAGCAAAGCAAATAAAATGCGCACAAAACGTTGATTGGATCTCGGCCACTCGAGCACAGCGAGTCATGCTACCTTCTGCCTGCTTGATAAATGTCCGACGACGTACGACGTATCAAATAAAATAATATTTTTATTGCTCAATCCGAAAATACCCTATACTATATATATATATAAATATATATAATTGCGTTAATTGAGTAGAGCCTCTTGTTATCTCTCTGATCGTACAGTTGATCTTGTGATTTTAGTATTGCTGAATATTGATTTCGTGCTAATTATCTATGCACACAGCTATAGACAAATAAATAGCACAAAACAAAAAATAAATGTATTATATATATTGCTATAAAGTGTTTCACAACTTAGTCTGCAAGTTGCTACTGTTTGCTAGACAATTATATGCCGCATTTTGGTATGCCAAGATTTTATACAGTATTTTGGCTTATCAACTTTTTTTTTGGGGTCAGTAAAAAGAAAAAAGTAATTGCCCCACAGGTAATTAAAGCTTTGATTTAAGTTATCAGCCGTTGTTAACAGCGTTTCTTTTTTTGTTTTATAAATCAACATTCAGCCATTGCCTGACTTTATCTGCAGTAACAGCCACTTACTGTTGACCTTTTAGCCTGGCCTAAATAACAGGCGCAAGCTGACTTTGAGTGATTTTATGGCACTCTCAAGTCAAAAGTCATAACGAATGACTTGCAAGGCGATGTTAAAACCATTGGCATATAATTGTAGATTGTATATATGCATATATATATATATATATATATACAAAATAGCACTATTATCAATTGCAGGGCTGACAAGATGACGTCTGTTCTCTGTTGGAAAAGTTTGTCCGGCTTATGTAAGGCGAATCTCCACAGAACTCTTAGCAAACGATAAAAGAATTTTGTTATTTTGTAGTGGGTCCGATACATTGGATAAAAATAGTCATATAAACAGCACATATTTGTTCAAACATTGTATGATATATGATATTGTCTTACGCAGATAATGAAGTGCTTTCATTGTTGGTCAAACAGTGAAATGAGTCCATGCATATCAACCAGAATGCTCGCAAATGGTTTGAGCAGCATTCGTTTATCGTCATGGAATTCCATAAATATCCGTCGGATAAAGCCCCAACAAGAATATATATGGACTAACTTGAAAAAAGCAGACGCTGATACAAAATCCGTGAATAACACAGAATTGTTGAGTTAAATTTATACAACAAAAAAATCAAATAATAAAAGAAATTGGACTAAAAAAGGTTTAATAAACTATTGCTACAATTTCCAACAATAGTCAAAAACATCATTAAAAAACACAAAATGAATTTAAGAAAAATATGAAATTTTCAATTCTGAATTTTGAAAACCCAAAAATATAAAACAGGCTTTGTAATTTTAAAAGGTCAATGATTATATTTTTTAATTATCATGCTCAACGATTGAAACATAAAGAAAATAAGAAATGTTCTAATAAAGCCATAATGCTATTTTGGTGCTCAATTTGCTGTCGCAGCTATATGTATATGATGCCTTGTATAACTGGGCAACCAGGCCAAGCCTGTGGGTTAGCCACAATGCCAATTCCAATAATTGCCCCAGCAGCAGCAATGGGTAGAAATTATTCATAATTACAGCGGCATGTGGAATATGACAAATTGCTAAGATTGCAGTAGAAGGAGTCGCTAGAAGACACGGAGGTGTGAGGCGTCTCTACACTGAGTGGAAAATATTTGTCTACTTTTGTACTGTGTCAATATTTGTACATTCCCAAAATAAATATAAATAAATATGTGATTAGTATTTGAGATGCTTGTGCCACATTCCCTACATGGAAAAACAGCTGTCGACTGTTGCCTTGAGTTCAATTTATGGTTGACTGCACTTAATTGATGTCAATTTGTGCTCGACATTTTCTCGCCGTGTATTTGGCGCAAATATCGATAATTTGGCAGGTCGCCCATGGCAACCGTTGGCAGGTCAACCAAAAACGGCAACAACAAACCCAGCAAATTGTAATAAGTGTGGAGATTCCGGCCTGACCCAAACGAGAAACGATATTTGTTGGCAATTTTTGCAATTGCAATCGCAACTTGGCCAACAAAAAAAGGGCCAACTGAAGAGTACTCAATTTTAGCATAATTTATCAATAAATTCAAGGATCTATCTATCTATCTATCAAAAGCGGCACACATGTGAAATTATTCAAATATGTTGGCAAGGAGCGTGTCGGAGCGGGGATGTGGGGATAAAACAGGTGTAGGGCGACACAATCAAATAAAGGAAATGTCACGCTATATGCCCAGAAGCCGCTGCGGGGGCGGGGTAGGAGCGGATACGCTCAATTCAAAGCGAACGTCACAAGCAACAGAGAAAGAGAGAGGGAGAGGGAGAGAGAGAGAGAGAGAGACGAGAACATCAACAATGTAGTAGTTTCCTGGCCATATTTGTAGTTTGGCAGGATTTTACTGTTACGTGTTTGCAATCGATTTGAGAGTTACATAAAAACAAAGCAGCAAATCAGCAGCAAAGGACCTCAAAGCAGAAAGAGCAAAGCGGCGGCAGAAAGACAGAGCGAGAGAGAGAGAGAGGGAGAAACGGGGCGATGGAGAGCACCTGGCAAAAAGTAATTTAGCAATTTGTAATAAACTCGAAAAAGTTAGGTTAACTGACCTACGCGCCAAATATACACACATACTTACACATCAAATATGCAGACAAGTTAAACAACAATGTCAAACAAAAGAAGCAGGCTAAAAAAGTAAGCGATTGTTTGCCAAGCTGGCGCCGTAATGTTAACAGAACAAACGCCTTCCCAATGGAGCCGCAGGAGCAATAAAATTTAAGCAAACAACGGAGGTCGTTAGTAGAAGAAGTATGTTAGTGTGTGTGTCTGTGTGCCTGTGTGCGTTAGTGTTAGTGTGGAGCTTTTTGTTGGTCTGTCTGCGTTACGTCAGAGTCAATCGGGGCTAGTCAAAATTAACAGCGTGAAGCAAATTAAAAGAAAATAATAAAAGAAATATATATATGTATATGAGATGTATTAGCAGATAAATGTGTGGCAAGCAAGCAGGCAGGAAGAAGACAAACAACAACAACAACAACAACATTTAACATGCAGTGCAATCGTCTAACAGACAACTGTTAACTACTGCTAAAAGCTCAAAGTTCAGCTGTGAGAGAGCCGAGTGTGCTAATTAAAAAAAAAAACAGAAGGAAAATTTAAAACAAATGTATGCAAATGATAAAATGATGCAGGGCGCGTGTGTGTGTTTGTTTTTTTATTCTTTTTTAGTTGGGATGAGCTTAGAAAGAGAAACGTAGTTTGGGAGAGGGGCATAGTAATAGAAGTAATTGGAGTGAATGCAATAACAACAACAACAACAGCAGCAGGAACACCAGCAAGGCAAAACTGATAGTGGCAGTGGCAGAGGAGAGAGATTACATGTGTGTGAGATTACGTGTGCGTGTGTGTTAGTGTTTGTGCGTTTAACTTATGCCTCTGCATGCCGCAATTTTGCATTGTGTTGTTGTTGTTCTTATTTTTGATATTATCACATTGTCTCTTATTTGCATGTGTCGCTGTGTATGTTTGTGTTTGTGTGTGTGTGTGCTGAACACCAAAACTCACCTGACGCTCGTTGTGCTCGTGCTTTCTTCTTTGACGCACTTTCCGCCAACAACAATAACAACAACGACAATAAGAACAAGAACAGCAACAGTAACACAAATCAAGTGCCTCGGCGGGGTTAACGGGCGGGGGAGGGAGGAGTACGCTGTGTGTGTGAGTAGTGGGCAGTCGTTTAGTTGTAAATTTGTGGAAATTTACTGCAAGTTGCGCGATTGTTGTCGGTTGCTGTTTGGATTTCGTTTTTTTGGTTTTTTTTTTATAATGGCAGTTTTCCTTCGTCGTTGATTTTTTACTAAAATTAATACGCACAAAACAACAACAACAATAAGAAGAAGAGTTAGCTCGCGGTACTCTTTTCTATGAAAAAATCAATATTTGTTTGGGTCTTCGAAAATTTTTCACGTTTTACACTTGTGTAATTTGATTCGGTTTCGCGCACGCCCTGCCACAGACACACTCACTATGCAGCATTAGTTTCACTTACAACTGTTTGTTGAACACTAATTCGTTGTTGTTTGTCACAAAAAGAATTAACTTCAATTCCTTAGGACTAAACTCGGTGCAACTCAACTCGATTATGATGAACGCGACAGTGTGACCACAATGAGTAAGCGAAGAATTGTTCGATTTTACTCTTGCTAATCGATAAATTGTGGTGGTTGGTCGACTACAGCCGAGTCACACAAGTTGTTCTATTATAATACTTATCAAGTAAAAAATCAATATTTTTATGAGAAAATGTGAGCTAAACGTAAGTTTTATGATAGTTGCTTGACTTATATTTGAGTTGTTTATTTCTTTATTTAATTTGTTATTTACGTGTCTGTCATTCATCGTTACGTTTCTGCTGTCACTAATAAATTGCTCATCTCTAAACTGACGATATGCTTTCAGCTGCTGCTTAACTTAACAAACAGAAATTTGTTTAGTTCCTGAATGAAAGCCATGCGGCAATAAACGGAAAATATAAAACTCAATGAAAAAAAATAGTATTGAAAAATAAAAGCGGAAAATTGCTCAGGCAATTCAGACATATTGACTATCATTCATCGTAACGATCTTGCAGTCGCTAATAAATTGCTCATCTCTAACCTAAAAGCATGCTTTTAGTTGTTGCTTATTTTATCAAAGATAAATTTGTTTACTTTCTAAATGAAAGCCGTGCAGAAATAGACCGGATGTGTAAAATTTAATGAATAACTAGCGACTGTAACACAATCGTAAAATAAGCGAAGGAAACCAAAAGTTGGAAAAGCAAAAAACAAGGCAAAAAGGTTTGCAGAAACAATACAAAACAACAACAAAATATTCAACTTGAACACAGTTGTAGATAAAAGTTAAGCGACACTGAAAAGAGAATGGTGCGAAGATATACAACACGCTTGAAGCTGGCAAAGCTAAATCAAACCATTGAGTCGAACAAATCCAAACGGGTGTCGAATTCAGGCTGCGATTCAGAGCCAGAGGAGGAGGCGGATGCAGAGGGGGATCAGGATGGGTCACTGGATGATGATGAGAAGCAGGAGTTTGCGCCGCCGCGCTATGTGCTCGAAATGACGCCACATTACACGCATCCGGCGCTAAATGAGGGTCTGTGTCAACGCTACGATCCCGAACGAAAGCTGAGTGTTTTCCCCAGCTGCTCTTTGACAGTGCCACTGGCGCTATACGTCTCCAGCCAGACGACAAGCATTGTGGAGCCGTGCTATCAGCGACCAACTGCACACGACGACTGGATGAAACAACTGCTCAGCCACAAGTGCAGATACCTGAGGGAGACGGGCAAACAGAAGCAGCGCGAACTTAAGCATAAGAATCAAGTCTACAACACGCATCTGTTCGATGCGGCCGAGCAGATAGCGACACAGGATAACGCCTATTTCCGGGATAGCTATGACTATTACTACACCGGCGGCAATCTCAATCTGTTACAGTATTCGACTGCTGGTAATGCAGCCAAAACGCTGGCCATGCATGTGGCAGGCGAACGGTTGCAGCAGCTGCATTTATCCGAGGTGGGCTTGGAGGCGGAACTGTGGCGTCCGCTGCACACTGAATCGCTGGCGGGCATGTCCAGCGAAATCTTTGAGCTGATGCCCGTCAACAGTTTTCGTGTGAATCATGGCAATATGCTGCTCGCCCGCCTGCTCAACGACATTGCCATCTATGAGCTGAAGCTGGACGACGATGCGGATGAGGACGATGACAAGTCATCTAAATATGAGCTGAACTGCCAGGTCAAATATAGCACCCAGGAGGGACCATTCATAAGCGTTGCACAAGCTATTAACCAGCCCCAAATCTTGGCGATTGCTTGTCAGGATCGCAGTGTGCGCTTCAAGGATATTGTGACAGAAGCGGATATCTCAAAGCATGAAGTGAGCATTTTGATGGGCATCCACAAGGCGAGCACCTGGGCCCAGTTGCGCGCCAGTCAGGAACACTGTTTCCACTATGCCTGCCAATCGGCGCTGCTCACCATCGATATGCGTTGCACGAATGAGGCACTGAATCCGTGCTTTGCCAGCAGCGCTTATTCGCCGCAATGCGAGAGCTTCTCGTGTTTGGCTCGCAGCCAGAATCCGAATCATTTGTACTTGGCCAGCAATCATAAGTTGCACTGCCTGGACGTGAGGTGTCTGGGCAAGAAGCTGGCGGATCGTGCCGTCGTCACGTGGACACATCAGATGAGCTATCCGCCCACATTTATGGATGCCATTGCGCACGATGGCAGCGAATATGTGGCCATGGGTTGTGCCTATCCCAGTGAACAGCGGATCTGTGAGCTGAAGGGCGCACTGGCGCAGAGCTGGACCGAGATGAGTTCACCGGCGCTGCCCTATGCGCCGCCCCAGCTGATGGAGGCGCTCGTCGATGGCTGCCAGCACGGCGCCGGCGTCGATGTCTATGCGGATCTGAATGAGCGCGTCAAGTGCTGCATCACTGGCCTCAAATTCGATCGTTTAGAGCAGGCCAGCGATGGCGCCTTCGCCCAGCTCCTCACGGCGAACAGCATCGGGGACGTCATGTGCCAGCGGATGACGCAGCGCGATGATGCGGAGGAGCATGAGGAACGGCGCACCGGCTTGCACGCCAACGAGGCGATCTCCTACTATGCGAGTCTGGTGAAAGTGCATGCGAGGAGGCAACTGAAATGCACCCAGGTCGGGAATATGTCTGTGCTGCGCGACATTATGAAATCGGATGAGGAACGCAATGTGGAGCAGGAGAAACCTTTGATTATCAAGGATGTAACCATCGATTATGGTTTCGATGATTCCGATGATGACAGCGAAGAAGCCGATGAAGCTGATGCGGAAGAGGCAGAGGAGGTGCCGAAGGAAGTGGAGAAGGAGGTGGAGCAGGAGAAGAAGCAGGAGGAGAAGCAGGAGGAGCAGCAGCAGCAGCCAACAACCAGTCAAAATGCTTTACAATTACCAACTCCTCCTCCTCCTCCTCCTCCTCCTGAGAAGACGTCGCCAGCACCCAACACCCAAGTAGTAAAGAAGAAAGCTGTGAATCGTGGTCCCTGGCAAAAGTCGGCCCATCAACTGAGTCGCTTCACGGACATGCTGAGCACCTGTCTGCTCAACATTTGGGATATTGATGAGTTCGATTTGACGCGCGACGTCCACATCGATATGATCGATGAGAAGCTGGAGAGCGAGAAGAAAGAAGCAGCCGCCGAAGAGCGCACAGCTGCCTGGTTGCAGCAAATGCCCCAGCCGGAGGAGCAGTTGGCTGCCAGTCTGCAGGAGGATGAACGCAAGCATTTTGTGCCCGGCACAAATCTGCCGACACATTTCGAGGCACAATATGCCGACTATAAAGAAGTGATCAATGAGTCTGTCCGCATCGATACCACGACAGTCATCAAGACGGAAGATGCCTCGTTCAACGACAGCCTCAACTTCACCAGACAGCCGCATTCCACACTGCGTCCGAGTGAATTCGCGATCATTGAAACGGGTCGTGAGACGAATCCGACGCCTGCCAAACGACGCAAGACCAAATATACAATGGGATTTTAATTTTAAGAATCAAACCCCACAAACCATTTTGACCACTCAATAAACAATTTGGTTTTTCTTTTTCATGTTGAAAATATACCTTCAACTTTATAAATTCTTGAGAATCATAAGACTCAATAAAAGATAGTGAAATAGCTGAAATTCCTATAGAGGAAATCAAGGTTGGAATAAATCAGAGCAAGAAATATCATCAGGCAAGGTAGTCCAGCTATTATATTATAATCCAATCAATTTTCAGAGGAAATCCATACAAATCAAGTCTTGAATAAACATTAGCTAAGCTAATCTAGAACTATATTATAATCCATTCAATCAATTCCTAAACCTTCAACTTATCAGCTTAAAAATGAGCATTTAAATATTTTCCATGCTGTGCCACAGGGTGTCGCCAGTCGGGTTGATCTTAATGATCTCAATTCGCCAATCGCATTGAAATCGCTGAAATTCTGGCTGAGGATCCAATAGAGAAAATCCATGCAAATCAATTCTGGAAGCACCAAACGTTGTCCAGCCAAATATTGAAATTTGCTCAAGCATTGCTCAACCAAGCAACCCAATGAAACTGAGATAAAACAGGGTATTTGTGATCGGGTTGTGCATGAAAACACATCGCTGCCCTGCTCAGACTATTACATTAATAATGGTAAGTTCTATAATTAAATTAAAAATCAAATTAAGATTTCTCGTTTTAAGAAATCCGAAAAACTTGAAAATTATGCTTTAAAAAATATGTCAAATATTGAAGCTTAAAATTAGATTCGAGTCGGAACAACTCGACTGATATGAAGTGCATGTTATACTTAAATTAATATTATAATTCAGAAAAAAAGCCTGGCAAATTTTAATTATTAATGAAATCAGCGCCGCCTTTGCTTTTAATATTATTTTAAGTTTTCACGTGCTTGGACATATTTAAAAAAAAAAACTTGAACTTGAAAATGCTTGAGAAGAGTGTGTTTTTTCTAGATTTTTAAAATACTTTGCATTATGTGATTTTGTGTGTGTGTGTGTCAAGTTATATACTCGCCATGCTGATTGGCCATTGCGTTGATTGGCTGCTGCTGCAGCCGGCGATTTGGCATCCCCATCCAAATCAGGTTCATAGGCAGGATTCGTAATGCCATCGATGCACTCGACCACAAATTTGTGATCTCGTCTTTTGAGGACATATGCCTGCGGTCGGCTCTGTAGCTGTTGCAACATGATTCTGGATTTATCAAAATTTGTTAAGTCGAATAAAACGAACGCGTTGCGATTTGGTTAACAACTGGTGCCTGATGCCTAATTAAATTGAGCTCGCTGAATCAAATTGATTTGCATTAGAAATCGCATTCAGTGGGGCGTAAAATGGGCCCCGGGGGTAATCGGTTTTATTTTGTTTTTATACGAAATTTGTGGGTGCGTCGTTTGTTTTTACTTATATAATTATTGTGTAAACACATTCTGGCAACATTTAGGCAATTGAATTAGTTTGAGCTATAAGTAAATTGGATAAATAGTTGTTCATTATTTTAGCCATAAAGTAGCAGATAATTGATTCATTTGTATCTGATAAATAAAATAAACAATGCTGATTTAAGCTCCACCCAAGTGGCTCGAGCGCATGCGTTTTGGGGCGTGGCTTCTGCGAAAGCTTAGCAACATGAACTTGTGTTGCCAGCAACTTGCCACATGCAGCAACATCCTTGCTTCGATATTGCTCCAGTTAAAATTGTATCAAAGCGCGAGCAGGTTGTGTGTGTCTCAGCTCTATCCTCATTTCAAAAATTATAATTTTTGTTTCCGGTTTGTTTGAAACTAAATCACATATTTTATTTCAATAATTCTTACTCGGCTGTGAAAAAATAATAATAGTAAATGTAAGTTGAAATTATTTGTAACAATTAAAATATTTTCAATCAGATAGACGAGCTTGTTTTTCAGTGTATTATTAAATTGATCGAATGACGAATCTTACTCAATTGCCTAATAGTTTTTAAAAGACAAAAATGTATTTAAATTGCTGCCCCACAATAAACAGCGCCCAACTTAACCGTTTGCCTTAAACCGCTCGTTTGGATTACGTGGACAAGTGTTTGCTTTGGCACTCTTTCGCGCCTATCACTCTCTCTCTCTCTCTATCTCTCTCCGTCGATCGTTGTGTGTTTGTGCAGTTGTATTGGTGTTGACGCTCAACGGTCCAAAGCTCCCAAGCAGCATAGTAAACGCCGACGCGACGAACGAAATTCCATCAGTTGCCTTGCGCACGTCGATCGTAGCAGTTGTTGTTTCTCGTTGTGCTTGCGCCGTTTTGCTCTTTTTGGTCGCCGTGTTTATATCCGTGTTTTAAACATAAATAAAACTAAACAAAAGGTATATTTACATAGTAAACAAAGTGCGCATACAAAGCTGCTGTTAATTGGTAGACACATCACAAAAAAAAAATTATAAATGAAAATTATACAAAATGAAAGCGCGTACTTTGATTAGCTGGCGTGTCTTTTTCATTCATATGCACATCGTGTTTTACACATCAGCGAATGTCGCACACAGCGGAAAAGAAAGAGAGCGCATTAAATAAGGGGACGTTCCAGCCGAAGAAAACTTAACGAAACTCACAAAACGAAAACGATTCCAGCAGACCTTGCTTATCTGCCCGGCCGGCCTACAGTAGTAGTGTTGTCGTGTTCCGTTAATCGCTGTTTGTTTGTTGTTTCAGTTAGTTGTTGTCTCTTTTATTGCTTTTGTCTATGGAAAAACTCATGACGTGTGCCTCTTTGACAGATGTAAAATATTTATGCTATTAGCGTTCAGCTGCGAATTATGCAGGCAACTCATTGCATTGGGCCAGTTGGTAAAAACCTAACGGTTTGGGCGATAGTTCAATGAACCAGGCCTTAAGTGAACCTCTCAAGTCAGGCAGCACCAACAACAATACTAAATAAAAGATACAAGAGCAAAGCAGCACAACACAACTGGTTTTGCCACACCAAAAAGAAAAGACAAAAAGAAGCAACAACCAGAAAGCAAGAAAGTAAGGCAGACTTCCATTAGCCGAAGATTTAATTCTCTGCAAAGACTTGGCCTCCAAAAGCTTGAGATTAATTTCATGATAACAACCTTATCTATTAGCAGCTATTAAAAAAAAGCTCTCATATCAGGTTCTAGCAGTTTACATAAATATAGAAATGCTGTCTTAGAAGAACTTGCCTAATTTCTTAATTAAGAGTGATAGTTTCTCAAGAAAAAGAGAGTTTTCCTAGCTATAACCTCTGCATGATGCGTACTTTTTCTGTTTCGAAATAACTGCATTAATAAGCAATCCAAATATCAAAGAGCAATCTCAAATAATATAATATCTAATTAAAAAAGTCGATTTAATTAGCCGTGGCATTCACATCATAACTGATTTATGTAACTCAGTTTGGTTACTCGATGGGTAAAGATCGGATGAGATGATTACAAAAGTTAAACGAAGAAGCAGCTGAGTCAAGATGTTAATGCCTTTTTCACGCAATTGTGCCGTTACCAATTGTAAGGTGGCCAGGTCTTTGCCCATATGCGGGGCTGCCTTTCATACATTAGTGAAAGTTTTGTGATTATGTGTTTTTTTTACATCTTATTGCCATTCATAATAGTCGAGTTTATATATTGCAAATCATTTTCTTGAAACGCTTTCTTCAACAACGCATTAATCTTACAAATGGGCCATTGACAATGCCCAAGATGTCCAATTCCCCGCTTTCATTTGCAATTCAAAAAACACCTACACAGAAAGAAAAAAAAAAAAACAAATAAATTTAAAATTAAAGCAATTTTAAGTGAAGAGTTTTCGAAATCCAAATTGAGCTTCCTAACCCATAATGGACATCGTCACCTTTTGCGATTTGCGGACATTACGCATACGTACCGTTAACACACACACACAGTGACACACACACAGACACGTACACACCTGCAATAATTTGTAATTTTGGCATTGCATAATCCTCTGCAGTTGGCTAAAAACCTGAAGCGAGCGGGCTCCGTAAATGAATTGTAGATTTGCATAATGACCAATTTTTCACTCTTTACGCATTGCGTTTTTTTTTTTTTCTTATTTTTGCTGCTCTTCTTTAATTTGTATTTCGTTTTTGTTGGGTAATTTTGAATAGTGTATGTTTATAATTAGATCACAAGTATTTGTTTAAATGTACTACTAATTGAATGATTTTTTATAAGCTTTCAAGTACATTTTCCATTACTTGATCTAATTGAAATATGACTTTTCGAATCATCTGCAAAGCCTTAAATCCTGTAATTAAAAGTAGCTTAAGTGCGCTTTCAATCATTTAAGTCTTAAATGTGCTAAATAAGTTCGGTTAGTAGTCGTAAACTTTAATCAGTTTTAAAAGCTATTAAATTTGTATACACGTCAAGCATTTTTATGGCTGAGTAAAAGCTCCGTGCCACGTTTAATGAGTTTTCTCACAGCTATCTAATGAAAAACAATTGAACAATTTCCATTTGCAGCCATGTTGAAATCAATCGTTTTCTCCTGCCTTCTGGTGGCGTTCAGCGGCGTTCACTGCAGCGATCTCAAAGTGGATGTGATCAGCAAACCCGAGTTGTGTGACCAGAAAACAAAGAACGGAGATTCGCTGACCATGCACTATACGGGCACACTGCAAGCCGATGGCAAGAAATTCGATTCGAGGTAAGTTGCAACACACACTTTTATAATGTCACGAGTTCAACGCATTAAAGCTGAACCGCGTACTTATTCTGCATAGAGTCATATGTGTATATACACACACTCGCACACATACTCGAACACACACACACACACGCACATTGGGGATTAAGCGTGTGCCGCATAGGCTTCGATGGCGGCTCATTGTCGTAAATTAGACGCCAACTGATAAGCGATCTCAATTGTTGGCCAGCATTTTCCATACGCTTTTTGTTTGTTGCTGTTGTTTATTGTTGTTGTTGTTGTTGCTGCTGTTGTTGTTGTTGTTGACAATGCATTTTGGCGGCCACGTCAATCGCTGCTATGCCACATTTGTTGCAGTTGCTTCACTTTTGCCCGAATTTATATTAAGTATACATTATGCATGGGGTGAAAAACTTATGAAAAGTCTTTGTTTTTCCCCTCAGAAGAGAGAGTGAAAGAACTTAAATGATTTTTCTCAATTTGTATATATATTTCTTTTCTTATCAGCGGCTTAAAAATGTATTTTCAATTTGGGTAATTTTGTGTACACTCCATGCGCCGCAGGCCAAGTCAATTAAAGCCCAAATCTTTGTTAAAAATATTAAATTTCTGTTGTCTGTCGTTGGGTCACTTTTACACACATGTTGCTCACTACAACCCCCCCCCCCCCCTCCTCTCCCTCTTGGCCACCAAATTACCCAAAACTCCGCTGAAATTCTATATTAAGAATGTAATCAATTTGACGGGCGCTGCATTCCCATCATTATCAATTTTGTCCTTATCTTCATACATATGAATAAACTGGCGAAACAAACTACAATTAAATCTGGTAAAAGCACAATATGTGCTACATTTATGTGAATATGTATTTGTAGGCATAGATAAGCTTAAATAGTGTAGAGAACCTAATATACCAGATTGCTGCTGAATATGAAATAAAAACTATGATTTTAGCATGGGGCGGTCTCCAATATGATTTACAATAGACGTGGAATGGGTGACATCACTTCTGTTTCCGTATTCATCTATTCATTGGTAACTTATAATGAACCACGCTATTTTTAGAAAATTCGTTAATTTCAACATTTATAAAGTAAAAAGAAAGTTTTGTCTTATTATTTTATTCATTTATCTATGATTTCTATCATTTATAATTTCGTCGATAAGTTTGTAACGTCTTCGAGCACATAAAGTACGGGATATATAACAATATTCGTATGTTTCTAGGGAAATGAGTTCCTCAGCTCTGAAGTTATCTCAAGCAGACTTGGCATATGACCGACTTTTTGTTGCAGGCAAAACATATATGTTGGAACAGGCAGTAGCCGGACATTATATCATATAGCCGTCATAGGAAGAGTCGGTCGAAAAATGAGTTGCAGTATAAAATACTTTTTAGTTTAACAAGATATCTAAACCAAATTTAAAATACGCATATTTTAATAATGCTTCTCACACTTGGACTAAAAATTATCCAGATCGAACTAGTACATCTTATAGCTCCCATAGGAACAACCGGCTGAAAGTGGAGTTTTTGTTCACACATCTTTTTTGTTGAATTATTATTATTGATATGATTAATATTAATATGATCCTTAAATCATTGAGATCGTTCTAATATATCGTTTAGCTCCCATAAGAAGAGTTTTTCAAGAAACCAACCTCTCATTTCGACAACAATCAATACTATATATATCATATAACTTTCGTAGCAACAATCAGTCGGTTTTTAGAAGTTTAGATGTCGTTTAATTTAAGTCCAGTCCAGTCTACAAGAGTCACCAAGTCATCAAGCCGTTCTTTCTTGTTTCTTTCAATGTGGAATATTTAGTTATATTTCTATTTAATACATTTGATTTGATTTATGTGACAATGTTTTTTATATTTTGATTGCATAACAGGGACTAAAGCGGTTCCAAAATTGAGTCTTTTGTGCAGGAAATCGTTTTTCTAATACGATTTGGCACATATGCTAAACAAAACACAAGACACACACACACAAACACACACACACTGTCTAGCTCTGTCTATACCTGTCAACACACACACACACACACACACACCTGATAAGATAGAGATAGATAGAGAGAGAGAGAGAGAGAGAATGATTCACAAATTATCTGAAAGTTTGTGTTGAAAGTTTGCAATTGCTGTTTAATTTAGCGTGCTGCCAACTCAGGTCTCGACCCGAACTCTAACTCAATCAGTGCGTCGTCCCAAAAAGATGTCCTTCGTTGCCAGCATTGCCAGCCCATCCCTCCCCCCTTCTCTGCCTCCCACTTCTCTGCCAGCCAGCCACTTGTTGCTGAAGTCAACATTTGCTAAATGCACCCATTCTCTGAGCAGCATTGGCTTAAATGCCTCGCCGCACTTAACCAAAGCGACAGGCAGGCACTTTGCCAGGCTTCCCAGTGCAGGCAGCGAAGGATGCTTTGCCGGTATGAAAAGAGGACAGCTTCCAGTTCTTCGTATGCAAAATTCTTTGGAAGCACACTCAGCCTGAAGCGTTGAATACGCTGCTTAACTTTAAAGTGTTTCTTTCTTTTATTTTGTGCGAATTTTTGTATTTTTTTTCTGTTTTGGTTAAGCCAAGAACGCCGGAAATTAGCTACCTTGCTACAGTCTATATATATGTATTTTTTCACTGCCTGCCGCCAGCTAATTAAAAAGCTGCAGATACCAAACTGAAAGGCTTAAGTGCAGATGAGGGCGAAACAGAGAAACGGCCTCTTTGTGCATTTGACAAGCCTTTCGCCTTTCAATGGCAGCTCGATTGCCTATTGAAGATGCCATTTGCAGGCAGCATGCCGAATGCTTCTTTACAGCAAGGATAATCGGGCAAGCATAAGCAGGTGAAAGGAGATCGACTCTCTCAGTCGACCACACACATATTTTCTAAAACATATCTCAACGAAGGATTTGAGAACCCCTTGTGAATTGTGAATCATTTCAGCGACCAGTTTTTAATTGATTTGGCTGTCAACTTCAATTAAGTAAAAGAAAACATTGTTAAACACACGCTGAGATGGATTGAATGATTGCAAATATATATTCAATTAGAATAGGTTTCGGTATGGAAAAATAATTGTTGCATGCAGTTTGCTGCCTTATTGCATACGTGCCTCACTGGACATTAAAAGGATTACAAGACTTGCTTCGACTACTACTACTACTACTACTACAGCTGGCCAACTAATTTCATTTCGCGAGCTTCTACAGTTAAATTGACATTGAAGAGGGGGCCCTTCGGCTAGTCGATAACTTATGCAATAATGAGCGTGGAGCGAGTCCTGTCACGTGCCTGGCTCCTTTTATTTTCATTGTTGTGGCCTGACATTCAGGCTGGCTGGCTGGCTGGCTGGCTGGCTGGCTGGCCAGAAAGGAGCCACAGCAACTATACTCATCCACCTGTCATTGGCACTGCCTCGTCACGTGCGCCCACACTTTGTCAATGGAGTTTCTCTGGCTGCTCTAGTTGATGCTGTCGCTCCTCTGCCAGCCAGGCAGCCAGCCTGCCAGCTACAGTAGCAGTAGCAGTAGCAGAGTAGACAGGTACATGCGACCAGCCTTTGACCCGCAGACCTTAATTTGACTGGCATAAATAATGCAGTCGTTCCGCTATATTCTAATCAGCCTGACGCGTAACATGAGCAACTTCTTCTCCTTCTCCTTCTCCTTCTTCTACCCCGTTTCACCTCATATGATATATGTGCTTATGTCTCTTGCCACGCCCACACCTCTGTCGCAGAGACTCGAGAGACTGTTGTCATTGTGCACGAAAAATTAATTTGTTATCTGCTTGCCGGCTGCTGAATTTGATACTTTCTTTAAGAAATTGTGTGCGTGGAAAGGATACCCAGTTGAAAATGGAGATGCGCCTTCAAAAGTGCAACTAGAAAAATATATTCCAAATAATTAGCTGTTATTTGCTATAGCTTCAAATACACAAAAGCATTTCAATATGATATTAAATTATATATGATATTAAATTAATAATTATATATATTATTATATTTAAAATTGAAGGATAAGAAAAACCAGAAGCCATAAAACTCCCAGTTTTATTTTTTTATTCTACAAAATTTGGTATTTAATAACCTTTTTCTTAACTAAAAACTTTTATACATATGACAAAAAAATTTTTTAAATTTTATTTTGTAAAACCCATGAAATTATTTAAGATGTTAAATATAAAATGTTATAAAAGACAAAACAGAAAAAAAATTGATATCAAACTGATTTCCTAATTATTAAAACTCTAAGCATTCATCCTAAATGATTAATTGATGAAATAAGTTTTATTTTATAATTGAAATAGTAGTATAATATTACAATTAATTCGAGTTAGTTTTCTTCAAGTGTGAAAAGCTTAAAATAAGAGGAATTTAGGAGAAGACGGCCGATAAATTTAATATACCAAATTGGTCTAATAAAATATGAGTTTTTCGTTGAAAAGTAAATGAAATAAATGAAGGCAGATAATTCAAATGCCAGACTAAAGAAAGAAATGAACTGCACTTGCAATTTATTACGCATACGCCACGTGGCAACTCAAAAGAGAGAGAGAGAGATATATATATTTATAGAGAGAAGGGAAAGGCAACTTGAACTTTTGCGAAGCGCATTGCATCTTGTAGACTATTAAAATTGCAATTTGCAACTGGCAAGTGGCAGGCAGCAGGCAGCAGGGTATACGCGGCACAACTGCAACTTGCAGCATATTGCACGAACACAATTTTTGACAAGAGGCAGACTGGCAGTCCAGTTGCAAGTTCCACTTTAGACCCACACCCAATCTCTTCGAGTCATATCTTACGCGCTGTCGTCGTCGTCGTCGTCGTCGTTGTGTTTGCATGATTTGTATGTGGCACCAACGTTGACTGCGTCAAGTGCAATTTAATGCCCAAAAGCGGAGCGCGTAAAAATAAGGCAAACAACAGTCGTAAACACACAACTGCTACAAAGTGAAAGTTTTTCTTAGCCACATAACCATTAGCCAAGGCAGACAACCTTGACTGTCACCAGTTTCAGTTCAACTTCAGTTTAGTTTTTGCACTCCACACACACAATTAGTGTGGCCAAAAAGCAGGAAAGATGCGACAGGCAGGCAGGCAGGCAACAAAGCAACAACGCAACAAAATGCGTTGGCCATGACAAGTTTGCTGTATTTTTTTCTGGCTTGCTGGCAGGCAGGCAATGGGCGTCAGGCTTGAGTGGATCTCTGATCTGATATCGGCACCTTGGCACAATTTCGCTCTTGCTGCTGAGGAAACACTTATGAGTACTTAATGATCAGTTCAGTTTTGCAGTCGGAAGGAGGAAAAGTACGAGCGACGCTTGCAACGACAAGCTCATTACCATATGCGGCAATCAGTTAATGTTGCTGCCACACTCGCAATACAATGGCGCAAAATGCGTTTTCTGTGCAAGATTATCAATTCCAAGTTGAACAAGCTCCTAGCTTTCATTTAGCATTATTCCTTGGTGTTTTCTTATACATCAATTAAATAAATAATAAACTAAATTTTAAATTAATAACCAAATGAAATAAATTTGTATTTCAAATTAAAATTGAATACATTTCGAAGTGATTAATTAATAATAATAAAGCTTACATTTAATTTACATTCATCACTAATATAGACCAGCTTTCAGTTAGCATTATTCCTTGGTGATTTCTGATACATCAATTAAATAAATAATAAATTAAATTTTAAATTAAAAACCAAATGAAATAAATTTGTATTTCAAATTAAAATTGAATCGAAATGATTATGTAATAATAAGAAAGCTTACATTTAATTTACATTCATTACTAATATAGACGACCACAGTGGTAGACACCCAAGTCTACCCCTACCAGCAGCGTCTGGCGTTTCGATTTCTTTTTCTTTTCTTTTTTTACAAAAAAAATTGCCAAAAAATGGAAAACGTCTTCAGTTGCTGCGCACATTCGTAGATAGCTTAAATAATTAATGTGCTTGCTGCAAAATATGCTCTTTTCCTCGCATTTCTTGACTGTTTCAAAAAAAAATAACAAAAAAATAAATAAAGAGAAGAGGTCTGCAACAATTCGTATAGGTGGCACGTGATGCTGCCGCACAGCGGTTGCATAAATTGTGTGCGGCCCTCAAAACTTGAGCCAGCTGCGAATTGTTCGCACATCGAGCAAAGTTTCGAGTCCGAGGCAAAACAGACAAAACTGCGCCTTGTGCTGTGTTGCAAGGCTTAATCGCTGGCGTTTCTTGTGTTTTTTTTTGTTTTTTTTTCTTCTCTTTTTATTTATGCCTCTTTATTTCGGTGGCAACTTGTCGCTTCGAGGTACCGTTGAGGTTTTGTGGACGCATATTTGATTTTATAACTTCGGACAACGACGCACATAAAACGAGGTCATCAATGGGCGCCCAGGCAAAAGGATTCAATTTGATTGGATTGAAAGGCGACTGTGTGTGTGTCTCTGTGTGTGTGTGTGTAGCTAGTGGCATGGTATGATTTAGCAGCCTAACTCACACTCGCTTCACTTCCTCTGCCCTTTCTCTCGGATTGCGAATCACGTAATGGCTTAAACGGATGTTGCCCATCTCTCTGCGCCTCTCGCTCTTTTTGGCCATTGAGCTGCATTTTAAATGCGTTCGAATGCATAAAAATTCCAATGGCATTGCTGGGCTGGTCTCTCCCAAGCCGAATGAAATCGAAACTTATTAAATATTTAGTGATGCCAGCACAGCAACGGCACAGCAACAAAAAATGAGTTTACATTTGCTGTTTGACTTGATGATAATGCGCGGCTCATGAAAAGCAAACCTTTCCTCCAAATCGACGCAAAACGCGCAGCAAACGCACGCAATTCGCACAAACAACATTTGTTGCTCAAGCTGCTTCAGCTGCTGCCGTGTCCAGTTTTCAAAAACAAAAAAAACACCTGTGCAATTGAGTGACCCACCAGCTCAGGCCAGCCCACCCAGAGCCACCCTCTCCAGTTGGCTCTCCAAGCTGGCAGTTTATTTGCCGTTGCGTCAGCCGTGCAGCTTCATCAATTTTGCATGCTTGGCGACCAGTTGTGCCGGCGAGGCGAGGCTGGCGACGGATACATGGCTATTGGACATGTAGTTGGTTGACTGAAACAATCAACACATTTAAACGATTTTTATTAATTTATTCAGCGCATTGTGCGCCCTTAAACGCTTTAATTGTGGCTTAATCATTTGTACAAAGCGGCATTTAAAGCGTTTTTAAATTTACATTTTTACAGATGTAAGGCACCAAAAACATTTTCGGATATTTCAGTTAACAAAATTAATGCTGTAAATACATTTTAAATAAGGCTAATTAGTTGTGTATTTAATTATTTATTTTTATTTAAGTCAGTTCTTGTAAAAGTCTAACATATTTTGTAATATTTCTTTGGATTGAGTGCTTCCATGTGTGTCTAGGCAACAACATCTTCTTGCTTAACTTGTTCCTAAATTTACTAACTGAGTTGGCTAATAAGGGGGCTTCCCAGGGTGGCTTATCGCTTCTTGGCTAGTTCCGAGAACTGTTCTGGAGATCTTTTTACTTCCTTCTCCTTGCAGCTTCTGCAGCAGTCCCTGTTATACAGCTTGAAGTCTACTCTATTTACCTGAGTTGGGAGAGCTTCTCTCGCCTCTCTACACTCCAAAAAAAAAAACAGTATATTGTCTTTTCTTGCGCCCACTCATAACAATTAACATTGATCAGTGATATAAGCCGTGACAAGCGGCTTTCTTTAGCTCACATTTATTGCTGTGAATCGAATAAATTAGCAGGATTCATGTAAGTCTGCTCCCCGCTCCCCGCTCCCCGCTCCTCCCTCTCGAAATCCCACAATCCCCCAATCACCTGTGCGTGCTGAGTCAGAGTAACCCGAAGAGACAAACCGTCAGACAGATATAAAGACAGACACATATGCGAGGCGCTATAAAATTTTCACATATTACTAGAAATTCATGGAAAATAATGCAATAAAAATTCACAGCCAAGCGTCGAGTAGCGTCTGCGATTGGTACAAGGGGGGGAGCAAGTGGAGGAGGTGGAGGCTGGGTCTCAAGTGGGTGGGGTTGTTGTGGGTCTGTGTGTGAGTGTGTGTGTGTGTGTGTGTGTGTCTTAAAGGCCGTAATCCCCGACAAACATGCACAACTGAAGAGCGCCCCGCGTGTTGTGTATTTGTGGCTGCTGCTTGACATTTGCTTGCCATTTTTGGATACACTTGCCGCAAGGGTTACAACAATTTTTGCATGGGTTATTTTTCTGCTTCTTATTTTGCTTACGTATGTTAAAGTATATATGTGTTATATGTAGTTAAGTAGTTGTATATAGAACTGATCAGTTGAACAAATTCTTGGGATTCTATATGCTATGATAATACTATAATTTAGTATAATACATAAAGCATAAGTTAAGTGGCTTTAAAACAAGTCCAGCTAGTCTTTTTTTAGTTTAATTTTTTGCATTGCTCAATCAGAAATCGAGTTACATGTTATGACGATATTAAAATATTATATAAAGCTATTGTTTATTATTCTCTCTTTATGTTGTATGTAAAAAAAGTCTTTCTCTGGTTGCTGGTCAAATGTTTTTTTATATTTTATACTGCGACTTTTCGTCAGAGATTCACAAATAAATCTCTTCCTGAATCAGTGAATAAAGTAAAGAGAAAGATATATTTAAAATATATATAGCGACGATCTCCTGCAAGATGGGTGCTGATAAAAAATAAAAACAGATTTCCATATTTCAGTTATTCGCAAGAGTATTCAAAGTGCAAATAGACAAACACCTTTCGCTGCTTGTTTTATTTGTATTTATTTTTGTTTTTGTTGGCAGACAAATGTTGTGGGGTTTTTTATTTCATCAAGAGATTTGCAGCACTTGAGCAGCGAAAGCCACAAGGACGACGAGGCTGGTCGCGAGCATGCGGACGACACTTTGGTTACGCTCCAACTCCTTGGAGCTTGGAGCACTTGAGTAGGTAGCACTTTTTCGGTTGGTTGGATTATTCCACGGGCAATGCCAATTCGCATGCCATCATCATGAGCTGGCACAACTTGTGATTCCGCGCAACAAAAAATAAGCGGCAAACAGGCAGCAAACCAGCAGCAAACCAGCAGCAAACAGCATGTAAAAATGTTTGCAAAATGCCCAAGAGATGTACATAAAATATTTAACAGACACCGCGGAAAAAAGGGAGATAGCTGGTGGAGGAGGGGGTGGCGGCAGGGGGAATGAGGCAATAGAATTTTGTTGAGAACTTTTTGCCAGCCCCAAAGTGTCGTCAGCAACGCTTCATGTGGGTGTCCTGCGTCCTGCGTGCTGCGTGCTGCGTGCTGTGTCGTGTGTCTTTGTTAATCATTTGTTGGGCTTGTTGCAATAATCTGTAAGGCGCTTGCAGCTCTTTGGCTCATTAAAAAATGATCGTCAACTGGGGATAGGTCTTCGGGTAAGGCGAGGGGAGGGAGGAGGGAGCCACACAAGTTTTACACAACAGACAAAGTCGCAAAGTTTTCCAAATACAAACAACAACAACAACAACGGGAACAGGAACAGACTCGAAAGTTTTCTTTCTAGGCATGCCCAAGTGACACATTTCCAATTGCAAGTTCATTTCACCAGGGGAATCCCCGAAAAATGCACACATTTATTATTCAAGTTCAAGCTGAAAAATCCAAGTTGTAGTTGGAAAATATGCAAAAAATACAATTGACAGATTTCTCGCATCGAATATTGATATCAAAATTCAAGTGTATTTGCCGCTAGCAAGGCAAACTTTAATCAAAATACGAATTCAGCTTGTAAAATCTGACTGATTCCATATTCTGATTCTTTACTCGTACTTTTTAGAGACTTCCCATGGAAGTTGACATTATCTTCTGTAAGTGTCCAACTTTGTGGTTATTTTAATGTGATATTTTAAAGTCTATTCATATATGGAATGTGTGCTCGTAAACAGCATATAATAATCATCAAATTATAATGACTGTATTTCATTGCAACTGTGCCACACATCATACATCATACATCATACTCAAGTCTCCCCGATATCTGGCGGGGTGCGGGGCTGTTTTCATGCATACCTGAACAGCTGATTATGATAAGGTGTGCCGGGATGTAAGTCTAAGGGATGTCGTCTTTTATTTGTGCGTTACAAATTAAAGTAATTCGCTCAACTTAAGCAGCGTCGGAAGCAGGGCCATCAAACAAATAATTTCGCGTTTGTTGAGCGCATTTTAAAACCCAACACAGCAGCCAAAAACAACAACAACAACAACAAACCCAACCCCAGCCCCAAGCAGACATAAAAAATGATGTATTGTTTTAAAATGTGTTTTTTGTTTCTTTTTTTTTTTGTGGCTTGACTCTTGATTATGTGCGAACTGCAGCCCGTTGACAATGTCTATGTGTGTGTGTGTGTGTGATAAATGTGTAGTCTGTTTGAGTGTGTGTGTGTGTTGTGTGTGTGTGAACAACACTCTAGCTGTCTTTGCATGCCACACCTCTCCAAAAACAAGCTGCACTTCAAACTTGGCGACTAACAAGCGTCCAACAATTTGTCTGCAACTCTTTTTTATCGCTCAACTCACGCTTATCTTTCTTCTCTCTCTGCGTTTTTTACAGCTTCGACCGGGACCAACCCTTCACATTCCAATTGGGCGCTGGCCAGGTGAGTTAAACTGTCCAGTTGAGAAACTAAATTCAGATTTCATCTAATCAGATTTCGATAGCAGATTAAAGTCAATAAAATGTTAAATTAATTGCTACAAAAATTGTTATCAGCTATGAATCATAGAAACTTTTATAGAATAAAATGTTTTACAATCTGATTAAAAGTGGCAAACTTGTAGAAAGTAGGCAATTCTCATTTTCTACATTTAGTCTAGATTAAAATTCGATTTAATTCGTCATTTTTTGCATTCACAGGTCATCAAAGGCTGGGACCAGGGTCTGCTCGACATGTGTGTTGGTAAGTTTAGAATGATTCCGAGTCCATAAAAGCGCCTTTTAAATAGAATTTATTGTTTGCAGGCGAGAAACGTAAGCTGACAATTCCGCCCCATTTGGGCTATGGCGACCAGGGTGCTGGCAATGTGATTCCGGGCAAGGCAACGCTGCTCTTCGACGTGGAGCTGATCAACATTGGCAATGCGCCACCCACCACGAATGTGTTCAAGGAGATCGATGAGAATGCCGACAAGCAGCTGAGCCGCGAAGAGGTAATCGTCTATGTATGGATCGCACATTTATCAGTATTGTTTTAGTTGTACACTCTATATATGTGATATATCCGTGGGTATCGGTTTGGCTACTAACCACCTCATATTCTTCATATTTGCAACATCAAAATGCATATTCCTAACCGATTTACCTCTCTTTGCTTGTGAACGGCTTAGGTCAGTGAATATCTGAAGAAGCAAATGACGGCTGTGGAGGGTCAGGATTCCGATGAGCTGAAGAACATGCTGCAGGAGAACGATAAGCTGGTCGAGGAGATTTTCCAGCACGAGGATAAGGACAAGAACGGTTTCATCTCGCACGCTGAATTCTCCGGTCCGAAGCATGACGAGCTGTAGAGCCTCGACTAGGACAAGTGCTTAAGTTATATCTATCTATAACTATCTATGTATAAATACAAAAGAGAAGAAAAAAAACAAAAGCAAAAACAAATCTAAAAACCAACAATATGCGACACATTAACAGACAACAACGACAAGAAAATACACACATATTCCGAAATTGGAAAGAACGAGTGGACTGACGCCCCCCTTTACAACTCACTCCCCCCTCTCCACTTTGGGGGCGCTATTAGTGGAATATATCATTTTTGGCAATATCATTCATATCTGTATATACATATTACCCATACACATATATGTATTTATAAATAGGATGTTAAGCAATTTTTGTAACAACTCTCTTCCACTTCGATTCAATTGTCCCAGTTTTTTGTATATGCTGGGAATGCTCAATGGATGCGTTATATCTTTTTTATATACATTTATAGGTTGTTATATTAAAGTTTGTAACTTATTTGTGTTGTGTCGTCTGCCAACTGAAACATTTTCTTTAAGTTGTGTACAAGTGGAAAAGTAAAATTAATAAACAATTTTCACAATAATTTAACAAATGTGTTTTGATGATCGGAATAACTGGGTAAGATAAGATTAATAACAGAATCAGTTGCTATCCAAAATAGGAATTACTAGATAAAATAGTTTATTAAAAGCTGCTAAATATATTTAGTTATAATTTCTGTTTTCAGTCCAAGCAACAATTTGTAGAAAAGCAAAAAGTGTTTCTAAAATATTTTTGATTATCCCCAAAAATGAAAAATGTTTCTGGAATTTCGTTTCCCAATGAATGCGTATAGATTTTTAACAGTTATATAGTCGTTATTTATATTCAAATCGAAAATATACACGGATATAATAAAGAACATCATTTACAAATAAGTTTTTTTGTTTGCATTTTAGTTTTTCTTTTTTCGCTAATCGTAAACAAATTGATAAACATTTAAAAATTGCAGGGGCTGCCAAACGCCGTCAGAGATTATTATATAGAAAAAAAAACATTGAAAATTACAAAATGTTTACGACGACGGCATTGTGAAGGGGAGCGGAATGAGGCGTAGAAACGAGATGAGATAAAACAAACAATAGAAAAACACCGATAATATATTTATCATGTACTAATTAATTATATACAGTAACTGCAGCATCATCCGCTCCCATTGCAAACCAGCCAGCGGAGAATACGTATAACGATTAATTGAGGAGTAAAGGAGAGGGGTGGAGAGGGGAAGGCTTACAGAGCTAGGCGTGGTTAGAAATTTACGATCGTAGGGGATAGTGGGGAGTGGGGAGAGTGGCTCCATAAAGATCCAGCAGCAGTAATTGCACAAAGGCTTTTAGGCGTTTAGTATGTAGAAAACCAGTTCCAATATAATAGGATCCTGAATGCCAGACGATTCGCCGTGCAGCGTGGCAATCAGATGATTATCGAGTGCATTCATATAAAGCGGCGGCAGTTTGCTGCCCCTTGCACCGGCCTCGTAGCACACCTGAAATTGTGCGAAAATTGTTGACAGTTGACAGTTGAGAAGAGTTGAGTCAGTTTCGTTGCACTTACGTTCTCCTGGTCGAGTGTGGCGCGCAGTGCCAGCTTGTTGGTGCCCGCCGCGGCGAGCAGATCGAGAAATGGTAGCAGCGCCATCGAAGCACTTCTCGCCAGCTGCTCTGCGATGCGCGTGATATCCGCATAGTTGTTGCCATTTGTGGCATACCAATCTTCGCACTACAACAACAAATAATGAGAAAAGTATCAACGATTAATAACAAATTTAAATTCAATTAATTAATGCTTACAGCAAAACTATTTGGAAGCTTAACAGAAACTGGCTTTGCTTAAAATTAAGTTCTCTAAAACCAATTCCAGCCTCAAACTGACAAACTTTGCTTGAAGATGACACAAGTGAGCTTAATTCTGCACAATAATTAAATTTAATCAACTAAGTAATATAAAAATTAAGAACTTTCAAGGTTTTTATAAACAAGAGCGAGAAATTGGTTTCATTAAAGTAAATTAAATTAATTTCGTTGTATGAAATTAGGTTCTCAAAAACAAATTAAAGTCTCTTTAGCACTTTGTGCCATGTGACAAACATGGCTTAAGGCTCAGATAACACAAGTTGATTGTTTAGTTAGACTACAAAGTAATAAAACAATTACATTATCAAAACTATCTTGAAGCTCTAAAATAATCTCAAGCACCTGCAGCACTCTTTCCCATTTGACAAACTTATCTAAGTTAAGTGATCTTGATTATTTAGTTAATCTACTAAGTAATAACTTAATAATATATATATTAGTTTAAGAATTAGTAGCTGTGTGCTTCTTAAAAAGAGCAAACAATACTTATCACAAATGTCTTTAAGTTTAACGGAAGCATTTGTTGTATAAAATGAAGTTCTCTAAAACTGCTTCAAGCCTTGTCAGCACTTAAAACAATTGCCACATAATTAATACAAACTGTGAGCTTTAAGCCAACTCGTTTAGATCGTTGACAGCCTGAATGTGGCTACAAATCCTACTCACTTTGACAATGAATATATCGCTGAGGCGTATTGCATAATTGGTATTGGAATAGTTGAAGCTGGCATGCACACGCATGTTGGCAATACCATCCATGGGCTTGTCATCGATGGGCGACTTGACGCTGTTTTGTGGAAGAGTTGTGTTAGCCAAGTTAAGAGTAATATGGAAAGTGTTGCAGTGCTTACCCCACATTGATTTCCCGATCAGTATCCACCCATTTGATGCTGACAATTTCGCTCTGTTCGTCGCTGGCCGCAATGGGACCGCAGACAATTTCGATATCGGTTTGATTGCGCAACGCCTGACGCACTTCCTCCATTTTGGCGGGCATAATTTGGACCATGAGGCCGTCCTCAACAATGCTGCACTTGCCCGATAGGCCGCTGCTGCTCTTCAATGCCTCGTTGAGCACAAAGAAACTGGCGCCGGTTATTTTACGGGGCTGTCCTTGTATATTGATTGCCTGCGTGGAATAGGCATACATCTCGGACCGATCATCGTTGGTGTTCTGCATGCACACCAAATGGCCATCGGCCACTTTGGAGAAGTTGCCAGCAAAGGCGAGGATGTGATCGGTGGCATTGTTGATCGCCTTGATGACATCGTTCTGGCGATATCGCGGTATTATCACCGTCGTCTGTCGCTCCTCCATGTGGATGTAGAGGCCGCGTATCGCGGGCAGTGAATACGAATAGTTGCGAAAATCGACCAGGAAATTGATGATCGTTTGGGCAATCTCACCGTAGACGGACTCACGATTGCGCACCGAGATCAGCGGACATGGATAGTAGCGATATTGGGCGCCCAGGCGCAGGATAAGGCGCAACGGCAACACCTTGGCCCAGGGCACTTCGTGCCGATGGATGAGCACCCCAACCAGATACGGATTCTCGGGCACAATCACGCCCTGCAGACACTGATACGTCGGTCGGATGTAAATGAAGCCGCCATGCTCCCGTGAGCCCAAAAAGTTGGCATTCCGCGGACTGGTGAACGCCAGCTCCTGTGTGCTGCTGCGTGCACACTCCGCCTCCACATAGATCTCGAACAGATGCTGGAATATATCACGCGGCACCGATGCACCAGCCGCTGCCGGCGGTGGCTTGATTTCCAGCAAGATGATCAACTCATCGTTGCCCACATGATGCAGCCCGGACGTGGTGAAGTTCAGCACCCAGCGATTCATGCAGCAACTCACTGAAATTGTGATTTCATGAGAGGATTAACAACAAAGTCGGACAGGTGACATGGTAAATGTGATTGACTACTCACTGTTGACCACCTTGACGAGCACATAGAAATTGTTCTTCAGAATGAACTTGAGCGTTTCGCGTTGCAAACGCTCGATGAGATCCGCATCGTTGCGCACCTCCTTGTACTCCACATCACAGTTAAGATTACTGCCCTCGCGACTGCCGACACAGATCGGTGGCAGCGAGTTCTCCTCGCTGGGTATGCAGCAGCCCTGTGCATCGCTCGGTGGCAACTTGCGCGACCGTTGCACCTCCACTTTGTGGCGCGGCGAACTCTGCGCTGTGTTGCGACCAGCTACAATAAAAAATTAAGTAGAATTGTTAACTGAGTCAATTTACAATTAAATATATAATTAAATTAAATTAAATTTAGCTTAAAAGTCAGGAGAATGTAGAAAACTTCAATTTAAACAGATTTCATATTTTAAATAATCTAAAAATATCTTATATTTAATATACTTTAAATGAATTTTGACTTTAAAGTTTTTAGAGAACAATTTCAAGTGCATTATAAAAATATGTTAAATAAATTAATTGGTTTAAATTAAGTTGTGAATAGCAACTCAATTTGACTAAAAAATAATTAAGTTGAGTCAATTTAAAATAGTATTTTAGTAACTAAAATCAAGTAAATATATATTTAATATTTTCCAGAATGTTATTTGCAAGAACTTTATTTCAAGCATATTTAAAATATATTTGATATACTTTAAATAATAATTTATTATTGGAAAAGCAAATCAATTGCGCTAAAAAGAGTTAAGTCGGAAAAGGACATCGATTAAATATACAATTGATTCGCTAGAATAATATTTGAATGGAATTTAGCTTAGAAGATCTTCAGATTGTCGAGAAACTATAATCCAAAGGTATTTTTAAATCTAATTTACTATTTGAAAGGGAAATCAATTAAATTAAGTAAAGAGTTGAAAATTGAGTCAATTTACAAACACTTTTTGGTATTGCAAAGGGAATGGGATCAGTAAAAGGATAATGGAAAAGGAAATCAAGTAAATATATAATTAAATCTTATGACAGAAGGATATTTGTATGAGACCTGATACCTTAAAGAATATAGTTATATTTTAATCTAATGATATATGACTTATAATTGAAAGGAAATTAATTAAATATTTAAATAAATAAATATGATATTTTCAAAGGATTCAACTTAAATCTAAACATATTTTATATAAATTAAAGAGTTTTAATATGTTATATATATATTATTGGTCAACTAAATTAATTATATATTTTAATAAATACTCGAAGTTGATATTTGCTTGATATTCAATTTTCTTTCAATCATTTTCTAGAGATAATTCTTTAAATGCCAAATAATTGATAATTGTTAATAAAAATCACAAAATTTATAAATTTAAATTAAAATTTTTGGAATTTATCTTTAAACTGATGCGAACCAATTCGCTGATTAAAATTTGATGACATTTTAAACACATAAAACAAATTAAATAAATATCTTATTCAGTCTAATATAAATTAAGGCATAGAAAAAGTAATGCAATTAAACTGAAATTCTAATCAACATTTAATTATTAATTCATTATTTATTTTGTAATAAATATTAATATATTATTAAAAATCATCTATTCAACTTTTGTAAACGAATTAATTTATCAAGCTGAAGCTTTTATAAATATCTTAAATCTGTCTATATGAAAAAATGGAAAATTAAATTAAAATAAATTAAAGTTGAAATTGAAATTGAAGTTTTCTTTTCATTCCCCACTTTAAGCAAGTGTCATTCTAGCATAAAAAATTCGAAATGATTTCCTTGGCTTACCGCTTGACTCTTGGCTGCCCGCTGTGGCTGCCTGGAGCGTTGCTGCCGCTGCCGTGGGCGGTATGGAGCCACGGAACAGCTGGGCGACCAGGCCCAAGGTGGTGTTGGTATCAATACTGCTGCCGCTGCTGGCGCCTCCATTGCCACTGCCACTGCCACTGCCACTGGAGGAGGCGCCGGGAGTGGGCGGCTTCTGGGAGGAGCCGCTGCTGTTGCTGCTGCGCTGGACACCGCGACGCGGCTGCTTGGCCTCGCCCCACTGCTGCTCCATGGTGCTGGCCAGTTCGCTGCCGGGTGCGATGCCATCGCTGAACATGACACTCTTGCGCTTGCGACCCTTCTTGCCATCGGAGCTGGACGAGTTCGAGGAGCTGCCATCCGTCTTCTTCAGCACACCGACGGGCACAATGACGCTCGGCGTCGGAGCAGCTGCGGCATCCGCCACCTGACGATGTGGCGGTATCGTTGAGCAATACTCCATCGGATTGTTCGGATTTGGAGTGCGCATCGGCGTCGGCGGCAACACAGCTGGCTGGGCACCGGCATAGATGTCCGAGATGCAAGCATCGCCGCCAGCGCCGCTGCCAGCGCCACTGCCAGCGCCGATGCCATTGGCGGCCGTCTGGCGTACGCTGAGTATCATGAAGCATTGGACACAGACGCGCGACTCGGGCTCGTTGGCGAACTCCAGATGGAATCGCTGCGAGCAGCAGACGGAGCAGAGCACTTTGCCGCAGGCGCGACAATGGTGGCGCCGCTTGATCATGGTGAACTTCTGCTGGCACTGCATGCACTGCGTGGCCATGTTGTCGGGCACCCAGATCGGTGGCACCTTGCCCAGATTGGCATGCGGATCGCTGTAGCCAACCGCCTCATAGATGGGACTCTCATCGGCCTCGCCGTCGTCGCCATTCTCCTCCGCTGCACCCACCTCTGCACCCTCTCCGCCTGCCGCCAGCTGCTGCTGCTGCTGTTGCAGCTGCTGTGACTGATCTTGATCCTGATCCGCCGTTGGTGGCGGAGGTGTTTGTCCCGCATTCGTTTGAAAGCCGCCGCCATTCAGATCTAGGGTCTGTGGACGCTGTGGTCGCTGCTCGGTATCGGGACCAATGATCTCCTGCTCCTCCAGCTGCACCACTCCCTCCTCCACCTCCACCTCCTCCTCCTCCAGTTTGCGCCCAGATAGCGAATCAGTATCGCTGGCACTGCTACTGAACGGTGAGGCCAATCCTTCCTGCTCCTCCTCCGGCGCCGCCGTTTCGTGTGCTCGCAGCTCGGCAAATTCCACAGTGGATGCCTGCGAGAAGTTGTCCACATTCATAGGATCCGCTGATGTGGTCTCCTGCTCGGACAAGATGCGCACCGATTCCTCCTCCGTTGCGGGCGATGCCGTGGCACCAGTGTCAGCATCCTCATCCTCATCCTCAAGCACAGCATGCTCATCGTCGACATCAGGCTCATCAACATTCTCAATTTTAATCATGTCCTGGTGGATGTAGTTCGTGTTCGAGCTGGTTGCAGCAGCTGGAGTTGTTGCCACAGCTGGCTGCTCCATGTGCTGCTCCTCTTCAATGTCCGCCTCCACTTCCTGCAGCATGCTGTCCAGTTCCGTGTCCGAGATTTCGTCCATGGTCGAGCAGAAGGTTAAAGGTTGACTGCGCTTTGGCGCCACATCCTGTGACTCCTCCTCCTCGCCCGCCCGCTGCTGCTGCTGCTGCAACTGCGGCTGCAACTGCTGCTGTTGTTGTTGCCCCAAAGCTGCATCCAACGTTGGCGCCGGCTCCTGAAATGAGCAGAAAGATTAACCAAACTTATCCCGATTGATATATAAATAAATAAATAAATATATATATATATGGATGATCTGTAATCCATGCAGATTCAAAGATTCTTCTTTTTTACTTTTACTTTTTGTATTTTTTATATTAAAATAAATAATTGCTTAGCTCACCACTGGTGAATTATTCGTATCCAGATCATCATCTGCATCATGGAGATGATTCTTTTTGGCTGCCTGTTGACTGGGCATGTCCAGTTCGGTGCTCGTCTCCGCTGAGAGCTCGTTGAGCACCTTGCCCAGAGCTGAGCTGGCTGTGACTTCGCCTGGCAAAATGGATGGTGAGGCTGATGTTGTTGTTGTCGTTGTGGTTATCGATATGGAGGATAGACCCAATGCCAAATCCTCCACAGCAATCGATTCCACTAGCGGCTCCTGCTCCTGCGCCTGCTGCTCTCCCCCATTATTTGCTTTGGGCAGCTGCTGCTGCTGTTGTTGCTGCTCCTCCTCCTCCTCCTCGGAGTTGGTTATGTTGCCCGGAGAGGGACCCGAGGAGAAGGTGGAGCACGAGGAGGTGGTTAATGATTCGGAGGAGGATACCGTTAGCTCCTCGCCAGATTTGTTATTGTTGCTCGTTTGCTTTGCCTGCGCTTCGCTGTACTTTTTAATGTCCTCGTGCGCATCATCATCATCATCATCATCAACATCAACATCATCATCGTCATCGACCACTTCATCATCTTCTTCATCATCATTATCGTCGACAACTTCCAGCTGCCTGGAATGCTGCTGCTGCTGCTCATCAGCTGTCTGCTTCCAGTCGTAGCTTTCCCTGGTTTCCAGCTCCGTTTCGAGTGATTTTACATTGTTGCGATAATCGTTGAGGCTGTTGAACACCTGAGAGACGGCAACAAAATTTTTGGCTGCGCCAGCGCTGCCATCGCCCAGTGGGCGTGTCTCCCCAGCGCCCACATTCACAGCTGCAACACTCGCGGCTGCTGCTGCGACTGCAACTGCTGCTGCTGCTGTTGCGGCTGCATTGCGGCTCTGTTGCTCATCCGCTAAAAAGAAAATTAAGAAAAAAGAGGAGAAAAAAAAACAACTGTTAAATATACCGTTAGTTGTATGCTGTTGCTCGCACCTTTTAGCTCTGCTTCCAGATTGTCCAGGACCTGATCGATGTCCACCAGATCCATTTTGACTAAGCGGCTTGCATTTAAGCCTGCAACGAAACACGTAACAAGCGAATTGAGAAGAGCAGCTTGCTTTCTTTACCCGAAAAAAAAATATTTTCACTGTGTGTGTGTGTGCAGAGGCTGTCATGGGTTGGTAGAGGCGTAGAGGGGGCTACGGTGGGAGGGATGGGCAGAGGGAGAACGAACGTTTCACAAGCGACGCAAAAAGTAAGACAACAAAGCAAATAATGATTCATTGGCTTATTGAAAGGCGTTGGGCAGCTGAACTGTCAGTCAATTGCCTTATCAGCGTTTACCCTGCCCTACCGTTTTCGGTCGTAAATTAACAGAATTACCTTATTTATCCAATTCTTTTTGTACAAATTCTCCTTTTGCAAAATATGTTCGAAATGAGTGGAGCTGAATGTGACTGTATTGCACATACCGCATAAATACCAAATATGTGAGTGGTCTGAGCGCTCATATCAAATTTTGGTATTTTTTTGTGTCACTTTGTGAGAGCCAAGAGTATAGCATATGGTCAGCCTGGCAGCTACAGTCGCTGTTAGTTAACATAGCTGCTTAACATTAGTCGAAATTAAACCGTCGAAGCTATCGGACGCGGGAGTAGCGCGCGTTGCCAGTTCAAGTGTAAAGAAATTTAACAATTTATTACAACGAATTTGTTGTAATTGCAATAAATAATGCGCCAATCGACGTGCAATTAAATAAATAAGGTGCTCTCAAGCGCAGCGTGTACAAATAGCGGCGAAAATACAACAAAATTCGTGTGCTGACGCAAAACCCAAACGTAAAAAAAAAAAATAGAAAAACATAAAGAAGCCGCCACCGTTTTGTGTGTGTGTGTGTGATGAGAGTAGATGTGCTTGAGTGTGTGTGTGTTAGTGTGTAGTTAGTTGTGGGCGGAAAATCAAGTTGAGGCAAATGCGAGTGTAAAATTCATTTTCATTTTACACATTTTTCTAATGCAAAACTAATAAATAATAATTTTATTTTTATTGATGCTGTTTGTAAATGTAATTTTGTGCTACGCTCACCAACACTGTCAGCCCACACACCACACACACACGCATGCAGAGCGTGTCAGACCAACACAAACTCATTTTCATACACACACTCACACTGAGAGACATTTACACAAGCACCTTTTTGGTTGCGCTCTTCTCTTGTCGCTCCACTATCTCATTTTATCATTTTTGTTTTGCTGCTTGTCTCTCAGCTGCTCTGCTCTGTAATCTTGTTGTTTATTCTCTTTTGCACTCTGCTTTGCTCACTGCTCACGGCTCACCTCACCTCACTCATTCTCTGTCTGTCCCACTCCCTCCCTCACGCCTCTATCATCATCGATAGTTGCTTTGATTTTAGCCGCGCGCGCAACTAAAAATTTCTGTTCATTATCAAAAATTAAATGTAAATGTAAAATGTCTGTTATTTATCTCTATCTCGCTCTCGCATACACACACACAAGCCGATCGCAATTGATTTGTTTTTGTACGCGTATTGTTTGAAATTAAATTGATAAATCGCGATTGCGAAAAAATGAAAAAAAATTATTAATGTTAATAAAGTGTTTGAGTGTCTGTTTAAGCAGTTTAATCACGTGTGTCAATTAAATCGTATTTGTTTATTTCCGCAGCGCATTTTTAGTGTAACCCAATTTTGTATTGCATTTACAAAATAAAAATAAAAATTTACAAAAAAAGAAAATATTAAGAAGCTGAGCTCTTTATGCTGCCACCATTCGTCGATCAATAAACAACAAGAAATTTGGATTCAGTTGTTCATTTTTCTGTTCAACCAAACAAAAACATCAATAACTACTGCTTCTTCTTCGCAACGCCCACGCAACGAAAATGAAATCAAAGCTGAAAACTGCGCTACTGGCGTCGACGTCATCGTCTAGCAACGGTAAATGGATGTTGGTGTCAGCGTTGCTGTTAATTCTGCTGGTGGCCGCCACCCAAGCAGCTGATGAGGTAAGTGATAAATGGAATGGGATTTAAGTGGAAATGGAACATATCATCTATAAGCAAACAATGGGAATAAAATGGGTGTGGAACGAAATTGCTCAAATTGCTGATCTTGATCAATTACCGTTAAATAATTTCCTTTTACTTTGATTTTTATTTTTTGCATTGATCGTCTGCTGTTTTGTTTTTCTTTGCACATATTTAAACGATTTTTTAAGTATTTAAATTGAAACTGAAGCGAACAATTTCCATTTCAATTTTGGTCGTTATTCATTTTGAATATTAAGTGTTGGATGTGAAGCACTGAAAATAATCGAATTAAATTAAAATAATAGATTTCAAAATACTTAATGCTCAATTTAGATTGTTGGTTTAAAACTTTTATCACATTTTGCAAAAGATAATGTTCTAACCTCAAAAGTGGTCCACCTATTTCGCACCAGGCAATTGCAGTCGATTCATTTGTTGTTATTTGCGGCTTGAGGTTTTTCCACATTGTTTTTCTATCTCACACTCTCTCTGTCACTCACTGTTAGAATTTGCAGCTTAAAATTCAAAGTAAGACGAGAAATGTCTGCTCAACTTTATTGCAAACTAATCAATACGCACACACATACAAATACATAGTGTGTGTGTGCGAATGAAATGAAAACATTTGTGTCTGGCAACGCTTGCAATTTGTATTCCGTCTTTGCTGTTGTTGTCGTTGATGAAACGATGAAAATGAAGAGCGAAACAAGCTGCTGCTGTAAAAAGACATTAAAAACGTCTGTCTCTGCATGTGTGTGTGTGATGAATGCCATTGCCCATAAGCAACTAATCTTCTGCTGCTTCTGTTCGATGTTCTTCTTTATCTGCTTCTGTTGATCGTTTGCCAAAGTGTGATGGAAAATGCAGTTCTTGCCAATTGCTGTTTGCTGTTGCTGTTTGCTGTTTGCTGTTTGCTGTTTGCTGTACAACACACTTTATGTGACTTATTGGCCCAAAATGTGTGCAAGCACACACACACACACACACACGCAACGCATAAATAATGCATTGGCCTCTTTCGTTGCGAATTTACCACTAGTTGTCTGTTGTCTTGTTTATCTCGTTCCGGTCCAGTCTCACCCCATTCCGTTCCGTTCCCCTCCTCCTGCGTATCTGTCTGTCCGACTGTTTGTCACTTGTTTTTGCCAAAATTGGCTTAGTTGTGGTTATGGCTCTGCTCCATCTTCCTCTTCTTCTTTTTGTTGCTGTTGTTGTTGTCCTCACCAAATAAAAAAAAACACATTTTAAGAACGTGCCCAGTAAACTGATGAAGAGCTTGACTGAGTGTCCAAAGGAGTGAGCGAGAGAGCGAGAGCTTTTTTGGAGTGTGCAGGATAATATAATGATTTCTGTGTGTGTATGTTTGTGTGTGTTTGTGTGTGTGTTTGTGTGTGTGTTTGTGTGTGTGTTTGTGTGTGTGTTTGTGTGTGAGTTTGTGTGTAAGTGGACAGACAGTGCAAGCAAACAAAAAAACACATACACATTTTGAGGTGGGGAGATGCTGTTGCTGAGCAATTGCCGCCTGCTGCTTTCCACACACACACACAGAAACACACACACAAACGCACTTGGCTCTAGTTTTGTTTTTGGCTCGTTTACGCATTTTGCGCTCATTAACATTATTGGCATGTGTGCGTGACATTGACAGAGAGAGAGAGAGAGCGAGAGTTGAGAGTGTGTTTATTAGTTAAAGGTGACCAGGCGCATTAAATGCGGTCTCAGCTCATCTTTGGCTCATCTTCACGTGCTGCGTTAAATGGGCTGTTAACACACACACACACACATACACTTAAATATCTCTTTATTTATAGATTTCCGGGAAGGCTTTTCTTTTTTGGCCAATTCCGAAACGCATATCGACAAAGACGACAAGATATTGTCAATATTTTGGGTTTTCATTTTATTTTGGGAGTATCTCATTTGGTCAGCTGTTAAACGTGCCATGACGTCACTCATTCATTTTAGTCTTTGTGCTTCTGTTGACTTAAAATTAGAATCATCAATTGTTTCAATTCCACAACCTTGAAAATCAAAAATTCTTCATAAAAAGCAATTAGAAAGATGAGCATAATAGAAAAATACGTCTAGAATTAAAAACAAAAAAAAATTTTTTTTTTTTTTAACTACAGCTCGACACAAATTCGTTCTCATTCCACACACACCTTTTCCAGTTACTGCATGCAGCTATCTCTGTCGCACGATCGCATATATGTATCGATATGCGTGCATGTGTGTATGTGCATGCGTGTGTTCGAATGCACATTTGTCTGTTCGCATTCACACTCGCCTTGCATTTACTACTTAATAAGCAGTTGTTGCTGCTTGCACTTTGCTACTTGCTCGTGTTCTTGCTCTTGCTATCCTCTTCTCACCTTCGCTGGCTGGTGTCGCGCTCATTGACGCCGAAATCGTCAACGACGCAACAGAAGGCGTCGCTGTCAACGTCGTCGTTGGTGTTAATGTCAAAATGTTATCAACAGCGCTTTTTTTCTTAATGGCTTACAAATGTCAACGCTTTTGCTCAACACACACACAAACCTATATATAAACTCACATGTACTGTAATTTTACAGCTTGAATCGCGCTCTAATCTAAGTTCAATTGAAAATCATCACCAATAAATAATCAGCACAAATTGCAATAATGGAATCGTTTTATAAACACACACGAGCTAATTACAAAAAGCTTAATTGCACACACACACACACATGCGCAAGTACATGCACATGTGTATGTGTATGTGTGTAGATGTGCATGTACATAAACAAGATCACGCTGCAACTGTCAGTCAAAGAGAGCGAGCTTAAGAGAGAGAGAGAGTAAATAAAAGAGTGAGTGAGAGCGATAGAATGAGAGAGAGTCTGTGGATCAATTATACATGTAGCATATAAAAGGAAAATCCAATTAGTGCATTTTTACATGCCAAGACAACATAATGCAAAGGCAATTGTAACAAAACCCAAAGGGTTGCCGCCAAATAAACCAAAAGCAAAAACATTTGCTGCAGCCACAGAGCGAAAGAGCACGTTGTAAGAGAGCGAGTGAGCGAGCATAGCATAATAATACGTGTGTGTGTGTGTTGTGTGCAGGCGGTGAAATAAGAATAACAACAACAGCAGCCAACGAGCATAAAATGTGTATGTATGTGTGCGTATCAGTGTTGGGTAGGCAGCAGACAAAATTGAAGAAAAGAAGACAGCGATAAGCGACGCGTCGCGACGCGGCATGAAGTTGAGTAGGCAACAGAGGCAGAGGCAGCGCTGCTAGCAGCAAAGTTGAGGGCTGCTGCTGGCTGTTGTTGTTGTTTGTTGCTGCTGCTGCTGCTGCTGCTGCCGTTTGCTTTGCTTGAATTTGAGTTTCTGCTGAGGTAAACAACATGCAGAGACCAGACCCAGGCCAGGCCAGGCCGGCAGTTTCAAGACGAGAGCCAAACAAGCAGATTGAACTGAACTGCCGACGTCGCTGCCTGCCTGCCGCCTGCCTGCAAGAAGGGTAACGCAATGTCAATAATCATGCGTTGTTGCCGCTCTTCATTGTCGTTGTTGCTTTGGCTGTGTTTCATATGTTCGACTTAAGCTTGTTTCATTTTGCGGTTTGTTTACGACAAGTTGTATCTCCCTCCCCCTCTCTCTCTCTCTCTCTCCTTTACGCTCTTTCTTGCGTGCGTGGTGTGCTTGCTTTTTACTGCTGCCTTATTGGTTTTTACAATTTTTGTTTTCGTTGTCCCACTGCGGATTTTATTCGCACTCTCTCGCTCTCTCGCTCTCTCTCTCTCTCTCTTCCTGTATATCTTTGGTGTGCGTATTTTTAGTTTTAATATTAACTGCAATTTTCTTTGTTCACAGGATGAGGCATATGGCATATGTACATGTGTGTGTGAATGTTTATTCTTACTTTTTTCCACTTCTTTATAATTTACACTTGAATTGTTTACTGCGCATTCAAGTTTATTTTTGTGTTTTAATTGCAAAAAATGGCAGCAGCACACACACATTTACTCATCGCTCCCCCCTCTTCTGCTCCATGTCAATGTGTGGCCTTATTCATTGACGCAAATTGCGCGCAAATTTTTGTTTTTGATTTCAGTTACTTCCTCTCTCGCTCGCTCTCTCTCTGCTAGCTTGCCTTTTTTTTAGGTTCTCGTACATGACGCGTATTTCCTGTGCATGTGCCGTTGTCTATGTTTTGTTGTTGTTGTTCTTTTCTCGCTCTCTTTTGACTTCTCGGCATCTGTGTGTGTGTGTTTGCATTTGTGTTTGCATATCATTAACATGGAAAACGTAAGCCGCAAGCACAACAACAACAACAGCAGCAACAGCGCGCACAAAAAAGGAGTTAACAGCCCACGCAGCAGCAGCAGCTGATATACAGTGTCTCGCAGCTTATTACGGCAGTATCTAGCAAAAATTTTAAAGTGCTATAAAGTTTAAACAAAGAAACAAACGCAAAATGTTTAAATGTCAATTTGTTTTATGTTATATCACGTTTGAAAAGGAAACTTCAGTTTTCATTAAAATATTAATTAATTAACTAAAATTAGTCAAAAACTGAAAACTTATCCAAAATACAGGTCAAAGCTTATTTCAACAGTCTAGAGAAAAGTAACATATTTGGCGTATAAAAACTTAAATAAGGATGTTAATACTTAGTATGATATCCTTTAGCCTTAATAACTCCCCTTAACCTATTGTTCATGGAAGATACCAGCTTCCGGGTCGTTTCTGGACTGATTTTGCTCCACTCATCCAGCAGAGCATTTTTGAGATCGGATCTGTGATTCCTGATGTTATTTTCCAGCAGAGCCCACAAATTTTAAATAGCATTTAAATCTGGAGACTGGGCCTGTGGAATTATCGTGTGGGGGCAGTTCCAGATATGCCAGGAGTGTACTAATCCGGACTTATGCTTGGCTTTTGTCCTGGTCGTTGTCGTGGTAGAACCGGAAAGTACGTCGGATTCCTAGCTTCTCGGCACTTTGGAGTAAATTTTCCTTTAATATATTGAAATACACACTCTTGTCCATTGTTGTTTCAAAAAACACCAAATTCCCGACGCCGGCTGCCGAGATACATGCCCATACCATGACACTTCCTCCGTCGTGCTTGACTGTTGCCTTTAGGATTTTGGGACTCAGCTCAGTATTGGACTGTATGTAGCTGCATTTGTTACTCACTCACACACACACATCCCCACGCACTTGCATACTTTCATAATTATGTATGCAGCATTTTTTGTGGTATTTTTGTTTTCACTATTCTTGTTTGATGTTTTCGATGCTTTTTCAATCAACTTTTCACACATTTTCAGCTGCTGCTCATTTTGTGTGTGGTTTTGTCTGTTATTCGTTGTTTTTTTTCTCAATTCAGTTTGTTGTTTGCTGCACATTTTATGGCATTTATTTTCTCACTCGCTCTTCATGTGCGAGTGTGTGTGTGTTGTGTTTGTGTGCTTTTTTTACCCACGCAAACGCCCACGCAAATTTTTCGACTCACATATAAACATCCCCCCACCCTTCTCCTCTTCTCCACACCCCTTGCAATTTGTTTACACATTCAAAATTTATAGATTATATTGTTAACAAAAAAAAAAAAAAGAAAGAAAATAAGAAGCATTCCAATATTGAGGTTTTTCTTGCGAGAAGAGATGCCAGCGGCTCATAATTTAAAAATTTTAAACAATCGTTTTATTTGGTGAATTTTAATTTACGGCTTCAATGTTTGTACAACATAATAATAATAAATATCAAGTAATATCTTAGGAATTTGCTGTTGGATAGCTTTGATTTGGGACGACAGATTATCGAGAAAAAAAAAATACAAATACATATTTCATATTAATTTGCCCTTAGCAAATACCTTTGAAATTCCTGTTTTCATAGCTTTGGGTTGTTTTTCTCTCTCACCTCCCCCAGCCTCTCAACCCGCGTTCTGTGTATTTCAAAGAAATGACAACGCATATAAACATAATACGTAATTGTTTAATAACTAAAATATTTTAAGGTCACATCTCAAATCAGCAGAAATCAGAAAGTGATTTATTTAATTGCAAACAGAAAAATTTAAAAAAAATACAAATATACAAATACATAGAGTGATTATATAGAGTGATTAATTTGCTATTTTTCAAATTTAATGAGATCATTTCTTTTTCAAGTAATCTGTTCTCTGATGTCGCTTGTTGATAGATGATAGAAATGGATTATTAGCTAACTTTGTGTTTACAAATTGTACAATTTAATTATTACGTTCATTATTCACATCAGCAAAATTACGAAAATAAAATAATAGCACCAAATAAACGAGCACTTTTCTCTTTAAATGAAGAAAATAACAAAATGTATATAAAATGAAAATAATTCCAGAAGCAGTAATTACTTTAATTTGAAGGGGAATATTTAACTATATACTATATATATATTTCTGTTCTATCTTTAAAATTGATTTTTAGCACCCGTTAACTGATTTGCAACCAAAGCGCTTCACAGCTGTTGCAATTGCTTGTTTGCCATTTCCGATTCACTTCCAACTTCCGATTACACGCTCATTCACACACACACACACACACACACTCACACATACATTCACACACACACACACACTCACACATACATTCACACACACACACACATGCACACACTCCAATTGAAATTGCAGTTTTCGCTGTTTCAATATCGCGCGCGACTGAAAACGCCCACAAAACGCGTTCAGGTCGCTTCGCATGTGGATACCATGTGGCTGCTGCTGCTGGGCAATAGCAAAAAGGCCAGCAATGTTACACGCCGGATGGTGAGGGGTGCATATGGAGGGGTGGGGGCAGCTGTTGCTAGCCAAGCAGATGCCTTAGCATGTTTGCATATGGAGTAGAATGTTCTTGTCATTCCTCTACTTTGGCATATTGTGTGTGTGACAATGACGATGGTGATGATGATGTTGCGAATGACGATGATGTCGTCGTGTATGACGTTGTCCTCGTCATCATCACAGTCATCTTGGTTCCTGCTTGCTGCTCTTTTGGCAGCAAACACATCCAGAGAAACCGAATACTCATTACGCTCAAACAAAAGCCAAAGACAAACATGGAATAACGGCTTTATTTGGGCATGCCGAATATTACATACCCTTGCCGGCGTCTAATTTTTAATAAAAATATTAAAAAGCGATCTATGGGTGCCATATTATGTAGTGATCCAATCTCATTGATTTTGGTTAAGTTCACTTCTGTTATCATCGTAAACAAAGGGCTCATCTTTTGACCGAATGTTCCTAAGGAAGCTGTATGTTATATTAGTCAGATATCACACGGTATATACCTAGTTAAGTAATAAGTAAAACTGGGTTCGTGTATGAAAAACTCTCCTCTTCAACAAGCTATCCTCCTTACATTTATATATTGATATATATCCATTTAATCGGTTGGCATTAACAGAAATTTAATAAACAAACAGCAAATTAAAATAAAAAGGAAACTGGAAAATTAGCATGGTACAATTAAATAAAAAAAAACATATAAACATGCTAAATTTTTCTTTCTAAACAAATATTTTGGGATTAAATCAGTCGTTAAATCAGTTTTGCCAATTTGTTATACCCACATAACTTTTGGCTGTTTATGGGGTATGGGCAGAGGCGCAAAAACAATTACCATGCAGTGTGGCAGCGAGGGCGTGGCGGGGCAGTGTCGTGGGTCCAAACAAACACAGTCTGCAACAGATTGCAGCTGCCCCAAAAAACCAAACTTTTGGTTTTTGTTGTGTTGGCAGTGTTGCAGTCTGCTTGCTCTTCGGTGGCCTTCGTTGCATGCGTGACAGCTGCTGTGTTGCTGCCTTGCTGCATTGCTTCTTCTTCCGTTTCTTGTTCTTCTTCATCACTTGATGCTGTTGCTCATTTTCGTTGGACGACAGGTTATTGACATGCAACATTTGACTCGCAACTTAAAACTTGACTCAAGTTTCATGTTTGATTAGCTTCCATTTCGGACAATTGAATTATTACAAAATGCTAAGAACTTTAATATAAAAAAGGAATTGCTTATGAAAACTGCAACAGTTTTGATAAAACTAGGTAAAGGGTATCTCTCGTCATCTTATTTTGTACTTTAATATTTAACAATTTGGTTATAGAGAAAATTTATATATTTGTTTTTAATTACATTTTTTAAAAAGAATTAATTCTCAGAAAAAATAGTTGTTAATCTGCTCAAAATTCGCAGAATAGCAATAAGATTTTCAAAGCTATATCAAATTGAAAGGCAAATGTCACAAAATATTCAAATAAAAGATACATTAAAATAATTGCTTGCAAAAATTAGCATGCATTCAGAAGAATATATAACTATAAATATATATACATATATATATAAATATATATAATTTATATATATATATATATATACATATATATATTAAAATGTATGATAATATTAACATATATACCTTAGTCTTATTAGGATTTATGTATGTTTTATCTTTGATCTCTGTGGCGCTGAACGCACGTATTAAATATTTCAAATGTCGCATATTTCAACATTAACTGCTCGTGTGTGTGTGAGTGTACGAGTGTGTCATCATTTTTATACACTGCTACCGAAGAAAGAAGAGTATATTGGTTCTGTGCATGCTGTTTTTCCGTCCGTAACCAAAGACTATTTATTTCCTGTCGTGACAAATAATTAACTTGATAGCAAAATTGAAATTTAAAATTTAGATTAAGCAAATATAAAATAATTTTAAGATTTTTGGGTGCACTTAAATACAAAACTTGATACTTGTCGGATATATTAGACTATGCACGAGACAGATAAAGTTTTAAAATACGGTTACCAGGAAATCGATAAGATCTATAAATGAATACGCTTTGAATTCCCACAATTTGAATTTTCTTGGCCACAAAAAAAAAGCAAGAGCTAAACTTGGCTAAAAAGTATTCGGTGAGGCTGAAGTGAACATATAAATATATTTATCCAGGCTTCAAGCTTCAGTTTAAATAGTTTTAGAGTCTAGAGTATAGAGTCGGAAAATTTAAGAGGTTTATTAATGAGTCTCAAGTCTGAATAAGTATAAGTAGAGCATTCCTCTGTAGGTAACGCCCGACTGCTGCGCTCTTGCTTGTGTTTTGTTTGAAATTTTGCTGTTGCTTTTGCTTGAATTGTTGTTGTTTTTATTGCTGTTGCTTTTGGCCACGCCTCTGAGTGGGCCATCATCATAAAAATTTGTTTCTGCAAATCCGCTACAATTTATGCATAATTCGTCTTTTTCCACTTTGTGACTGGGCTGTCATTGTTGTTGCTGCTTCTGCATTTCTTGCTGTTGCGAACGTTGTTGTTGTTATTGTTGTTTATCGCCCTCGACATTGAGGCATTAATTGTTAGCAACAAAACCAAAAAAAAAGAGAAAAAAAAATAATAAATATAACGCAACATTTCTGCCGTTTATGTAAATATTTGCATAAAATAATGCTTATATCCATATCACATTAAATAACTTTTTGACATCGCTCTCTTCTTCGCACTTTCTGTCTCTCTTCGATGCGCTATCTCTGTCTGCGCCGAGCTTTGAATATGTCACGTATTCAGCTTTCAACGGTTTCTTGTTTCCGTCTGCTGACTCAAACAACTGACACAGAGACGGAGGCCGAGACATAGATCGAGACGATGAGCGAGACGGAGACCGAGACCGAGACGGTGACGGAGACTGCCACGAAGAGTGACGAGAGTTAACTTTGATATTATAGCTTGTTATTTGCCATCGACTCTTTCTTATTAGTCACTGCAGATATTCGAATCTCTATCAATATGTAAACGGAAATATGACTCAAAACCAAACAGACTCCAAACATTCTCTACTTATAAGTGCAACAGAGAATTACGAATTCGGATCGACTTAAAAATGTCAATTTGGATTGCGCATCGAATTTTGTGCTCGTAAATTTGTAGTTTGGCCATGAGCCAAGCATGGAGTAACATTGTTTTTATTATGTGGAAATGTCATTAAATTATATTGATTCTTGTTTTGAAAACATTAAAATATTGTTCAATAACGATGTTTTAATCATAAAATTATTATGCGTCTCCGAGGTCTGTGACCCGTATATTTTGAAATTATTAGGATTGTTAAATGAGCATTTAACGTAACGCTAAATTTTATTATTGTTTCCTACTTACATAAAACTACGCATTTTTCAATTCACTTCTTTAAAGCCAAAGAAGAAGAATCAATCACAACTTGAGCTACAGTGGCTGACACCATTTTTGACCCAACACATAATAATTATACACTTGAAAAACGTGTATTAAGTGCTCAGAGATGGTGTTGATCAGCTGCAATTATGATACTTGTTTTGCAGCGGGGGTCGAAAAACTGGAATTCATCGAAACCATCGAAGCCGAACACACTTATCTTAAGATTCTCAATTAACACTTTACTCCAAATAGGTGAGTGCTGATCTCAGCGATCCGAAGCAGCGGCTCTGATTAGTCGAATCTTGACTTAATTGAAGTTATCCGATATTGGTAAATATTGGAAAATACAGAACTAAAAAAACTAATAAAGATTAACTTAACCTAGTCCTTGGGTAGGAATACGCATAAATCGCTCAGGAAACTACCTACAAATTAATGGCAGCGTTTTTTTTTTTAATTTGGTGGAAATTATTATTTTGAAAGCTGGCTTACACAAGCCGAATATAAATTATTATTTTTTAATTTGACATAATTTATTGCCGTCATACATTTTTTTATTTTGTGTTTTTCGTATAATTATTTATGATCTAATCTATTAAGAATTACAATACGTGTTTATTTTAATATTAAGTAACAATTCGGTTGACATCTCCTGTGTTGGGTCAAACGAGCTGTGAGCCAGTGTATTGATAGCAACTAGTCATACTTAATCCATACACCAATATCAATTCTTGGAAACTGTACGTAGTTTTACTTATCAAACTTGTTTTATAAATAACAAATCAATCTATTGTTATCTCTATTCGTTGTGGAGTTATGTGTTTTTGAAATGTGTATTATGTTTTGGTTCAAAAAAACTTTGGCTGATTGCAAGTAACGATACAACAGTTTTAATTGTTAAAAATATTCAATTTTCAATTTGCATTTAGTTCAATCAAAATATTTTGGCTATGGAATGTTTCCTTCTTCTTCTTCTTCTTCTTCCTAAATGAATTTTAATTGATCTTGCCACACTGTGCAATTGGAATGTTGTTTGCGTATTTGGTTTTGCATTTAATAATTGGCTTCTGTTTATCAAATTTGCGCGTTTGCAAAATCTTGAAATTTACTTCCGATGCTTCATAGTTTTTCTTCTATATTTTTTGCAACAAATTTGTGCATATATATATATATATATATATATATAAATATGTGTGCTTATACATAAGAAATATTAAAATATGAATAGTTTTGGCGGCTGTCTTTAGCCTATTTGCACCCACTCCCTCCCATCGTTCCGCTCGACTATATAGCGTCGGCCACACGCCTTTAAGCGAATTTACATTTTCATTTACGCTTGAAATGAGAACGAGATTTGCCTACAGTAGTGTGTAGGTGTGTGTGGATGTATGTGGATATGTGTGTGTGTGTAGATACCTTTCCAGTGGTTTGGTATTTGCCATGTTGTATTATTTACACATACACACATACATACACCAACTACATGACACCACCCAAGCCACCCACCGATGCCAAACGCCTTTAGCGCCACAGGCTGCTCCATAGGGTCGCTACCCCTTCCGCCTTCCGCCTGCGCCCCGCCCCATTCCACCTTCTATGCGCATCATATGCAAATACTCGTAATATTTTTCAAATGTTTGCTTTTGCGTTGCACACAATTTTTTTTTCAAATTTTTTTTTCTTTACTTGCTGTATGTTTGCCAGCGTGCCTGCCTTTGCACATTTTTCAATTTTCCACGTTTGCTTTGTTGTCGTCGCTGATGATACTCTGCACACACTAACACACACACACACACACTCACACACCCACACACCCACACACACACACCCACTCAAACATGCACTCCCACATGCAAACACACATGTAGTGGGACTTTATGTTGCTTACATTTTCATTACACATATATATTTTTTTTCATCTTATTTTATATACATATATATATATTTTTATATATTCTGTTTTTTTTTTCTTAACAATTCTCACTTTGCTGTTGAAGTTGAGGTTGAGGCCCTGTGCTTGCCAAAAGGAAGTTCTCCTCGCTGGGCGGACGCTCGCTCCCTATCCGCAGAAGCCCCCACTTTCTCTCTCTCTCTTTCTCTCTCTTTGCATCCAACTGTTTGCATTCTAAATTACCCATGGGCCAATGGACTTTTGTTTGCCCCTCGCTGTTTTGTAGCTGTTTCTTAGTACTTGGCTTCTTGGTTTCTTCCGTTGTTGGTTGTTTCTTTGTTGTCGTGGTTGTTGCTTCATTTTGGTTTTCTCTTCTTTTTGCATATGGTTAATGGAAATTGCCAATTGGCAGCGCCGACAGTTGACAGTTCTATGCCGCAGCTAATTAGATTTGATAAAGTTTGAAGTCCAGCATGCCACAACAATCTAAAAATCTCGCAACAACACATGCTGATACGCAACGCTCCAATAAACAAATATAGACAGTAATAAAAACAAAAACAAAATCAATTCCCAACGGGTTTCAATTCATTTGAATCCATTTGAATGTGATTTAATTAAGGGTATATTGTCTTCATGCTGAGAATTGAGAAATGTGTGTATGAGAAGAGAAGTTATTATAAAAATCTTGCTCAAATGATGAGGGATATTTTGCTTCTTTCTTTTTTGAGGCTTAGCAAGAATTTTGATTAAATTTCCGAAGGAATGAGAATTTGTGGGATTAGTTAGAAGTCTTATAATTTATGCTCAAATATTACAGAATGTTGTTGTATTCTTCTTTATGAAAAAATTTGCGACTTCAATTCGTTGTTAAAAGATAAAATGTATAAAGTATAAAGTATTTATATTCTTGATTAGCAACAGTCAAGTCGATTTAGAAAGCTCCCCTTTAAAATATAAAGCTTTCTTAATGGGTATTAATACAGTTTATCATAATATCTAACTATTGCTATTGTAAACAACAGAGCAGAGAAGGGGGTTTTTGCTATTGCTCTTTAGAAGTTCATAGCTGTAGCAATAGCAAACCGCAAAAAATATTATCTAACGTAACATTTTGAATCATTGACTATTAATTGCTTTACATACAACTCGAAGTCTCCTTTTTGGACTCTTAGTAGAACGGAAACGTTTGATATTTCAAACGAATTTTCAGACTGAAATCAACACAGCACTTGTGTATTTTGTCTGTTTGGTGAAGCTAAAGTGATTTGGTATTTCAAATTGCCTTACTTCCTTTGAAATTTAGGCCAAGTTACCATGTTGATGATATGAGAATCTGAAATTATACAGAAACTTTGACAGCAAAATTAATATTTTTGTTTGGTCTTTGTTTTAACAGCTGCGAAATTGAATTACACTGTTTTCAATTTCTCGTTCTTATCACTGAATACGCAGCACACATTGATTGATGACAGGGTCGCATATTAAAGCTTAATTTGAAGTGGATTCCGTTGAGACTCAATTGCAATGATTTTGATCTCAGCTCTGTATAAACGTATTCCATATATATACATACAAAAAAAAAAAAAAGGGAATATAACCATAGAATCCCCCAACCAAAACTAATTACATATTTAAATACATGCAAGCGCAGATAACTAATGGGAGTGGGGATTGTGGGATAAATGTATGGGTATCGTCCGGGTTGGTTTATTCAAAGTGCATAACAAATGTGAACCCGACTCTTTTCGCTCTCGCTCTCACTCTCACTCTCGCTCTCGCTCGCACTCTCTCTATTACACTTTACCTTTCGCTCATATGTTTGAATACTTTGTGGCCTGTCCAGAGGTAGTAAGCAAAACTACCCAACTACCCAACTCCCACCAACAACCCGCCGCACCTCTGGGCAACCCACAGAGGCTGATGAAAAATTTACATAAATTACTGCAGACTGGACGGCGAGAACACAGAAACAGGGCCCAAACAACATGCGAGACCCATAAGTTGAGGCAAAAAAAAGAAAAAAGAGAAGCGAGAAGCAAGCAGCGAGAAGAGGCGACGCTGACGATGACGACAACGACAACAAAATTAGCATAAATGTGTTGGAGTTTTTCATTTTGGCACAGTATATATAATAAGCATTATGCATTTGCGTGTTTGTTGCTGTTGTTGTTGTTGTTTCTGAGGCATAGTTTGAGCCTTGTTACTCAAGCGTGCGACATGAAATGTTTGGAAAACATCGCTGAAGGCCAAGTTATAATATACAAAAAGAAAAGAGAAAAAGGACTCAAAAATAATAATAAAATAATACAGAAAGCAAATGTTTTCGCATTTTGCTGTAATTTGGATACGTTTGTCGATCCTTGGAGGATAAGAGAAAAATAAAAACAACAAGCCTTTGTAAATGATGTAATATATTTATTATTTATCGTAATGAATTTAGTACTTAATCTTTAAAGTTGGGGAATGTTTATCAAACTTGGTAGTCTGCAAATCAAATTTAATATTTAATACTTTGAAAAGCAGTCAATGCTCTCAATCGTATCAATATTCTTTCTTATAGCTGAAGTCAAAGCCATAAAATTTTTGAAAAATGTTAAGCGCTTACAATACAATACAATATATATATATATATATATATATATATTGTTTTCAATTAGCTGTAAATATGCGAATTAATCAGTACAATTTGCAATTTATGAAGAAACAACCATATCAGCCCTTATTTCAAATTGTTATTGATAACGCCCTACCCTCCCGAGTGTACTTCTGAATCGAATTGAATTTGACACTTCTGATTAATGGCATATTTTTGACGACGATTATTGAATTCGCAACGCTTTCGACTTGGCGCGGTTCAGCTGTGCGGCTTTAGATTACGTTTAATGGGACGGTGGCGTGTGTGTGTGTGTGTGCGTGTGTGTGTGATTGTGTGTGTTGTTCTACGCAAAATGAATTGGGGAATTTCTCTAAGTCATTGCCTTATTCGCTGGCTTTGCATTCCGATGGCTTCCCCCCAACCCCACTCTCGGCTTGCCCCTCTTTCGTTTAGCTCGATTCGAGTTTAATGACCAGGTCCAAGTTTTCGTATTCGTGTTGTTCGACATGGCAAACCAATTACACACGGAGAGAGAGAGAGACCGAGAGTCCATTGCAACTATGTTGCTCAGTCTACGTTTGTCCAACTGTCTCTTTCTCTCTCTCTATCTCTCTCTCTCTCTCAGTCTCTCTTGCTGTCTCTTTCTGTTTGTGTGTGTGCATTTTTAATCATGTGCTTGCCTACTTACTACGTAGATCCCAACGCTGTTATAGGCCATGCCCATTTGGGAATAGCGCTATGTGCCACGTACTTAGTTGCTAATTCTTAATGTGCACACGAGCATTTTTATATTCCGGAGCTACCCTTAGGGAAGCCGGGCATAACGACTATGTCATTCATCAAGCAACATAGAATCCAAATTGTTGCAAGCATGAAAAGGAAGACAAGCACATATGTTAGTTTGTATAGAATAAGCCAAGTATGTTTACTAAAATTGAATGCTGTCTGTAAAACGTTTAAGATCAATACAAAAAAAAAATCAAATTATTTTGGCCTATTTCTTGTAAATTAAGCACAATGAATAAGTGCATTTCTTATTACTTATTACGACAGTCAGAAACGAATAGGTCTTTTATATATTTGTACAACTCCTTTTATTAGGGTTTTTGTAAGCTCAGCACACAGAATGACTTCAATCAGTAAGTGCATTTGGTGACAGGAAAAACAGAAGCCAGAAAGATATTTATATTTCATTATTTTAGACAACTTTTGTAGGGCATTCGTTGCCAGGCTAATTTGTATTTTGATGCCAGGGCTTACTGTGCAGAGTGCGCCTCCAAAAGCGAACCTTTGAAATTCCATTTCCATGCAAGTCACATAACCCATGCCCATTGAAGACTGGATTGCTGTATGTGTGTGTGTGTGAGACTGTGTGTGTGGTTGTTTGATTGAGTGTGCGTTTGTGTTGTTGGAACGGAAGTGCACAGGTAAAGGTACAGATATAGGTACAGGTACAGGTACAGTAAAGGCTCGTAAAAATGTGCAAATTTGACACTTGATATTCAATGTCAACGATGACAACAACGACGATGACGACGATGACTCGACTGTTTGTGCCCCATTGTAGGCAAATCGATGTTGTGTAAATGTTCAATGTTCAAAACACTTGGCCAGTGTTGTCACAGTGCATGCCAATAGACGTGCGAGAGATTGGAGGGGGTTGCTTGGCCATTGCATAGTTTTCCATATTGGCATTCCATGTCTTTCTCTGTTGAATGTTCTTTTGCAATATGTCTACATTGCATTTAGAGGATATTTCACTTTTAGCACGTTCTGTGCCACTTTTGCCGCCTGGTCGAGCTATTTACTTTTATCATTGTTGTTCCAGTTGTTGTTGGTGTCCATGCAAAAATACCAATTTCACAAATGCCACTGCATGGCTTTAGGCGTTCAGCAGAAGCGTTGCCTTCATGCTACACGACAACATGGGGTATTTATTGTGTCATGTCACGCCCATTTCTCCAAAATGAAGAAAGTAAATTCAGCAAGGACCATATTCCTTCATGTGCAAGAAGCGATTGTTTTGGACTATCTATTATATGTGTATTTAAATATGATTAATGATTGTATTCTGATATCATATATCAGAGTATTAAAGTTATCCAATTGTTCAACTTTGAATAACTCTGCTGAACGACTAATTTTCCACAGTGTGGCAACTCTCAACGAAATTGATCTCCATTTTTATTTGTATTTTTGTTGCGTATCATAAATTGCGTTGTGTATTTTTTATTTACCCTTTGGGTGAAATGTAATATTTCAGCTAGACTAGCATTAAATAAATTGACGCATGTTGGGCTGATGTCATTCTTATGTACATATCGAATGTTTTTATGTGTTTATCGTAATTTCGAAAATTGTATTTTTTTTTATTAGCATTGCTGCTTTGCCGATTGGTTTTGGATTCATATTCATTCTCTTCAAATATGTAAATATTAATTATTATTAAATATTTACAAACTGTTCCAAACTGGCTTATAAAAGTTGTTAATTGACCGAAAAATCGTATTACTCGATAGAATTGGCAGCGTAGCCGATAAAAAATTCACAGCGAAGAACGGAATTCGAACCGTTTACCAATTATATTTCAAAATCGGAAACGAAACCTATCTGTAATTAGCTGGCTTTGCACCATGAGCATGAGAGTTCCCAAGTTGAAGCTTAGAATTGTTGTATTTTGTGTCGTAAAAAAAATGTATTGTTGCATTTTTTTCATCGAAACCGAATACTGTAAAAAAGTTTGGAAAAAAAACGTAATCATTATCGGTGTTTTTATACCTTACATACCAGAATTAAAGTACCAATACGTAACCGAAGACCGTAAAAAAGTTTGTCAAAATAACGCAATCTTTGCAGGAATTTGAATTACTTACCTACTAGAATCGGAGTCAGTTTGACACCCAGCGGCGGACACTTGTTGATCTTAAATTCGACTTATAACATTATGTTATATTCCTCTGACCCTTTTCTCAATTGTAATATCAAATCTTTTCCAAATCCTTTTTCCTCAGCGGCTTTGCTCACACATTTAAATTGACATTCCGCTTCCTCTAAACCGCTTTGGCCAGCTTTTGTTTTGCTTTTTGGGTTTTTTTTTGGCTGCAATGGCAAACGATACGTGTGCTTTTTTGTTTCATGCTTTAACAAGTGCGCAAATGCCTTCAGCAGCTCACGTCATGTCAAAGGGGCGCGACATAAATCCTTTGACTTTTAGCACATTGTGCTTTCGAGCAGAACTTCAAAGTTTCGCTAAAAGTCAGCGGTTCTCTTTGAGAAGTGCAGGAAAAAATGGAAAATGTGTAAAGAGAAAAAGAATGAAAATACGCAGCAACTTTGACGGTTCATAAGGGAAGAGCTCAAAAATTGTACGGTGAAAAGTGAGGCAGTTGCAAGTGCACGTGTGTGTGCGTGTGTGCTTGAGTGTGAGTGTGCAGCTGCCCACATCCTACATAAGGAAGAAAAAAGACACCGGAAGACAAAGAGAGAGAGAGAGAGAGAAGGGAAAGCTCGCTCAGCAGTTAATTCCCATTGCTTATCGGCAGTTGGCAAACTTTGCATGCATTGACTGACACACACACACACACACTCGCGCGGACTCACACACACACACAATGACAATCACAAATAGTGAGTACAATGAATATCCATCCACAACTTTGCGATGACTGTGAATATATGTATATAGATACATATATATCTGGCGGATGCGAATACGAATGTAAATGCTTTGGCTGCTGCATTCCTACGCCCTGTTGTTACCCTGTGCCCTGCTGCTATTCCGTTATTCGCCGTGTTGCCTCCTTCTATATATATATATATATATATATATATATATGGTCTCTCTGGTCTGTTTAAGTCCGGTCTGCATCTGACATCATTGTCTTGCAATGCGCTCATTTGAGGCTACAACTGCATAACTACACACGCCCACTTCTTTTTGACGCCCGTCCGCCCATATTGCCACATTGCCACACATACAAATGTACACGTGTGTGTGTGTGAGCTCCTTCTTTTTTTTTTTTGCCCACTTTCATGTGCTGCTGCCTGCCTGAATGTTCCCATTTTCTTCATTTTATACATTTTTTCACCCTGCTTTTGCCCTTTTACGTTTTCTTTTTTGTTGTTGCGACAGCTTTTGTGCTTGCGCCTTTAATTGAAGATTTTTTGACAGCAAACGTCGTCGTCGTCGTCGGACTCTTTGTTGTTGTTGCTGCCACAGTGGCCATAGAAAGTCAAGATAGATGTAGAACAGTCATCGAGTTCGTAGAACTTTTCTGCAGCAGCTGCCACAGCAGCGATAGCATGCTGTCAGCAGGCAGCACTGCCTCTTGGCAACAGTTACAGCTGCAACTTGCAACTACAGGTACGGCGACAACAGCAGCAGTTCTGGCCACTTTGTGCCCGTTACCTTTCACTATCGACATTAGACTTTGTTTTCACTATTTTTATGTGGCCTGCATTACCTGCACACAAACATCTACATACAAACACTACTTTTGTAAGTTTAAGAATTTATTTTGCTTTGGAAATTAAAGCATAACTTTTTATGTGACAAGTTTTTAGAGCACTGTACAAAAAGTGAGGTTGCTCTTACAACAAAGTCTATTTGATATGTACCTTAGGTTATTATTGGCTCAAAGGGATTCGTTTCTATTCAAGAAGAATGAAAACGAACACGGATTTGAATGTGACACAGCTTTATATCTGCCCATTGTCTTCACTTTTGAATATAAGCTCCAGTTCATCCTTGTGCATAAGGACAAAGTAAATTTCATTATAAATATCACAGGGATATTATAAAAACAAGTTCTATAGTCGAGACTGCTGAACTTGGAGATTAATATCCATATTCGCAAAACCATGGCAGTAATCTACAAAATGAAATAAACTTTGTATGAAAGAAGAGAACTTATTTTATCTAGCTCTTATAGTCTCTGAGATCGACAGATGGACATGGATAAATATACGCGACTACTGATGCTGATCAAGAATTTGTGTACTATATGATTTATGAGGTCCGAGATGCTTCTGTAGACCACCAAGAATGTAAGAAATATTTATAATAAAAGCAGGCAGTTAATTGTAAGGGTAATTTCATATCGCAACTTGACTTCCTCCTTGCTGCAGCCAAATATCTCATTGGCTTTGATTAATCATAAAACACATGCTGATCTCATTGTTTTGTACATTTGTATGCGGTCATAGTGCAAGCAGAAGTTTTTCATTTGGCTCGTGCTCGTGCCACAAATCCATTTGCAGCTTGGCATGTGCAACTCGAGCTGCGGCAAAAAAGGAGTTGAAGTCAAAGGCGGAGCCCCAGTCGCGTGTGAATAAGTTGTTTGTTGTTGTTGTTGTTGTTGCACTGTCAGTTTTGCCATATCAGCTGCACTGGCGCCAGCGTCTCTTTATTTCATATTTCTCTGCTTCTACTCTTTTGTTTTTGTTTTTTGTTTAATATTTTTTTTTTTACAAAATGTGAGAAAAATGGTGTAAAAAAATGAGAAAACTCGGATTTCAGCAGCGTTATGCATTTAACTGTTTCTTGTTGTTATTGGCACTTATTCCATTACAAATTCGTGTTGGCGAAAAGCATACGAAATTAGCTGCATGTTGACTTGGTCAAATGCATTTGCGCTCGCTTGTAAATCACATTCGGCTCACATTTATTGCATATTCATGGAGAGTGCGGCAGGGACAGAAATAGCCGTGGCAATCATGAATATTGATAAAGCAAATTGTTTGTTTGCTTTTCTGGGGATTTGGGTTTATTATTTCGTTGGCGCTGCATTTGCAAAATTGAAAGAGTGAAATGTTAAATAAAAGTGACATCAAAACAATTTCTATATTGGGATACTCTATAATAATGATTCTTACTCTTGACAGCAGCCAAAACTTAAGGGTATTTGATTCTAATCTTGTTTTAGGAAAAGTATTATATAATTTAAGTGCGACAATAGTCAACATTTTTTATTTAAAAGAGTATGCAATATATTTTCCTTTCAGGAAGGGTATAGAAAGCACAGTTCTTAAATATTCTGCAGGGTATATGAAGTCAACAGAATAATTAAAAATAAAAACCTTAACTTGTCTGATTTAAATTACTGCTGAGTTCGTAAAAACCCATGAAAGTTCTTACAAAATGTTTTTTTAGCAACGCATTCCGAATTATTCATTTGGGGCTTTGCCCACAATGGTTTAAAATGTTACTCGCCTGCTTCTCATATATATATATATATATGCTATATATGGCATGTAAATTTCCCATTGATTCGAATTGACTTACCTGCCAACGGAAAACCCAGTGAAAGGTAAATGG